>NC_140173.1:152828461-152930961 GCF_963971535.1 Notolepis coatsorum | reverse complement strand
TTTGCACGCGGCTATAAGTGCTCTGTATAGACGCACAATTACTCACTTCACGTGGTCTTTGACTCGTAATGAAGGCTTTTACTAGTAAATAGCGAACGGTACCTTGAACAAAGGTATTAGGATAATACGACTCTATTTGGGGCGATACGAGCCCTGCTGTACCGCACGTTGCGTGGTGGGTAAGGCTTTACTCGGTAACTGAACCAGACTGAACTGAAGGCGAACTGAACGGGAACTGCAAGGGGGGTTCTACATTTCTTGCGCCATATATATGTACCGTGAACAAATAGTGCCTATCTCATTTCTGTCGCCTCTCGGTCTCGTAGCCGTGGGCGAAAGCGGGCATGTTTGGGCGAGTCCGAGGCGGTAGCTTTCAAGTCAGCTCGAGGGGGTAAGGCTTTACTCGGTACCTGGCGCCAGGGGATCGCTTCCAATCGGGGAATGAATATTATGGTCTGTCCTGCTAGACTAAAGGGATATTCCGTGCATATTGTACAAAGAATATACAAGGGATATCAAACGATATACAAATAGTATACATGGGATCTCAGGCAATAAATATATATATTCGGTTTAATCTGACCCTTTGTAACAGCCGCCCCCTAATTAGTCCCACCTAATTAGCTAAGCAGGGACAGATTAACCGCACTGTCCACCACCCAATGTCTGTGAGGGGTCGGTCAGTTCACAAAGTCAGGGGTCATGGTCGTCATTAGGCAAGTCGGGGAGCCTTGGCGGCTCGATCAGCCTCGCCACGGGTCGGTTGTAGATCCGCCCTTGGCCGAGCACTTCTGCCACTCTGACCTTTCCGTCGGTACCAGTGGTCACTTTGCTTACGCGGCCGGCCGGCCACGCAGCTCGGGGTGGTGACTGGTCTATGGTCATGACGGCTGGACGGGATGAAGGGGGGCTTAGGAGGAAGCGGGCCCGAGACTGCTTTGATCTGGGCTTGGCTGTGCTTTCTCCTCCTCCGTCTGTTTCTCTTGTTCGCTCTGTACCCCGTGTGAGGAGGGGCCAGTCCCGGCCGCCCCGTCAAGGAGTCGCTTGGGGTGCTGGGTTCGAGGTCAGCTACGTCTGAAGCGCAGCTGAGGGGGGTGGAGTTCCGAACTCCCTCTGGTACCCACGGTTCTCTCACGGGCCTCTCGCTTAATGTCAATAGCCTCTGCTGTATGGGGGAGAGGCCGGTGTCTTCTTCTGTTGCTCTGGAGTGGAAGCAGCTAGTGGCTGCGGTTCGGTTGAGAGATTTAGCGAGGGGCCCTTGTAATGTCCATCCTAGGCGGGTCTCGACTGCTGCAGGACAGCCTCGGGGGCCTGTATGGACCCGGTCAATCGGGACTATGAGTTCTGCATGGTCGGAGCCTATCAACAGGGTCGGGGTGACGCCGTCTATGAGCGGGATAGGTAGTTGACGCAGGTGCACGTATTTGTCCATCAGCTTGGTGACAGGGTAGGTGTACTGCGATAGTCCTATTTCTTGGCTGGTGAAAGCATTTGTGATCTTGTACCGTCGCTCTGGCTGCCCGCTTGCTGCAATAGTGAAGGAGACATTCTCGCCCTTTATCGTCTTTAAATCTCTCCTTATTGTCCGAATCGTCATTTGGTTCTCGCTCCCCCGCAGTCCCAGCTGGGCCGCAGCGGACGCGAGCAGAAGGGTCTTCTCTGACCCATCATCAAGGACGGCGTAAGTGTCCATGACTTTGTCCCCGTGGCTCAGGAGCACTCTGACCACTTTGAGGAGCACTCGGGGGGTCTCGCTGTGCTGGTCAATGTGGAGCACTCCTGTCTCGGGTGGTGACGTAGACTCTATATGGTACGAGTCGCACCTTGACTCCCAGTGCCTGCCGTAGCAGTTGGGACAGAAGGGGGCGGTCTGGTGGAACTTTGGTTCTGGTGCCACCGCCTCGGCGTGGTACATGACCGCGACGGGCCCACTCTGTTGTCCTGGGTGACGCTTGTTGATGTCGTGAAGGACCTCCAGGTGGGTGCCACCGCACCTGCTGCACCTTTTCTTCAGGTGGCACTCAGCTGCTAGGTGGCTGCGCGCGCAGCGGAAGCAGCGGCGGTGGTCCTTGACCCACTGGCTCACATCCCCCGTGGTCAGCTTCTTGAATTCCTCGCACTGATGGAGCCGATGTTCTCCCTCACAGTACTGGCACTCAATCTTCCACTGGTCCTCTTTCGTCGAGGGGGTGTTGTGGTTGGAGTGCTGCGGTACTGCTTCGGCTTGGTGCATAACAGTCACCGATCTTCTTCCATCATTTATTCTCCTGGTTCCTTCTCTGGAGCCAGGGGTGCTCTGTCCGAATGTATCTAGCCATAAGCTGCTGACTTCTCTCGCCAGGAAGTCGGCTAGATCGAGGAGGTTCGGTTCGGGGCCATTAGGGTCTCGGTGGTCTCTCTGCCGCCTAAAGCGCTCCTGTCGGGCGGGCGGTAGCTTCTCCAAGATCCTCTCTACATTTGAGTTGGCGTATAGTTCATGCCTACCCTTTTCCCTCTGCGCTCCCAGCATCCCTACCAGGGACTGCACTCTGATGGACAGGTCGTCCAGTGCTCGATTGTCTGTGGCTGGGGGTAGGCGGTCAATATGCCTTATCTCTTCTATCACGTAATCCCATATACGTCCATATCTCTGGTCCAGCGCTGCAAGGGCCGCTGTGTATGGTGTCGAAGAGGAGGCGTAGGCCAGCGCTATATTGTGCGCTCGCGGTACTTTCAGGTGCTTCAGTAATATTGCATACTTGTGGCGTTCATCAGCGACATCCACCATCATTGTCTCTAAGCACATCCGGAGCTCCGTGTACTGTGCTCGATTCTCATGGATGAAGTCTGGAATTGACGGCGTGGCGATGTATGACGCTGTGGGTGACTGATACATCGGTGAGCGTTGGGGGAGAGGCCTCCTAGGCGAGTCTCCTCTTGCGTGTCGTCTTGGGCTGGTACTTGGTGGGTACCGAAGGTCGGGTACCCAGGTGCTGTTCCTCGGGGCTGACGGTGCGTCAAACTCACCCGTGAGTTGAGTCGGGGGTTTGTAGCGCAGGGCCTCGGGGCTGACTTCTGGGCTGTACTGGACCTCCTGGTCCTGAGTACGTTGCTGCGGGTCGGGGCTGTACTGGGCCTCCTGGGCCAGAGCACGTTGCTGCTGGTCGGCTTGACACCCCTCCTCTTCCTCCTCCTCTTCCTCTGCTAGGACCTGGAGTCTTCTGTTCAGTCTCTTGGCGTGGTTCGGTTCCGTTACTCGGTTGCTAGGTCTCGTATGGACCGGCTGGGGAGGGGGTTCAGAGACGTGGACAGGCTCCTCCTGTAGGCGGGGTTCGGAGACGTGGACAGGATCCTCCTGTAGGCGGGGTCCCGGGTCGCTTCGTCGGGTAGGGGAATGTGTCCTAGACCCATGTCTTGACGACCTCTGGGAGCTCCGTGCGGAGTGAGGGGGTGTCGCCATGGCAACCAGTTTGTCCATCAGCTCCGCCTGCAGCCGGTCGCGCTCTTCCTCGCGCCGGGCATGGGCTGCGTCGCGCGCTGCTTCGCGCTGGGCATTGGCGATGTCGCGCTGCGCGTTGGCACTGGCCTGGGCAGCGTCGCGCTGTGCGTTGGCGACGTCGCGCTGGGCATTGGCGCTGACATGGGCGGTGTGGAGCTGTGCATTTGCGGCGTCGGCGCGGCTTCTCTCGACGTCGCGCTGGGCATTGGCGCTGGCATGGGCGGCGTCGGCGCGGCTTCTCTCGATGTTCTCTTCTGTCTGGAGGCGTCTGGTCTCCAGTCTTATTCGGTCGTCCTCGCTCCTTTGTTCGCGCTCGCACGTCTGTTGCGCTTGAAGTCGATCGCGTTCGGTGGAGGCTGCCAGGGTGGCGATGAGTGCTTGCGCCAGCATCTTGTCCGCCTCGCTGGGGGAAGACGCCGTTCGGGGCGATCGGCTCCCGGCAGTACTGGTTGGAGATCCATTCTCCTGTTGCGTACCGAGGAGATACGTCTCCTGGGTGCGCGTCTCTTTAGGGTTGTCTTCCTCCCGGGGCTGATCGGGGGCTATTTCTTCGGTATTGTCTGGGGGTAAAGTCGTGTCAGTTCCCTCCTGGTCCCCACCGTGAGCTTGGTCAGTTACATTAGCACCCACTAGGGCCTCTGTTGGCGGGGTAGCCTGGTTGTTAGGGTCGGACATAATTTTACTTTCTACTTTTTCCGCGTTTAACTTCCCTTTAAAGCTAGGTATTGGACTGACAGAGTATGCCTCTAGGTAGGGAGGTGGCTGTCGTCTGCGCTGCGGGCGATCTAGCTTAGGAGAACCGTTTGTGGAGTGTTCGTCATCGGCCAATTCCATATTAATATTATATTAATATTACGCTAATTATTATCTCGGCTATCGAAGGACCAATTGTAACTGAGGGGTACAATTCCCTGACTGTATTAATCAAGTACTGATATCATTAATCACTACCGACTTGTACATTACTGGCCAATACCGTACAAAGGTATTCTAGATGACAACACTCGCACAATAACAGGGTTTTCCACACAGAATACTAGTTTACAATATTTATTACATAAAGGGGATTGTTTACAGTACTTAGATTGCGCTTATAAGGCAAAGAATGTGCAGTCAAATCAATAGTGAATATTAAGGTAATTATCTAGGGATCTTCTGGGAAAGGGTGTACTACCGGTTGTAAGCCAGCAGAGGGGGCCAAAGCTCTATGCAAGTCTAGGGTTCAAGGGGGCGATGTCACCCCTGTGGCAGCGGGGAAAGCAGTGGTGATCCCAGGGTGCGCTCCGCGCAGATGAGAGCCGTCAAGTCTCTGCTCCGGCAGAGACGGGCTTGGGCGATGGTCCCACGGGCAGGTGTAGATCCCACAGTGGCAGTGGGCAGACGGTTCTGCTCCAGCCGCCACAGCCAAAGCACTGAAGAATAATCCTTGCCGGAAAGTGGCTCTGCTGGCGGGGTAAATCCTCCGTGTTGCGCGGTAGTGCGCGGTGGTTCAGAGTTGAACTTGACGTTGGTCTCTCCTATTTGCACGCGGCTATAAGTGCTCTGTATAGACGCACAATTACTCACTTCACGTGGTCTTTGACTCGTAATGAAGGCTTTTACTAGTAAATAGCGAACGGTACCTTGAACAAAGGTATTAGGATAATACGACTCTATTTGGGGCGATACGAGCCCTGCTGTACCGCACGTTGCGTGGTGGGTAAGGCTTTACCCGGTAACTGAACCAGACTGAACTGAAGGCGAACTGAACGGGAACTGCAAGGGGGGTTCTACATTTCTTGCGCCATATATATATGTACCGTGAACAAATAGTGCCTATCTCATTTCTGTCGCCTCTCGGTCTCGTAGCCGTGGGCGAAAGCGGGCATGTTTGGGCGAGTCCGAGGCGGTAGCTTTCAAGTCAGCTCGAGGGGGTAAGGCTTTAAGTTTCAAGTTTCAAGTTTCTTTAATAGTTGTCATACAGAAGTACAGAATACTTTTGTACAAAATGCTTCTTACTGTTGCGCTCCAGAGACTGTGCATGACAAGATAAGTATGAAATAAAAACATAGTAAAAATTAGAAGAAAAAAAAGAGGTCACAGTGTTCAGTTTAGACATATGTACAATGTTCGTAGACGTAGTTACCATACAATATACAATACTGTGCAGTGTACTAATATACAATACTATATAGTGCAAGGCATAAATGGACGAGGTGCAGTTTAGGTACAATTCACAGTAGGTGTACGAGTTGTAGTGCAAATCCTTTATCAATAAATATAAAGTGTAAGTGTGTTTGTGTGATCTAAGTGTGGAGAGTGGGTGCTGCAGTGTGTTGTTTGTTTGAGTGAGTGTGTGTGTGCGTGTGGGTGTGTGTGCTGTGTGCATTTGATGGTTGTTGCATAGTGATTATTGTTCGTTTAGCGATTATTGTTCGTTTAGCAGCCTGATGGCCTGGGGATAGAAGCTCCTTCTGAGTCTTTCTGTGCTCGCCATAAGACTCCGGTATCGCTTGCCTGACGGCAGCAGTTCAAAGAGGCAGTTGTTCGGGTGGCTCGAGTCCTTAATAATTCTCTTAGCCTTCCCCTTGCACCGCTTGTTGTAAATGTTCTGGAGGGTGGGAAGCCCCCCTCTAATTGTGCGTTCGGCTGAACGTGTCACTCTTTGTAGTCTGCTACGGTCTTGTGCAGTGCTATTCCCAAACCAGGAGGTGATGTTGCCGGTCAGGATGCTCTCTATTGTACATGAGTAGAAGTTCCTAAGGATCTTCTGGCTGACTTGGAACTTCCTTAGGCGCCTGAGGAAGTAGAGGCGTTGTCGTGCCTTCTTCACAACACTGTCAATGTGTGTGGTCCATGACAAGTCCTCGGATATGTGGACTCCGAGGTACTTGAAACTGTTCACTCTCTCAACTGGTGCCCCGTCGATGCTGAGGGGGCTGTAGTCCTTGACCCCCGACCTCCTGAAGTCCACAATCATCTCTTTTGTTTTGCTGACGTTCAGGGAGAGGCAGTTCTCCTGACACCACTGTGACAGGTTCTCTACCTCTTCCAGGTAGGCCCTTTCGTCGTTGGCAGAGATCAGGCCCACCACTACTGTGTCATCAGCAAATTTGATGATGGTGTTGTTGTTCCGCTGTGCTACGCAGTCATGTGTGTACAGGGAGTAGAGGAGGGGGCTCAGAACACAGCCCTGGGGGGCCCCTATGTTGAGCGTGATGGATGAGGAGGTGCAGTTGCCGGCTCTTACCACCTGGGGTCTGCCCGTCAGGAAGTCCAGGACCCACTGGCACAGGTCATAGTTCAAGCCCAGGTCCCTGAGCTTGGCTATGAGTTTGGAGGGGACTATGGTATTGAATGCTGAGCTGTAGTCGATGAACAGCATTCTCACATAGTTCCCCTTCCTCTTGTCCAGATGTGATGCTGCTGTGTGCAGCACATGGGCTATGGCGTCCTCCGTGGACCTGTTGGGGCGATATGCAAATTGCAGAGGGTCCAGGTTGATGGGGAGGGAGGAACAGATGTAGCCCTTCACTAGCTTCTCAAAGCACTTCATGGCTATGGAGGTGAGGGCTACAGGGCGGTAGTCGTTGAGGCAAGCGGGCGTAGATTTTTTGGGTACAGGGATGATGGTGGACTTCTTCAGACAGGTGGGGATGACGGCCTGTTCCAAGGACAGGTTGAAGATGTCAGTGAAAACCGGGGCCAGTTGGTCGGCACAGACTTTTAGGACGCGGCCGGGGATGCCGTCCGGTCCTGCTGCCTTCCTGATATCCACTTTTTTAAAGATCCGTCTCACCTCATGCTCTGTTACCCTGAACACTGAGTCTCCATCAGCAGACCCCCCCCCCCCCCAATGCCGTGGTTTGTAGGCTGGTGTTGTTATTCACAGCCTCAAACCTCGCATAGAAGGAGTTGAGATCATTTGCTAAGGAGATGTCACTGTTCAGTTTGAGGGGGGTTCCTTTGTAGTCTGTCATTGTTCTGAGGCCCTGCCACATGCCTCTAGAGTCAGCCTGTTCAAACTGAAGTTCAACTTTATCCCTGTAACGCCGTTTTGCCTCTATTACTGCTCTCCTGACGTTGTATCTTGCCATCTTGTGTTCTTCCATGTTGCCTGTCACCAGCCCGGTGTTGTATGCTGATGTGCGCACTTTCAGAGCCTCACGGACGGATTTGTCTACCCAGGGCTTTTGATTTGGGTAGATATTAATTTTGGTGGTGGGGATTATTACTTCTACCTGAGTACAGACATAGTCATTATTTACTCGGTACCTGGCGCCAGGGGATCGCTTCCAATCGGGGAATGAATATTATGGTCTGTCCTGCTAGACTAAAGGGATATTCCGTGCATATTGTACAAAGAATATACAAGGGATATCAAACGATATACAAATAGTATACATGGGATCTCAGGCAATAAATATATATATTCGGTTTAATCTGACCCTTTGTAACACTAATCAATAGCTGTATTTCAAGTTCAAGTTTCAAGTTTCTTTAATAGGTGTCATACAGAAGTACAGAATACTTTTATACAAAATGCTTCTTACTGTGCCTTTATTCAATCTGAGCTAAACACTAATCAATAGCTGTGATTATAGTCAACCTGAGCTAAACACTAATCAATAGCTGGGCCTATAGTCAACCTGAGCTAAACACTAATCAATAGCTGTGATTATAGTCAATCTGAGCTAAACACTAATCAATAGCTGTGATTATAGTCAATCTGAGCTAAACACTAATCAATAGCTGTGATTATAGTCAACCTGAGCTAAACACTCATCAATAGCTGTGATTATAGTCAACCTGAGCTAAACACTAATCAATAGCTGGGCCTATAGTCAATCTGAGCTAAACACTAATCAATAGCTGGGCCTATAGTCAATCTGAGCTAAACACTAATCAATAGCTGTGATTATAGTCAATCTGAGCTAAACACTAATCAATAGCTGTGATTATAGTCAATCTGAGCTAAACACTAATCAATAGCTGTGATTATAGTCAACCTGAGCTAAACACTCATCAATAGCTGTGATTATAGTCAACCTGAGCTAAACACTAATCAATAGCTGGGCCTATAGTCAATCTGAGCTAAACACTAATCAATAGCTGGGCCTATAGTCAATCTGAGCTAAACACTAATCAATAGCTGTGATTATAGTCAATCTGAGCTAAACACTAATCAATAGCTGTGATTATAGTCAATCTGAGCTAAACACTAATCAATAGCTGTGATTAGTCAATCTGAGCTAAACACTAATCAATAGCTGTGATTATAGTCAATCTGAGCTAAACACTAATCAATAGCTGTGATTATAGTCAACCTGAGCTAAACACTAATCAATAGCTGTGATTATAGTCAATCTGAGCTAAACACTAATCAATAGCTGGGCCTATAGTCAATCTGAGCTAAACACTAATCAATAGCTGTGATTATAGTCAATCTGAGCTAAACACTAATCAATAGCTGGGGCTATAGTCAACCTGAGTTAAACACTAATCAATAGCTGGGCCTATAGTCAATCTGAGCTAAACACTAATCAATAGCTGTGATTATAACGACCGTCAACTCTGTGATCGATACAATCCGGAACTTAATTCAGGAAACCATCTCCACTGACATCCAGAACGCTGGAATGTTTTCCGTCCAGCTACAGGCGATATAGGCGGTCGCCTAGAGCGCCATCCAGAGGGGGGCGGCAAAAAAAAATATATATATATATATATATTTTATTTTATTTATTATTATACATTTTTCCGGCGCTGTTTTGGCGGCCCCCTCTATATCTGCAACCATTATTTTTACATAAAAAAATTCTAACAAGGGAAAATGAGCCAAAAATCTAAAACGGTCGGTCGGTCTGAGCCTCAGCTTTAGGTGTTCAGTCAGAACATGCTAGAGCGCTGTGCATTGATGGGTATCGGTCAAGTGTTTATAGAATTGAGCGTTGAGGAAAGAAAGACTAACGTTAGAGAACTATGAAGAGGCAAAAGCCATCCGGCCATCCAGTATAAAAAGAGAAGAAAAGAAGAAGACGAGAAACGTGCCAAGGTGAAAGGTATGCAATTTTGTACAACTTCCAAGACCTGCCACACCAAGAGCTGATGAAGCAAGCAGAGGCACTTGTACACACACCTTAAACCATGGAGGGCAATCTGATTTGGATGGGAAGGAGCTGGCTCAGGAGTTGGACAAGTTGATGTGATTGATGACTTTGCAGCGAGGAAGGCCAGAAGGATTGCACTGTAAATGGAAACCAGTAGGAGCTACAGGCTAACCTTGAAGTGTGATGATAGGGAGTGGAATGTAAATAGTTCTTTAGACAAAGTGAATTTGTAATTTTTATTTATTTGTTTGTTTATTTAGCATATTATATTTTGATTATATATGTGTAACATATTTTACAATACATTTTCTTTTAAAGCAAATTTGCATGTTATTGTATTGTTTGTTATTATTATTATTATTATTATTATTATTATTATTATTATTGTGTGTTAGCTAAGTTGTTTATTTGTTTTAATTCTTTAGTGTGCACTTTACATTTATTCTTAGCTCTTGTTCTTGCTTGTAAAAAATAAAGGTGCAGTACTTTACTGTATAACTGTTAACCCTTTCACTGCCACACGACGGAGGGTTAACCCTTTACTATCACACAACCGACGGTCGTGAAAGGGTTAACCTTTCGTTGTATTGTCGCAGTGAAAAGGGTTAACCGGTTGGTAGCGCGGCGATGTTTTGATTTTTTTTGGGGGGTGCAGTGGTGAATCTCGCCTAGGGCGCCAAATGTGCTAGGTCCGCCCCTGGACAGTGCAGCTGGAGACAACACAGGACACAACAGTGCACGACCAATGCTCAGTAGTTTTGAGGTCTGTGACAGACGTTGTCCATGACAGGCTTGTTTCAGCGCGTCCACTGGACAGTCCCCAGTTACGTTGCTTCCAGAGGTCCTTGAGCATTTAAAACTGGACACAAGCCTGTGCGGGGGCCACAGAGGGGGCTTCAAACATGCAGGGGCCGCACCGAGGCTTCTCTGCACTGCTGACAGCACAGTCCCCCAAACCATGTGCCTGTATGGTGCTATGCACATGTCCTCAATCTCGTGTTGTCCCATACCACTCAAATAGTGGATCGCTGTTTGATCTCCTCAATGACACGGCAGTGTTCATCAGGGATTCCTACCAGAGAGTGAACCTGTGGATGAGGAGAGCCATGACAAGAGACACAGGCGCATCTCTCCAATTGGAGAAACACGTTGGTGGGCCAAGCATGATGCCCTGAAGAAGATATTTGGGTCATTTGGAAAGCATCAAGACGCTCTGTGTACATAGATGTGCTGTCCACGCTCACAGCCATATACAGGAACAGAAGACCGTGAAAGGAAATGTACGCACCAAAGCCAGAGGATATAAAGAGGGCCTACTCCGGTATGAGACAATCCTGACAGCTCAATTATTCCTCAGGATATTTGAGCATACATCTCCACTGTCCAAGTACCTGCAGACGGAGAGGGATGGACATCCTCTCTGCCCATAGAATGGTCATGTCAACACAAGATGCCCTCAAACAGATGCCGAGAGATTTCCAGGCTGTCAAGGATGCTGCTGCTGATGCATTTGTGAAATGGGCAAATGAAAAAATTGAGGAGCAGGATGAGGAGACAGACATGGAAGTGGAGGCTGCACTGCCACAGAAAACCAAATCATCGATACAGCTATTGAGGCGATCCACAGAAGATTTCTAACACATGGCACTCTTTATGCAGATTTGTCATTTCTGGATCCCAAAAACGTCCCCCTGATCCAAACCAGTGCTCTCCCTAAATCTGCGCTTGAAGACCTCAGCAAGTGCCTGGTTAAATCCGACAGCAGGGCAACAGTTGACAACCTGCAGTCGGAGCTGAAGAGCTTAGCAGGCCAGTTGACACGGCTGAAAGAATCCCCACTGGATGAATATGCGACCAGGACAGTGGAGGATGGGCCCGATGGAAAGCAAGAGGACATGGAAATCATCAATACAAGCTGTGCCTCCTGCAAAGAGTGCCCACTATGCTGCTATCAAAGTCTCCAGAGATGCAACGTGCTCACAGATGCACATCACCTGCTTGGACTTGCATACAAGTTCTTGCCGACACCATCCATAACCCAGGTGGCCTGCGGACGATCATTTTCAACACTTGGATGTGTAAACAGCAGCCTGAGGAGCAGCCTGTCTGCAGCACGTTGGAAGCCTTCACGTTGACGGCCACTGAAAAGGACGTCCTTGTGGCTTTGGACGCAGACACTGTGATTGACAGAGTTGCAGAAAAGAGTGAGCTACTGAGGAAACTGCTGTTACAGTAAGGCGAGATGAAATGCTCTGCTTACATTTTCTAGAAGATACTGTTACCAAACTTAAATCTATCATTTATCTCATTTATCATGTCTCATCTCTCTCTCTCTCTTAAAGGTTACCCCTCATTGAAGAGAAGGTGTTTGCTTTTAACTGGAGTGGAGTTCCAGGCATCCTTTGTAGTATTAGTGCGTTTACAATCTATGCAACTCTGCTTACATTTTCTAGAAGATACTGCTACCAATCTAAATCAATAATTGACCTCTCTCTCTCAGGATGCCATTGTTGTTGAGGTGTTCAGAGGGCCATGCAGCCTTTTCCACTAAATGGTAAATGGCTGCATTTATATAGCGCTTTTATCCAAATTTGTTCCTCACATTTGACCCATTCACTCACACATTCACACACCGATGGCAGAGCAGACCATGCAAGATGCCAACCTGCTCACCAGGAGCAATTAGGGGTTAAGTGTCTTGCTCAAGGACTCTGGATTACAATAAGTAAGTATACAATTAATGCCATCTCTAAAGATACCTGTACCTGAGTATGGAGATTGTCTAATCCACGGCCCCCTCTGATCGCCAGGAATTCAGCCAAGAGCGAGTGAGTACTGGTCCACTTGCACTGGTACACTTGACCATGGCACTTTGTAGTGGTTTGGGGGAATAGTACAGTAGGTACGCATATTTAAGGGGACTGCAAGGATGGAGTACTGGTGGGTGGTGTCCGACCAATTATGGTGGGCCGGTCTGGGCCAAAAATGCCAGGGCCGATTTTTGGTCCCAGTCCAGCCCTTCCACTCAATGGTTCTTTCCCACATTACATACTGTTTGATAACCTGGTCCAATTCACATTCCTCCATTCTGAAACCACTTCAATCACTATACAAACAAGCAATACAAATTATAGACAAGAAACCATTCAGGTACCATCACTGTCACATTCTAAAAAAATATAATCTACTCAGTTGGAAAAACCTGACTCTTTATCAAAACGTCGGTCTAGTTTTTAAAATAAAGTGTGGATTGGCTCCTCCTCCTTTGTCTGGTTTCATCAACCTCAAGTCTGCCTCAAGCAGGAACACTAGAGGTGCTGCAAGGGGGGACTGTACAATCCCTTTAAAAAAAAGTGTATTTGGCCAGGCCGTCTTTTCATACAGAGCATCCCACCAATGGAACTCAATTCCTCAAACAATTAGAGTGTCCACATCATATCACTCATTCAAGTGCAGGGTTAAGGAATGGCTCATTGAAAACCAGCATTGTCAACAATGAGGTGTGTGTGTGTGTGGATATGGTGTGTTTGTCTATGCCTTGGTCTTCTATGTCATGATGTGCTCTGTCCTTGTGTCCATGACTGTATTGTGCCCTGTATCCCTATCGTATGTTCTATGTGCTTTTGTTGTGTTTTTATTCTAATGTTATTTAGCTTGATTTTATTCTGTTTGTATTGCTAACCCTTTTTCACACAGGATTTTAGCCAGTACCTTCTGGCAGGGGGACTGCCAATGGAAATTAGCCTTTTGGCTAAATTTGGGTGCATTTACATTTGTAAAATGTTTTATTAATGTACACTGTCCCCCTTGATCAAATAAAGTAAACCTAACCTAGTGTCAGTTTATCCTCTAATAGTGTCAGATTGTTTTATGTCACAGAGTATAACATGTTATTGAGTGTCTTCCATGTGTAAGCACATATTATTGAGTGTCTTCCACGTGTAAACACATGTTATTGAGTGTCTTCCACATGTAAACACATGTTACTGAGTGTCTTCCACATGTAAACACATGTTATTGAGTGTCTTCCACATGTAAACACATGTTATTGAGTGTCTTCCACATGTAAACACAAGTTATTGAGTGTCTTCCGCATGTAAACACATGTTATTGAGTGTCTTCCACATGTAAACACAAGTTATTGAGTGTCTTCCACATGTAAACACATGTTATTGAGTGTCTTCCACATGTAAACACATGTTATTGAGTGTCTTCCACATGTAAACACATGTTATTGAGTGCATGTTTAGCCTGTGTGGAATTAATGCAGTGTGTAAAACCTGCTATATATTTACATTGCAAAGGAATTGGGGCAACAGTGGCTCAGGAGGTCGTCTGGTAATCTGTACAGGTGACATCATGGTAAATGTACAGGTGACATCATGGTAATCTGTACAGGTGACATCATGGTAAATGTACAGGTGACATCATGGTAAATGTACAGGTGACATCATGGTAAATGTACAGGTGAAATGGAAGCAGTCAGTTCAAAGAGGCAGTTGTTTGGGTGACTAGTCTTTGATTATTCTCTTAGCCTTGGCCCTGCAGCGCTTGTTATAAATGTCCTGGAGAGTGGGAAGCCCACCTCCAATTGTGCGTTCGGCTGAACGGGCCACTCTCTGTAGTCTGCTGCGGTCTTGTGCAGTGCTATTCCCAAACCAGGAGGTGATGTTACCAGTCAGGATGCTCTCTATTGTACATGAGTAGAAGTTCTTGATGATCTTCTGACTCACTTTGAACTTCCTTAGGCGCCTAAGGCGTTGCCGTGCCTTTTTCACTACACTGTCAATGTGTGTGGTCCATGTCAAGTCCTCGGATATGTGGACTCCGAGGTACTTAAAACAGTTTTGGACATTTACCGGGGCCAGTTTCTAATTGCGGCCTCCCGTAGGTGCTCTTTGAGAGCGGTTTTGAAGGAGGGTAGGGATTCACATTCTTTTACGGCTGTGGGTAGGGCGTTCCACGTTATTGCGGCATAATTTCTAAACGTGTTTAGTCCCTTGTTTGAGCCGAATCTGGGTTGGACATGATTTGTGGAGCTCCCTCTGGTGTTGTGGTCGTGGTATTCACTGACCTTTGGGAAGTATTTCGACACGTACATGGTTTTAGTCACAACCTCAGGGTCGTCTTGTCAACCTTCTCTCAGAGATCTCTTCTGAAAAATGTTCAAGACAAAACTGACCGACCACACCGCTGAACTAAAACGGAGCACATTTTGGAGCCTATTGGAGCTATTTTGAATATCAACAGTTGTATTATTAATTAACAAGAGTTGTATATTCCTCACCTTCATATAACCCGATGTTGTGACTAACCATAATTAACAATTCATGAATAATGCAGTTAATGTGCGTCCTTTCATCTTAGCCCCTGAAGCATAACGTGACTTCATCTGTGTGAAGAGTAAAACAAACACATTTAAGAATGTGTGGAAGATATAAGATACATCCTCAACATCATCCATCTATTATAATTATAGTGTTTACACTGCTTATTTCTATCTTACTATAATTGTATTGCCTATGTTTATGTCTTTCTACTATTACCCTGCCCATACCTGTACCCCCCCTCCCCCCATGCTGCTATGATGCCCGAATATCCCCAAGGGGATCAATAAAGGATTATCTTATCTTATCTCATAGCATCTTATCTTTCTCATATAATAATAATAACTTTATTTGTATAGCACCTTTCATGCAGGGGATTGCAGTTCAAAGTGCTTTACATCAGTAAGAAATAAGACATAAAATCAGTGTAAAACAAGCAGCAAGAGCAAAGCATAAAGTGGGATAAGATAATGCAGATATTAATCAAATCATATCAGAACCTCACGTAGGCTTCTTGAATTTCTGTAATCTCTTACAAAACATGATGAAGGTTATAGTATGGACCCAGCTGATAGTTGGGCGTAAAGACAAAAGTAAAAATAAGTAAAATAATAGCAAGGGTAAAATTAGCAGACATAAAAATCACAGTTTTTCACATTAGGATCCAACATTCCAACAGGCCACCTTGTTTATGGTTTGATTCAGTTTAATTAGAATAGAAAAGACATGAATGATGAAATAAGCACATAAAAATACATTTCAGGTAACTAACATTGCATACCTCTTGTTGTGGAATTAACACAGCATTATGCATACTTTTGACAATAAAAGTATGCATTGGTGGGTTAATTTCACTGGATGCATCAACAAGCCTTTCTAAGGGCGTTTTCACACCTGTAGTCCGTTTGCTTTGTTCCGATTCAGGGAGACAGGGACTATAATGATACAATGTTGCACTTGTCCCTTAGTTCGTTTGTGTTCACACGGCTGTGTTAACACTTTCTATGCCGGGAAACGTGTTTAGACGTCATTCCCGGCCATGCTCAAGTTGCCGGAGGACGCTTTACGTCGTCCTTATATCAATATTTCAAAAATCTGCGATCGGATTCATATGTCCCCTCCGCTGGCCTGAGATCCACCAGCAGGACCCACTGAGCTCTCTGGCGGTTCAGGAGCGCCATCTGGTGGCCGATCGGCGCAATCGCTTAACAGGATGTGCCATAGAGGTTGTGCTAGACGTCCGTAGTACTTCCGGGCACTCGCTATAGGTCCCGGGACTCTGGCTCGTCACGCTACACAGTGATCGATTGCCAATAACTCGATAAACAACATGATTTGGACGTATATACCATTATACAAGCTGGAGATGGACCGGGTAAATTTACATCCCATAATGATAAGATTTCTACTCTACGATGATCGCCCAACGGCGCGCGGAGACTGGGGTGAGTTTTAGAGTGTAACGTTACCGTTTTCGATACTAACTGCTATTATCAACATTTGACCCACATTAGATGATTGGTATAACGCTGCCCACGGAATTATAAACGCCCCCTAGCCCATCCGGTCAACATCAGATGACGTGTAGTAACTTCTAGAAGTACGTCTAGTTGGAATTTTTTATATCGCGCTGATTGCCATAAAACTGTATTGCATCATCAATATAATGCATTTGGGGGCTATAGATCACGTTCTGGAGAAAGCTGCAGAAAGAGATGAAAACATACTTATACATTAGACCATACTTTACTATGAATATGTGAATGAAAAAGTTTAACGTTGCTACACAATGAACAATACATATAGGACTTTGAATGGGCCCTAATAATGGCAATGTAGCAATAGAATTTAAAAAGTTATAGCCATGCAAAGAAGGGGTACTTCTCCATAGACAAATAGAGCCGGCAACCTATGGTATATCCTGAATTTAACCCAAGGCAACCAAAGTGTTAACAGCGGACCAAAACAAACGCACGCGCGAGCAAACTGTCACTCATTGGTCAGATTTTGGGGTGTGTGTCCCCCCCCCCCCCCCCCCCCTCCTAACCCTGAATCTCCGCGTTACATTGAAATCGGGTAGGAGAGAGCGGGGGGGGGGGGGGGTGAATGAATGTGGATGAGAGCCGTGATGTAAGTGGTTGCAGATACGGCTGTGGGGGTGCTGGAGACATGATCGAATAGACTTGTATGCGCCAGAATCTCCTGAACACGGCGCGAGCCATTCCTAATCGATCAGAACTAATTCGGCAGCGAAAAAGGCCGTTTTTAAGCAGAGCATTCCCCATGCACATGCGCAGATTGCCCACGGATTGTGATGCAACGCACACCCGCCCTGGACTGTTCCATCAGAGGGGGGAGCTTCGGTGGCCAGTGTCCTTTCAGCCGAACAGGATAATGAAACAATGATCCCACTAAATGACCAGACGTGTCTTATGGCGACATCTACAATGACCTCATTGAGTCTCCAGGTAGACTAATGTTTATATTTAAGTGCAGTGGTCTGTAGCCACTCACACTGGCCACCGAAGCTCCCCCCTCTGATGGAACAGTCCAGGGCGCGTGTGCGTTGTGTCATCATGCAGCGCGTATACAGTACGGCAAGTGAGTTGTGTCGGTTTGTTAAATCGATTGCATTCTCACAGCGTACGAGTCGCGTCGGGTTCGTTTGGAAGTGCGCCGAGACCACCCTCTCTAGGTGGTCTCGGCCCGCTTGTTTTGTTCCGCAACAGAATGTGATTGCTGTGTTCATATATGCCCAACTGAACCGAAATAGGGGGTAAACGCTCCAGGTTTCGGAACAACAGCTCCAAACGAGCTAGGTGTGAAAACGCCCTAAATGTAAACATTATCTGTGCACCTCCCCTTTTCTTCTCTCTCTCCCTCTGGTTCTCACTCTCCCTTTTCCCTCTCTCTCTTTCCTTCTCTCTCCCTTAATTATTGTAATTCTCCTTGTATACTATTGCTACTGTCATTTTGTATTTAATTTACTTGTACAGTATGCATGTACAGTACACATAACCTTGTTTTTTATTGCAGCCCCCCCCCCCCCTCCCATTCCCTCTAAAGGATATAGGTTTTTGGTCAGGCTGCTTTTGTATAATAATAATTTGTTCTTACTTCGTTGCCTGGGTAAATAAAGGTTACATTAAAAAAAAAGATTAAAAAAAAAAAATATATATATATATTTCCGATATTACATTTTAATGCCAATATGGGCCAATAATATCGGTAGGCCGAAGATATCGGACATCTCTAATTGGTATCAATTATATTTAAAAATAGATACGCTGGTCTCAGGCTCTACCATATCTTCATTAATTCTGCTGTGCCTCCATCAGAGTAAACACCTATCCCTGGATAGAGGGCCTGAGTGAACGTGGTGTGAACTGTATGGAGGAGGGTCATGGTGTCAGAGACACTGTAGAAGGACAGAGTACCTGCCTTGTGATCCAGGTACACTCCTATCCTGGAGGACCGAGGGCCTGAGACTGTAGTCTGAACTCTATTGTGAATGAACCTGTAGCCTCCTCCCCAGGAGCTGTAGCCCAAACCCCAGGACTTGTTATTGAGTCCAAAGCCTGACGCAGGAACATCATCTCTTCTCATGTCTCTGTAACAGACTGCTGTCCCAACACTGGAGCCGCTCCACTCTACTTCCCAGTAACAGCGTGCAGACTGACCCTCTCTGCACAACACCTGAGTATAGTTACAGTTAGTGAATCTCTCAGGATGGTCAGCGTAGCCCTGGTCCTCATCTGTACGAGTCACCTTCCTGTTCTCCTCCGACAGGGACAGGTACTTGTTCACTGTGTTTGGGTCCAGTGAGAGGGGACAGGCGTCTGGGAGAAAAAGACATGACATCAAATCAGAGCAAGTTAAACACACAAGCTCTACAGGGAGGTGCAGTCTGACGTCACTCTGGAGCGCCCGCGAGGTCCACCCGTACAGGGATCCATCATCACTGGGAAAATGGATCATGGGATAAAAGACTCTGTGCGGAGCTCCGTTGTTGGGTGCAGGTCCAGGCAAAGCAGCCTGGCAGACGGACAGCTTCTGTAGGATCCGTCTCTCTCGTATCTCCAACTGACCCATATTCAATTCAGATTCTTTAAAGGGGAACTATTTTACTATTTCTTTCACTATTTGGGCACTTTTACACAATTCCTGTGAGTCTATGGAACACCTCTGTAATATATATATTTTTTTTATTCATTGTTTTGTATTTCTAATCAAGTCCTCAAAAACAGCATTTTTCTACCTCAAGATTTCGAGCTGTTTTGAGCCTGGGCTGCAGGTGCCTCCTAAACCACTGTGGAGCGTCGTCATCTATCTCAACATTAACATGAGCCTGGGCTGCAGGTGCCTCCTAAACCACTGTGGAGCGTCGTCATCTATCTCAACATTAACATGAGTCTGGGCTGCAGGTGCCTCCTAAACCACTGTGGAGCGTCGTCATCTATCTCAACATTAACATGAGTCTGGGCTGCAGGTGCCTCCTAAACCACTGTGGAGCGTCGTCATCTATCTCAACATTAACATGAGTCTGGGCTGCAGGTGCCTCCTAAACCACTGTGGAGCGTCGTCTTCTATCTCAACATTAACATGAGCCTGGGCTGCAGGTGCCTCCTAAACCACTGTGGAGCGTCGTCTTCTATCTCAACATTAACATGAGCCTGGGCTGCAGGTGCCTCCTAAACCACTGTGGAGCGTCGTCTTCTATCTCAACATTAACATGAGTCTGGGCTGCAGGTGCCTCCTAAACCACTGTGGAGCGTCGTCTTCTATCTCAACATTAACATGAGTCTGGGCTGCAGGTGCCTCCTAAACCACTGTGGAGCGTCGTCTTCTATCTCAACATTAACATGAGCCTGGGCTGCAGGTGCCTCCTAAACCACTGTGGAGCGTCGTCATCTATCTCAACATTAACATGAGCCTGGGCTGCAGGTGCCTCCTAAACCACTGTGGAGCGTCGTCTTCTATCTCAACATTAACATGAGTCTGGGCTGCAGGTGCCTCCTAAACCACTGTGGAGCGTCGTCTTCTATCTCAACATTAACATGAGCCTGGGCTGCAGGTGCCTCCTAAACCACTGTGGAGCGTCGTCTTCTATCTCAACATTAACATGAGCCTGGGCTGCAGGTGCCTCCTAAACCACTGTGGAGCGTCGTCATCTATCTCAACATTAACATGAGTCTGGGCTGCAGGTGCCTCCTAAACCACTGTGGAGCGTCGTCATCTATCTCAACATTAACATGAGTCTGGGCTGCAGGTGCCTCCTAAACCACTGTGGAGCGTCTTCTATCTCAACATTAACATGAGCCTGGGCTGCAGGTGCCTCCTAAACCACTGTGGAGCGTCGTCTTCTATCTCAACATTAACATGAGTCTGGGCTGCAGGCGGCTCCTAAACCACTGTGGAGCGTCGTCATCTATCTCAACATTAACATGAGCCTGGGCTGCAGGTGCCTCCTAAACCACTGTGGAGCGTCGTCATCTATCTCAACATTAACATGAGCCTGGGCTGCAGGTGCCTCCTAAACCACTGTGGAGCGTCGTCTTCTATCTCAACATTAACATGAGTCTGGGCTGCAGGTGCCTCCTAAACCACTGTGGAGCGTCGTCATCTATCTCAACATTAACATGAGCCTGGGCTGCAGGTGCCTCCTAAACCACTGTGGAGCGTCGTCATCTATCTCAACATTAACATGAGTCTGGGCTGCAGGTGCCTCCTAAACCACTGTGGAGCGTCGTCTATCTCAACATTAACATGAGTCTGGGCTGCAGGTGCCTCCTAAACCACTGTGGAGCGTCGTCTTCTATCTCAACATTAACATGAGTCTGGGCTGCAGGTGCCTCCTAAACCACTGTGGAGCGTCGTCATCTATCTCAACATTAACATGAGTCTGGGCTGCAGGTGCCTCCTAAACCACTGTGGAGCGTCGTCATCTATCTCAACATTAACATGAGTCTGGGCTGCAGGTGCCTCCTAAACCACTGTGGAGCGTCGTCTTCTATCTCAACATTAACATGAGCCTGGGCTGCAGGTGCCTCCTAAACCACTGTGGAGCGTCGTCTATCTCAACATTAACATGAGCCTGGGCTGCAGGTGCCTCCTAAACCACTGTGGAGCGTCGTCTTCTATCTCAACATTAACATGAGCCTGGGCTGCAGGTGCCTCCTAAACCACTGTGGAGCGTCGTCTTCTATCTCAACATTAACATGAGTCTGGGCTGCAGGTGCCTCCTAAACCACTGTGGAGCGTCGTCATCTATCTCAACATTAACATGAGCCTGGGCTGCAGGTGCCTCCTAAACCACTGTGGAGCGTCGTCTTCTATCTCAACATTAACATGAGTCTGGGCTGCAGGTGCCTCCTAAACCACTGTGGAGCGTCGTCATCTATCTCAACATTAACATGAGTCTGGGCTGCAGGTGCCTCCTAAACCACTGTGGAGCGTCGTCTTCTATCTCAACATTAACATGAGTCTGGGCTGCAGGTGCCTCCTAAACCACTGTGGAGCGTCGTCTTCTATCTCAACATTAACATGAGTCTGGGCTGCAGGTGCCTCCTAAACCACTGTGGAGCGTCGTCATCTATCTCAACATTAACATGAGCCTGGGCTGCAGGTGCCTCCTAAACCACTGTGGAGCGTCGTCTTCTATCTCAACATTAACATGAGTCTGGGCTGCAGGTGCCTCCTAAACCACTGTGGAGCGTCGTCATCTATCTCAACATTAACATGAGCCTGGGCTGCAGGTGCCTCCTAAACCACTGTGGAGCGTCGTCTTCTATCTCAACATTAACATGAGTCTGGGCTGCAGGTGCCTCCTAAACCACTGTGGAGCGTCGTCATCTATCTCAACATTAACATGAGCCTGGGCTGCAGGTGCCTCCTAAACCACTGTGGAGCGTCGTCTTCTATCTCAACATTAACATGAGTCTGGGCTGCAGGTGCCTCCTAAACCACTGTGGAGCGTCGTCATCTATCTCAACATTAACATGAGCCTGGGCTGCAGGTGCCTCCTAAACCACTGTGGAGCGTCGTCATCTATCTCAACATTAACATGAGTCTGGGCTGCAGGTGCCTCCTAAACCACTGTGGAGCGTCGTCTTCTATCTCAACATTAACATGAGTCTGGGCTGCAGGTGCCTCCTAAACCACTGTGGAGCGTCGTCTTCTATCTCAACATTAACATGAGTCTGGGCTGCAGGTGCCTCCTAAACCACTGTGGAGCGTCGTCATCTATCTCAACATTAACATGAGCCTGGGCTGCAGGTGCCTCCTAAACCACTGTGGAGCGTCGTCATCTATCTCAACATTAACATGAGTCTGGGCTGCAGGTGCCTCCTAAACCACTGTGGAGCGTCGTCATCTATCTCAACATTAACATGAGCCTGGGCTGCAGGTGCCTCCTAAACCACTGTGGAGCGTCGTCATCTATCTCAACATTAACATGAGCCTGGGCTGCAGGTGCCTCCTAAACCACTGTGGAGCGTCGTCATCTATCTCAACATTAACATGAGCCTGGGCTGCAGGTGCCTCCTAAACCACTGTGGAGCGTCGTCATCTATCTCAACATTAACATGAGCCTGGGCTGCAGGTGCCTCCTAAACCACTGTGGAGTGTCGTCTTCTATCTCAACATTAACATGAGCCTGGGCTGCAGGTGCCTCCTAAACCACTGTGGAGCGTCGTCATCTATCTCAACATTAACATGCAGCAGTGACTATATGACATCACATATAGGCACATTTTCAAACGACTCAGTTCAGTGAGGGTGAATATTGTGAGAGGAGAATTGGAAGAATGCGCCAATATGAGAATTTTGAGACATAGATCATATTAATATAAGTTCACATAGCTAGGAAACAATGCTAAACACTCAAAAAGGCCATTTATAAGATAGTTCCCCTTTAACTGTAATTTTTTTTGCTGTTTTGCTTCATGTATTACATACCTTGTAATTTTATTTGGTTGTTTGTTTGATGTGTGTTTTAATGATTTCCCTTACCTCTGTGATGTATGTGTCATCTGTCTCTTTTCTATTTTATCCTCTCCTCTTGTCCTCTCGCCAGGCCGTCATTGTAAATAAGAATTAGTTCTTAACCCTTTCACTACCACGCTACATAAGGTTAACCTTTCACTACCACACAACAGACTGTTAACCGTAAAAAAATTATATAAATAAAAAAAGATCCCCGATATACTGTATGTAGTCTTTTACCGACAGGTCAACATCGATAACTGCCACATCACCCTCCAAGCAGTCATACGGTTTCATTTTTATTTTACAATGGTAATAAATTACGACATGACAAGTGCCAAAACAAACATGCTAACCTTTTTACTCCAAATTATGTAAGGGATAATGTATAGCTACGAGGTCATTGTCGCAAAATAATTGACCGACAGAGTTCTGGAACACCGAGGCGCAGCCGAGGTGTTATAAACACAGTGAAGGTCAATTATTTTGCGACAATGACCGAGTATAGCTATACATTATCCCGCTTATTACATGGCTAACTTACTAACAATATACCTAATCCATTTTACACCATCGACAAGACGAGGTAACAATTCTGCCGCATGAACATTGAAAAGCGTTCCATTCTTGCACAAGATGTGTTCCCTTCTATCACTAACATTATCGTTTAAGCATTTTTGCAGTAGGAGTTAAATCATTTTGTGTCCTGTACTGTTGTAATTGTGTAGGGACTGTCCTGCTCCACTAGGGGCAGGCTTTTCTCATTCACTAGGCTGGGCGCGCGATTTTGCGCGCCGCGTGGGAGCAAATTCGAGACACATATTCGGTTGCAAAAAGGTGTCCCACGGTCTCCTCTATGGCCGTGAATATTTTCACGCGGATCGGAATCACGGCGCGCCCGTGGGACACTTTACCGTTTTGGCGGGTTTATTCCACGCTTTCAACTTTCCTTTTCTAAGCGTTTTCGGGGCTACATGTGAATGGGTAAAAGTTGCGGGACGCCCAGATGTACCCACGGTAGAAAGCTCGCGTGGAGCCCATAATAGGCTCACTTAATACAGCGTTTTTAAAAGCACGCAACATTTTCAGGGTCGCGAGCCGACCTTTTCCCCTCGTTTTCGATGATGGAAGTGATTTAGGAAAAGCTTCGGCACGCCAAGAGGTACCCGTGGATTTAATCTCGCGAGGATCGGGGCAATATTCGGCCCGTGGGAGAGAGAGAGAGAGAGACAGAGAGAGACCTGTCCTGCTGCATCACTGATCCACTGTCCTGCTACATCACTGTGATCCACTGTCCTGCTACATCACTGTGATCCACTGTGATCCACTGTCCTGCTACATCACTGTGATCCACTGTGATCCACTGTCCTGCTACATCACTGTGATCCACTGTGATCCACTGTCCTGCTACATCACTGTGATCCACTGTGATCCACTGTCCTGCTGCATCACTGTGATCCACTGTCCTGCTACATCACTGTGATCCACTGTCCTGCTGCATCACTGTGATCCACTGTCCTGCTGCATCACTGTGATCCACTGTGATCCACTGTCCTGCTACATCACTGTGATCCACTGTCCTGCTACATCACTGTGATCCACTGTCCTGCTGCATCACTGTGATCCACTGTCCTGCTACATCACTGTGATCCACTGTCCTGCTACATCACTGTGATCCACTGTCCTGCTACATCACTGTGATCCACTGTCCTGCTACATCACTGTGATCCACTGTCCTGCTACATCACTGTGATCCACTTCACCTCCTTCTACCTCCACCTCCTACAGGACACAAAATGATTTAACTGCCTCTCCATTTTTATTTTTGGTTAAAATTTTATTCAACGATTTCTTTTTACCATTAATTGCGAATATCTGTCATGTATCAGTTGATTGATTGGTTAATTGAATCATTCATCCATTGATTGAGTGTGCTAGACGGGTTCCAAGGTGAGTAGGTAGTGAGAGTAGGTACTGAGTAGGTAGAGAGTAGGTACAGAGTAGGTAGAGAGTAGGTAGAGAGTAGGTACTGAGTAGGTAGAGAGTAGGTACTGAGTAGGTACTGAGTAGGTAGAGAGTAGGTACTGAGTAGGTACTGAGTAGGTACTGAGTAGGTAGAGAGTAGGTACTGAGTAGGTAGAGAGTAGGTAGAGAGTAGGTACTGAGTAGGTAGAGTAGGTAGAGAGTAGGTACTGAGTAGGTAGAGAGTAGGTAGAGAGTAGGTAGAGAGTAGGTAGAGAGTAGGTAGAGAGTAGGTACTGAGTAGGTACTGAGTAGGTACTGAGTAGGTACTGAGTAGGTAGAGAGTAGGTACTGAGTAGGTAGAGAGTAGGTAGAGAGTAGGTACTGAGTAGGTAGAGAGTAGGTACTGAGTAGGTACTGAGTAGGTAGAGAGTAGGTACAGAGTAGGTAGAGAGTATGTACTGAGTAGGTACTGAGTAGGTAGTGAGTAGGTAGCGAGTAGGTAGCGAGTAGGTACTGAGTAGGTACTGAGTAGGTAGAGAGTAGGTACTGAGTAGGTAGAGAGTAGGTACTGAGTAGGTACTGAGTAGGTACTGAGTAGGTAGAGAGTAGGTAGAGAGTAGGTAGTGAGTAGGTACTGAGTAGGTAGAAAGTAGGTACTGAGTAGGTAGAGAGTAGGTACTGAGTAGGTAGAGAGTAGGTACTGAGTAGGTACTGAGTAGAAACTGAGTAGGTAGAGAGTAGGTACTGAGTAGGTACTGAGTAGGTAGAAAGTAGGTACTGAGTAGGTACTGAGTAGGTAGAGAGTAGTTACTGAGTAGGTAGAGAGTAGGTACTGAGTAGGTACTGAGTAGGTAGAGAGTAGGTACTGAGTAGGTACTGAGTAGGTACTGAGTAGGTAGAGAGTAGGTACTGAGTAGGTACTGAGTAGGTAGTGAGTAGGTAGTGAGTAGGTACTGAGTAGGTAGAGAGTAGGTAGAGAGTAGGTAGAGAGTAGGTACTGAGTAGGTACTGAGTAGGTAGAGAGTAGGTACTGAGTAGGTACTGAGTAGGTACTGAGTAGGTAGAGAGTAGGTACTGAGTAGGTAGAGAGTAGGTACTGAGTAGGTACTGAGCAGTGTTGGGACTAACGCGTTACAGTAACAAAGTTACTTTTGGCGATAACTAGTACTCTAACGCATTACTTTTGAAATTCAGTAACGCTACTTACGTTACTGAATGGTTCGTCACTGCGTTATTTGCGTTATATACGGCGTAGATTGATAGCGAGCGGTAGTGATTATTATTATTATTATCCTCATATCCTGTCTGCCTGTCTGCGGGGAACGCTATGCTGGGGGCGTGTTTTGTTTACTATTCCTGAGATTCCTGACTGATAATGGCAGCGCCCAGGCAGCTACTGCGTATTTCTTTTGTCGAGCGAAAAGAAAATAACGTTTTAGTTATGTCATTTGTGTTTTGGCTCAAAGATACTGGAGTATAACGTTAACTACGAGGACTCATCCAAATCCACTCGCCACCCGCGTAGAATGATACGAGGCGACACACAGCAAATGGGACGGAAAACTTTTTCCAACTACTTGGAGAGAGAATATACAGTACAACATGGAAATGAAACAAAGAAAATGTTTAAGGGGCTGCTGGACTAACTTTACATCTCGACAGACACTGGTGAGTGCAGTGATGTGAATGTAAATGAATGGAAACTCAAGTTAATCAACGCATTTTGACTACAAATCTGCCAGGGAATCTCATCAATACTAATCAAACAATATAAATATAGTCCCTTTCATGCACAATTGATATCCTAACTATTCTAACGTTGCAATGCACGATCGATATCTTAAACAACGTTGCAAGACTGTTATAATGAAACGCTCCGGCGACAGATATCAATGCTGTTCCTCAAGCACTTATTTTCAACCTAGAACCTAAACGTGCAAGCGCTCAACCTAAACGTGCATGCGCTCAACCTAAACGTGCCTGCGCTCAACCTCCCCGAGCAATTAGGCACGGTGCATTTCTTATTACGTCGGGACATTTGTGTTTGTGTCAGATTTGTGTTTGTATATTCTAGACCACATTGCTTAGCAGAGTTCAGTGATGTGAATGGAAACTGTCAAGTTGATCAACCGATTTTGAGTATCTGTATCTGGCTGCATGGGAGCAATTGTTTTCTTCTTCAAGTAACTAAATAGTTACTTTTCACAGTAACGCATTACTTTTGGGTGTAAGTAACTAGTAAAGTAACTGAGTTACTATTTTTCAGTAACTAGCAACACACTGGTACGGAGTAGGTACTGAGTAGGTGCAGTTTTTATTTTTTTTTATTTCTTTATTACAAGAAAAAAAATTATTGAACATTTTCAGTTGTAGATATTGTACATTTTCCATATTTTTCTCTTTTTTTCCCTTTAATTTCCCCTTCCCCTCCGCGTGTTACTGTTCCGCAACTGTAAGTTACTTCCGGGGTAGGCCTGATTGGCCCCGACAGGCACGTGACGCGGCAAACTCAGGACGCGCAACGAGGCTGCTGAGAGCTGTCGCGCGGAAATAGGCTGTCTATTGCCATTCTCTAACACAAACTCTAACCTTAACCAGCTCCTTAACAGCGCCTAAAATTAACCGTTCTAACCTTAACCAACTCCGAAACAATGCCTAACCTTAACCTTAACCTTAACCATGCCTAACCTTAACCGGCGAAAGAATACACGTTAAAAAAAAAATCACGTTAAAAAAAAAAAAATTGATGGGATTCGAACTCGTCAACAACGGACCGCAGGATCGCAGGACCGCTGCTCTGCCAGGTGAGCAGAAGCGCCGAATGAAAATCATGGCGGATTAGGACGGTTACATAATTCCGCAAGCTCTGCCGCTCCGCGGAGCGTGCCGCGCGGCAGAGAAAGTTGCGTGTCACGTGCCTGTCGGGGCCAATCAGGCCTACCCCGGAAGTAACTTACAGTTGCGGAACAGTTATAGGCTTCCCCTCCCTCATTCCCACCCCATCCCCCCCACACCGAGGTTGTTGACAAACACATCTGCAAAACATACAAACACATAGCATAGATGTTGCTGGGAAAAAACCCTCTAAATTTTGGAGATTCAACTCCCACTTATTATCTGAACCTGAATTTAAGGATTTTATTCATACACAAATAAAAATCTTCTTTGAGATAAACGACACACCTGAAATTAGCAGTGACATACTCTGGGAGGCCTTTGTTCCCCCCCACGGGGTCGGTACCGACCCCTTTTGACATTATAATCATATAGGCATATTTTTATGAATGATGGAAATAATTTGTGATTTTAAAATCAACCGTTTTCAAGTATTAACATCACTACTATGTCACAAATGCATGTAGAATGTAAAACGTTAGGTTGGCAATAGTTTAGCAATAGGTTAAAAGTGTTCTTATATCGTTTTAAGTTTTCGATATGCAATCTGACCCGGAACCGGAAATGGAAATGTTGAACCATGGGAATTGTAGTCTTTTTGCTGCCATTTCGTAGAGGAGATTCATAGCTATCGACCAGCGTTGACATTTCTCCGATCTACACTTCCTGTCACATACTATGGTGGTTCAAAGTTCAGCGTTCTGAATGAATCATATCAATAATTGTTATGATTCGCGATAATAAGCTACAAAAGGTAACGTTTTTGACAAATATTGAAACGCAGTCAGTTTCTCCTCACTATTGTTACCATGTAGGAAGAATTAGATCTGAAATTAGTTTCAAAATGGTTACACTGTGGGGGAAATAAAAAAGTACAGTCGATTACAGTAAATATCAGTATCTGTTATTATGCACGCCTGGTGATACTATATCCAAATTGAACTCAGCCATTTGAAAGATACTATATGTATATATATATAAATGTGCGAATTGGCTATAATAAGGTAATGTATAAGCATATATTCTATATTCTATAATAATATTTCAACTTGCATTGGTCCGGATGGGAGAATTCAGTACTGTATATACAGAACCTTCAGTTTTATCATCTTCCCTTTATTAATTTCCTTAGATCTTTTGTACACATGATCTCAAGAGGGTACTGAATGAGCTCAGTGGCAGTTTTTTAAGTCTGGTCATTATTATCATGGTTTTATTCACTGTCAAAGATGAAAAGAAAAATCATAATTCATATTTTCCTTTGTTTCATCACAATTTAAGCAAGCCTAGTAATAGACAATATTTCTGACACTGAGAATACATTCATTGAGGTCCATAGATGTTCCTAGATACCAAGAATATGCAAATAGCCCTTGTAGAAGTGGAGCAATATTCCATTTACCTAGGTATACATTTTATGCAGATTTTCACCTGGGGTGGAACAGGTTAAGGCATATCTCCGCGGACAGGCTATCTCCTTTGCCTCTCATTTTGGGAAGCAGGAACAATCCAAATTAACGGGTATATCAGATGAAGATGAGATTAAACTATTAGACATCCAGTACTCGTCTAAACCCACCCCTGCTCTATATAAAAAACGACTCCAGCTTCAATCACAATATGATTTGCTTTCAACTAGTAAGATCGAGAGACTACTCCTGCACACCAAGCAACGTTTTTTCGAGAAGGGGGACAAGGCAGGAAAATTACTTGCATACCAAGCACGAGTGGCGAGTGCCTCTAGACTGATTCCCAAGATAAAATCCCAAGTAGGTGTCACTATAACAGACCCTACGGAAATTTCTGAAATTTTCTCTGACTATTATTCCAAACTTTACACGTCGGAGTCTTCCCAGCAGGACTGGGATCGCCCAAACCCCCTCAAGTCTCTCAAGTACCCTCAAGCGAATAACGCGGAAGCTGAAGAGTTAGGCACGCCTATAACCATCTCTGAAGTGACTGAGGCAATCAAATCTTTACAAAGTGGTAAATCACCCGGGCCAGATGGCTATACTACAGAATTTTATAAAACTTACTCCGTGTTGGTTGCCCCTTTCCTACTGAGAGTATATAACGACTCCCTTCTAAAGGGCCAAATGCCACCCACGCTATCAGAGGCGTCATTGTCCCTGCTGCTCAAAAAAGGGAGGTGCAGTCTGACGTCACTCTGGACACTCTGGACCGCCCGCGAGGTCCACCCGTATAGGGATTCATCATTGGGAAAATGGATCATCGGCTATTGTAACAATTCTGCCGCATGAACATTTAAAAGCTTTCCATTCTTGCACAAGATGTGTTCCCTTCTATCACTAACATTATCGTTTAAGCATTTTTGGTTAAAATTTTATTCGACGATTTCTTTTTACCATTAATTGCGAATATCTTCATGTAGAGCTATAGATTGTGGATGAATACGCACAGAAAGGTACACCATGCAAATGTTCATGCTTTACTTGGTTTAAACGAGACAATTTAGAAATGGGCAAATACATTGTGTTTTCAAGATGGTGGACCGGCCGGAAACAGCAATGACGTAACCACTACACCTCCCTATTATGTCAGAGTCTGTCCGTCAGCCGACACACGACAACACAAGTGATAGAAAGATGTCATTGTTGAACTCACATTGGACAAAGTACTCTCTCGTCCCGGGCTTTGGTTGAAGTAGAACAGCCACTGGAGAAACTAGAGACACAAAATATCAGCCAGAGCATGTTATTATCAACATGGATGAAACAATAGAACTCATCACTTATTTCTGATTTGCTCCTTGAGCTGTTCCAGAGGTCCTGACGAGTGGGTTCACAGGGAGGCTCATTCTGGGTTTCTATTGTGATGTCACTTATCTTTATTTATTTGTCTTTGTATGCATCTATCTCTCACTCTTTTGGTCTGTTATCTGTTGCTATTTGATTGGATTGAGTGATCGATGTACAATCGATTACAATTTCTATTGATTAAAAATGAAAATAAATTCCATTTCACTGCTTCACTGCTTTCCTAAAACATACTTTCATGATCATCTAAAGTAAACAAAGGAAATTAGAAGAAATAGATACCATCTTACTGAAATATTGTTTATATATATATATATATATGTTATCATAGAACCTGCTGGAGTGTAGCCAGCATTGAGTCATGTTTTACAAGTCTATACAGGTGCAGCTCAATAAATTAGAATATCGTGGAAAAGTCCATTTATTTCGCCGCATTGATGCAGTAATATGTGCAAAAGGAGCCCCAACTAAGTACTAGTAGAGTGAACATACTTTTCAGTAGGCTGACATTTCTATATTAAATATATATATTTTTTGATTGGTCTTATGTAATATAAACATTTGAGATACTGAATTTGGGGTTTTCATGAGCTGTAAGCCATTACTAACTTTTACTTAGGCCTTTAAATCCCTGGCTTGTGCCCTCCGCTCCAGATGTTGCCAGGACAGCCCTTCTTTCTTCATCTCCTGTTCTGTGGTTCTTCTCCAGGTGGCTTTCGGTCTGCCTCTCTTCCTCCTGCGCTGTGGGTTCCATGTCAGCGCCCGCTTTGTGATTGTAAGCCATACTCATCAAAATTAAAACAAATAAAGGCTTGAAATAATATTTCACTTTGTATGTAATGAATCTATAAGAGTTTTTCTTTTTTAATTTAATCACTGAAAAGAATGAACGTTTCCACAATATTCTAATTTATTGAGCTGCACCTGTATATTCATCTCACCTTCTCCTGATATCTTCATGTTCAACAGTGTATATTAGGCTTGGGCGGTATGACGGTATTACGGTATACCAGGGTATTTCGAGATCCCGCCGGTATGATTCTCAATACCATGACGTCACAGACAGCTATTACACTGACACTGAGTTGATTGTAGTGCACTGCACAGCACGCGCCAGCAGAGGGTTACGTGGCTACCGTTCTGGGACTGGGAGCTAACGTTAGTAGTACCTGGATGGTGCGGGCTAACTAGCTACCGTTCTGGGACTGGGAGCTAACGTTATAGTAGTACCTGGATGGTGCGGGCTAACTAGCTACCGTTCTGGGACTGGGAGCTAACGTTAGTAGTACCTGGATGGTGCGGGCTAACTAGCTACCGTTCTGGGACTGGGAGCTAACGTTATAGTAGTACCTGGATGGTGCGGGCTAACTAGCTACCGTTCTGGGACTGGGAGCTAACGTTATAGTAGTACCTGGATGGTGCGGGCTAACTAGCTACCGTTCTGGGACTGGGAGCTAACGTTAGTAGTACCTGGATGGTGCGGGCTAACTAGCTACCGTTCTGGGACTGGGAGCTAACGTTATAGTAGTACCTGGATGGTGCGGGCTAACTAGCTACCGTTCTGGGACTGGGAGCTAACGTTATAGTAGTACCTGGATGGTGCGGGCTAACTAGCTACCGTTCTGGGACTGGGAGCTAACGTTAGTAGTACCTGGATGGTGCGGGCTAACTAGCTACCGTTCTGGGACTGGGAGCTAATGTTATAGTAGTACCTGGATGGTGCGGGCTAACTAGCTACCGTTCTGGGACTGGGAGCTAACGTTAGTAGTACCTGGATGGTGCGGGCTAACTAGCTACCATTCTGGGACTGGGAGCTAACGTTAGTAGTACCTGGATGGTGCGGGCTAACTAGCTACCGTTCTGGGACTGGGAGCTAACGTTATAGTAGTACCTGGATGGTGCGGGCTAACTAGCTACCGTTCTGGGAGCTAATGTTATAGTAGTACCTGGATGGTGCGGGCTAACTAGCTAACTAACGTGGCTAATGTTCTGAGAGCTAACGTCGGGACCTGGCTGATGCTGGCTAACTAACGTGGCTAACGTTCTGAGAGCTAACAGGACCTGGCTGATGTTGGCTAACTAACGTGGCTAACGTTCTGAGAGCAAACGTCGGGACCTGGCTGATGCTGGCTAACTAACGTGGCTAACGTTCTGAGAGCTAACAGGACCTGGCTGATGCTGGCTAACTAACGTGGCTAACGTTCTGAGAGCTAACGGGACCTGGCTGATGCTGGCTAACTAACGTGGCTAACGTTCTGAGAGCTAACAGGACCTGGCTGATGCTGGCTAACTAACGTGGCTAACGTTCTGAGAGCTAACGGGACCTGGCTGATGCTGGCTAACTAACGTGGCTAACGTTCTGAGAGCTAACAGGACCTGGCTGATGCTGGCTAACTAACGTGGCTAACGTTCCATGATTTGTTTACTTAGTAACAACTGATATCTTCATGTTTTACAACAGTCTATATATATATTCATCTCACCTTCTCCTGATATCTTCGGCCACGTATCCTTCAGGATGTCCGTCAGTTCGTCTCTCAGCTCAGAAACAGCATCACTCACATTCCTGAAGTCACGTAGAGGATGGACAGCGATACTGGGTAAGTCTGGAGATACGCTGGGACTGGAGAAGGACTGGAAACCCTGGATAGAGAGAAATTATATTAAACAAAGAGTCAGAATCATACGAAAATCACCTACAGTAAAACTAGTATTTCTTTTTTTCTCCCAGATGTACAAATGGCTGTAGAAATACTATAGTGAATCACTATAGAAATAACTATATACATAGTATTTCTTTGGTAAAACCACAGGGATACTAGTGATTCACCGTACATTTCTATTGACTTTACTACTGCAAATAGTACATGGGCAGAAACAGACATTTTAAAGTAGATCTATATGGTTTAAATATAAAAGGAATAGAATATATTAACATCTAGTGAACCTGAATGAAATGGATGTGGTCGTCAGTGTGCTCCAGCTGCTCCAGCTCCACCCCTCTCCTCCTCAGCTCCTCTAGCTCCTGTTCCAGTTGCTTCAGGAGCCCTTCAGCCTGACTGACTGCAGTCTTCTCCTGGGCTCCGATCAGGGCCTTCACCTCCTTGCGCCTCGTCTGTATGGAGCGGATCATCTCAGAGAAGATCTTATCACTGGCCTTCACTGCTGTCTGGGCAGAACTCTGTTAAGACACAAAGACATGAATGGACTGCACTTTTATAGCACGTTCTTCTAAAGAGCTTTACAACTTCACATTCAAAGAGATTTGCACTACAATTCATACCTCATTGCACCTTACCCTAAGTTTTGTACATCATTCCATTTCTGCATTGTACCTCACTGTTACTCATTTTACTCTGTATTGTATATACGGTATGTATATTGACTGAACACTACTTTATTCTACATACTTTTTACTTATTTAAAATTTTTTATCTATTACTGTATGAAGCACACTCTCAGGGGCTCATACAGAAAAAAGCATTTAATTTAAAGCATTCTGTATTTTACTATGACAAATAATAAACAAATTTGAACTTGAACATTCACTCACATACACACACACACTTTATCCTCAAGAGCATTATTGAGGATAAAGAGGAGGTCACCTATCTGGGCTTTATTTTAAACCAGGGGTCTCAAACTCGCGGCCCGCGGGCCAATTGCGGCCCGCTGGATGATATTTTGCGGCCCCCCAGATGATAAATAATAAAAATCCTTTTTTTTTTTTTTTTTCAGTCATGTCATCAGAAAGGGTACAAATAAAACAATTCCTGCACCAGAATGCAGGAAATTAAGTCTTTGTAACACAAAATCTCCTGGTGGGGGACCCCCCGCTTAAAAAGTGGCCTGACTGGGGCTATATTTCGCACTATATTTCCTGGCCTGAATGATTTCCCCAGTCTGGCCCTGGTTAAAAGCCTCCAATGCTTATTAGTGTGTGTGCGTTTGAACGTTTTCATGTTTCAACCATACATTTCCATAAAAATAAAAAAAAATACTTGAAACCCTTTTTGTGTGGAATATTTGATGCGGCCCAGCCTCACCCAGACTCTACCTCCAGCGGCCCCCAGGTAAATTGAGTTTGAGACCCCTGTTTTAAACAAACTTTCTAATGATAAAATGGCACAAAAAAGGATTACTAAGGTTAATAAAAAAAACATTTTTATTTAGAATTTCCTCTTTTATAAATAGGAACGCTCTGAGGACCCTAGCTGGAGCCTCATTCAGTGTCACTTTGACTACGCTTGCACTTTTTTTTTTTTTTAATCTCTTATCACAATTTGGTTTTTATCTCTTTATCATGAGTTGCTTTTAAGTGTTTGCGGTTTTTTACATTTCTTTTAACATTAGATTACTGTATGAGTTTTCAGGTTAGGTGTTTTTGTACTTACTTTTAGGGTGTCCTGTCTGTGTACATGTCCATTCGTGTTTTTGTGCCTTTTTATGTTCCATGTAAATGGACCACAATGGAAACAAGCCATGGCTTTATTGTGTTTTATCCATTTGACCAGCGTTATGACACTGTTATTCTTCAAATGTTGTCCTACTGTTGTGTCACTCATAGACATTGGATTACGGGAAACTTACCAACTGGATTGCTCTCTGGATCAGCTCTCCGAACAACAACAATGGCCTGCTGAGATCTTGAGAACATCAGGACCAGACCTCGGCTCACGGAACAACAAAGGAACCAGGCGACGAGGAAGGAGAGCTGGTGTCCGAAACAGACTGCGAGCCAGGCGGCACAGAACGCCACTGCCCAGCATATTGCTAGCCAATGTACAATCAATAGACAATAAACTGGACGACATCAGAGCAAGGATTCAATTCCAAAGAGACGTTAGAGACTGTAATGTTCTCTGCTTCATCGAGATGTGGTTGACGCCGGACGTCCCAGACCACGCTAATCAACCGGCCGATCACTTCTTCATCCACCGCAAGGATCGGACAGCAGAATCCGGAAAACAGCGGGGTGGTGGAATAGCCTTCATGTTGAACAACAATTGGAGCGATCCAAGCAACGTGAAGGAGCTTTCGAACCACTGCTCCCCCAACCTGGAGTATATATCCATCAAGTGCCGGCCTTTCTTTCTCCCGAGAGTTAACGTCGATCGTCTTGATCAGAGTGTATATTCCACCACAAGCAAACACAGGCGACGCGCTCTCCAAACTCCATGACGAGGTAAATAGAATCCAAGCAGCGAATGTTGACGCCGCTATTGTGGTTGTGGGTGATTTCAATAGCGCCAATCTGAGAAGAGTATTGCCAGACTTCTACCAGCATGTGACTTGTAACACCAGAGGCGGTAATATTTTAGACCATTGTTACTCGCAATTTAAGTGTGGTTACAAATCTCATTCTGCCAGTGGTTTCGGCAAATCTGATCATAACGCTATCTTCCTCTTCCCAAAATATAAACAAAGTCTTAAACGCGCGCCGGTAGTCTCGCGAGAGGTGCAGAAATGGACTGGGATCAGAGGAAACGCTACAGGCTGCACTGGAATGTACAGACTGGGGTGTGTTCCGAGATAACACCGATAACATTAATGACTACACGGAGACAGTGCTGGACTTTGTTTGTACTTTGGTGGAAGAAACAATCCCCACTACCACAATGAGAGTTTACCCAAACCAAAAGCCCTGGGTAGACAAATCCGTCCGTGAGGCTCTGAAAGCGCGCACCTCATCCTACAACGCCGGGCTTGTGGCAGGCAACATGAATGACCACAAGGTGGCGACATGCAACGTGAGAAGGGCAGTGAAAGAAGCAAAGAGGCGCTACAGGGATAAAATTGAACTCCAATATGAACAGGCTGACTCTAGAGCTATGTGGCAGGGCCTCAGAACGATGACAGATTACAAAGGCACCTCCCTCAAGCTGAACAGTGACATCTCCCTAGCAAATGATCTCAATACCTTCGATGCGAGGTTTGAGGCTGGGAATAACAGCACCAGCCTACAATCCACTGCAATGGAGGGGGGGACACTGCAGTGTTCAGATTAACAGAACATGAGGTGAGGAGGACCTTCAAGAAAGTGAATATCAGGAAGGCAGCAGGACCGGACGGTATCCCCGGCCGCGTCCTAAAAGTCTGTGCCGACCAACTGGCCCCGGTATTCACTGACATATTTAACCTGTCATTGGAACAGGCTGTCATCCCCACCTGTCTGAAAAAGTCCACTATTATCCCTGTACCGAAAAAATCCAAGCCTGCTTGCCTCAACGACTACCGCCCTGTAGCTCTCACCTCCATAGCCATGAAGTGCTTTGAGAAGCTAGTGAAGGGCTACATCTGCTCCTCCCTCCCAATCAACCTGGACCACCTGCAATTTGCATACCGCCCCAACAGGTCCACGGAGGACGCCATAGCCAATGTGCTGCACACAGCAGCATCACACCTGGACAAGAGGCAGGGGAACTATGTGAGAATGCTGTTCATCGACTACAGCTCAGCATTCAATACCATAGTCCCCTCCGAATTAATAGCCAAGCTCAGGGACCTGGGCTTGAACTATGACCTCTGCCAGTGAGTCTTGGACTTCCTGACGGGCAGACCCCAGGTGGTGAGAGCAGGCAACTGCACCTCCTCATCCATCACTCTCAACATAGGGGCCCCCCAGGGCTGTGTTCTGAGTCCCCTCCTCTACTCCCTGTACACACATGACTGTGTGGCACAGCGGAACAACAACACAATCATCAAATTTGCTGACGACACAGTAGTGGTGGGCCTGATCTCTGCAAACGACGAGAGGGCCTACCTGGAAGAGGTCAAGGTCCTGGCGGGATGGTGCCAGGAAAACAGCCTCTCCCTGAACGTCAGCAAAACAAAGGATGATTGTGGACTTTAGGAGATCGGGGTCAGGGAATATAGCCCCCTCAGCATCGACGGGGCACCGGTTGAGAGAGTGAACAGTTTTAAGTACCTCGGAGTCCACATATCCGAGGACTTGACATAGGGCTGGGCGATATGACCAAAAACGTTATCGAGATAAAATTATAAAATTATTTTCATATAATTCGATATCGATAATTATCATCGATATAATGTCCGTCAAGTTTAATTAACTTCTTATGCAGCTGCGAATGTCTCAAGTCGAGTTGATGTCGTCATCAGTCCGCGCACGTTAGTAGTTAGCCGACAAGCGGAGTATCTCATGATAATAAATATGACACTAAAATACTCTCTTCCGCCACAATATATTGAAACGAACTGTATACCCCACACTACTATAAACGTGGCCTCAGAATTCAAAACACACACATACTCGGCACGTAAATATATAAAACATCGCCGTGCAAGCTAATTAGCCTAGCAAGCCTGTAGTATCTAAGCGGTGTATTCCATGACAATGTGCTAAATATTACACTAAAATACTCTCTTCCGCCACAATATATTGAAACGACGTCCACTGTATACCCCCACTACTATAAACGTGGCCTCAGAATTCACGTCACACACATACTCGGCACGTAAATATATAAAACATCACCGTGCAAGCTAATTAGCCTAGCAAGCCTTGTTGTTGAGTGAGTGAGTCCTACCTCCTTCCGGGTATACTTCGCTCTCGGCCATCTCCTTCACTGATTGGTCGTTAGCTGTTGTGCGTAAACACGTCATCACGTAATGTTGGTTGTTGTTAGTGAGTGTGCTGAGCCGAGGCTGAAGGGAGCCAAGCTTGGAAAATCGATATATCGAAACTTTGCAACCACGTTTCATGTTTATTTCGAGGAAATAATTTATCGCGATAGTTATCGTTATCGTTTTATCGCCCAGCCCTAACTTGACATGGACCTCACACATTGACAGTGTTGTGAAGAAGGCACAGCAATGCCTCTACTTCCTCAGACGCCTAAGGAAGTTCCAAGTCAGTCAGAAGATCCTTAAGAACTTCTACTCATGCACAATAGAGAGCATACCGACTGGCAATATCACCTCCTGGTTTGGGAATAGCACCGCACAAGACCGTAGCAGACTACAGAGAGTGGCCCGCTCAGCCGAACGCACAATTGGAGGGGGGCTTCCCACTCTCCAGGGCATTTACAACAAGCGGTGCATGGGCAAGGCTAAGAGAATGATCAAAGACTCGAGCCACCCAAACAACTGCCTCTTTGAACTGCTGCGGTCAGGCAAGCGATACAGGAGTCTCATGGCAAGCACAGAGAGACTCAGAAGAAGCTTCTATCCCTAGGCCATCAGGATGCTCAACGAACAATAACACTATGTAACAACCATCAAATGCACTCACAGCACACACATCCACACGCACACACTCACTTTAAACATACAACTCACTGCAGCACCCACTTTAAGCACTTTAGTACACCTAAGCACACTTTATATTTATCGGTAAAGAATTTGCACTACAACCCATACCTCATTACACCTTACTGTAAATTATATTGTACCTAAATTGTACCTCATCCCACTTCTGCTTTGCACTGTATAGTATATTGTATGGTAACTCAGTTACTTCTACTCTACATAGAGCATTGTATATATGTATATACTGAACATTTGTCTACGTACTTGACTTCTATTTTATACTTGCTATACTTATTTTATTATCCATTTTTGCCTAGCACAGTCTGGAGCGAAACAGAAAGAAGCATTTTGTATAAAAGTATTCTGTACTTCTGTATGACAACTAATAAAGAAACTTGAAACTTGAACTTGTCAATAAAGTATTCAATCAAACACACACACACCTACACACACACACCTACACACACACACCTACACACACCGAAGGCTGTGGTTAACATGGAAGGCGCTAACCTGCTTGTTGGTTCCGTCAGTGTCTTTTTCTTTATTAAAACTAGTGATGCACCGATGTGAAAATTGTGGCCGATACCGATAACCGATATTAATATTGCTGTTCTGGCCGATACCGATATTTACCGATGTCGATATCTCTGTATAGAAAAAACTTTTTTATGATAATCAAATAAAGAGCTATTTTCCAAAACGCATAATCTTTTTACTTTTGTAACTTATTTTCAGAAATGACTGATATTTTTTAACTATTTAAGGCCAAAACATGTAAAAAGAAAAAAAATATTATTAATTTTATCGGCCCTATCTTGATATCGGACCGATACCGATGTGTAAAAAAATATCCGGCCGATATATCGTGCATCACTAATTAAAACCATTATTTATTATTATTTAGAGTATGTTTTCTTTGTGTAGACAGTAAGATGGTGGAGAGGGATGCAGAATAGGGCAGATACAGGAAAGAAGGCTCTGGCAGGATTGGATCCCAGGCTAACAGGGGTACATGTGGTTCCAGAGTAGGGTCCTAACCACTACACCATCTCTGGGCACATTGGGCCTCATTCACCAATACTCTCATTATTTTTCTTATATTTTTGCTTAACCGTCTGTTATCTCAACACACTGGGATTTTAAAGTCGTATTTGGGAGCAATTGACCAATGGTAGGCTTTTCTATTATTTTTTGAATCTGGGTAAGAGTTTCTTATTAAGAGTGCTCTCGCAAAACATTGCTGAATCCCAGGTGAGAACAAAATAAGAAGAAATGCTAGTTAAGAACTAAATATGTTCTTATTAGGGCTGACCCCTATTAGTCGAATGCAAAAGAATTATTATTTTTTTAAATTTTTATTTATCATTCTTTCCTAAAGAAAAGAGGCCTAGAAGCGTGGCTAAGGCTAATGGCACACATACCAGAGGCTAACTGCCTAAGAAAACAGGCACAGAGGCACTGAAAGAGGATTTCACCCATCTAATGAACACACTAGACTAGACAAATATCAAGATGTATCCATCAGTGGACCAATTGCATGCTTTTGCAGAGGACAAGAAGCCTTCAGTCGACTCCTTCAGACATTAAGCACCCCCCCCCCCCCCCCCCCACAGAGGACAAGAAGCCTTCAGTCGACTCCTTCAGACATTAAGCACCCCCCCCCCCCCACAGCCCATTCTGATGACAAACAGCAGAGAGGGTAGGATCTTTTAACTGAATAATACTGTGTACATCATTTTGAAGTGTGTGACTAAATTGTGTTGTGGAAATTGTTTGTAAATTAGTTTCACCCAGCTGACAGAAACTGGAGGCGTGGCCTTGTGCATGTGGCCTTTTGTAGTTAAGTGGGCACTTGTGACAGTTTTCTGTTAACACTTTGACGACCGTTCGGCACCGTCTAATATGGTGCTAGAGGAACAAGGTTTGTCAACAAACCGATGTGTCTTTGTAGAGCTATATCTATACTTTATAGTATTGCTATCTGTCCATTCTCATTGTCACTTGAGTTCATAAACCGTCCCTTCAAAATGGCTTAAAGAAAAAGAAAATCCATCAATAGGTTGTCATTTTATAGCGCCGTGAATATAAGCTTTATCGCAGATTTTGTCTCATATTTTCTGGAAAGCTACTTATAGAGCTAAAGGCTACTAACGTTATATTCAACGGCATTTCTGTTGTATATATGCTAATGAAATAACACAAACTGCTTATGATCCGGACTATCCCATAGCATCTATGGATGAAAGGGGGGCGGCGGGGAACGGCGATTAGTATTATTGATTACCAATAGAGTGTCCGTGTAAGTAGCCACATTCACTGATCGAATGCTTGAGTCTCACAACAATGTCTAATCCGGCTGTAATTTAGGTGAATAAGGTCTTACCGTCAGCCCGTGGGATACCCTACAGCATTTCCCCGTTATCGATCGGCATCTGGTAGATCGATATGTCCATTGGTTGATAATAAATCCCCTTATTCCATGGTGAGATCTGCGATTCGAAACGTGATACACTGTGCATGATGTTGCTTTGGGATCAGAGTAATATGATACTCCGTTGGAGGCACACAAAAAAAATCCATTCGCCCACAATGATACTGCAGTGGAGCGATGGCGCCCCTAAGAGGATCTGGCCGGTATTGCATGTTGCCGAGGGTAGATCTGCAGAGTCGATCGGGGAGTCGATCGGGGATCTTGATCCGGTTATTAATATGGAATAAAACAATAACAACTTGCCACAGCTATATACGTGCCTCTGGTCCACAACGCATGGATTCGAAACACGTATTTATACGTGGCCGGTCCAAATAGTGTTAAAAACCAGCTTTTTCACTGTTGGAATCATTCTGATGACAAACAGCAGAGAGGGTAGAATATTTTAACTGAATAATACTGTGTACATCATTTTGAAGTGTGTGACTAAATTGTGTTGTGGAAATTGTTTGTAAATTAGTTTCACCCAGCTGACAGAAACTGGAGGTGTGGCCTTGTGCATGTGGCCTTTTGTAGTTAAGTGGGCACTTGTGACAGTTTTCTGTTAAAAACCAGCTTTTTCACTGTAGGATCTTTTAACTGAATAATACTGTGTACATCATTTTGAAGTGTGTGACTAAATTGTGTTGTGGAAATTGTTTGTAAAAACATGTGGCCTTTTGCTGCAGGTGTCACTCATCAGTAATTAGTGATCCTCCCCCCTGACCGACCTTTCCATCACAGTCGAGAATGCAGCTGTGACCGCGTCCCCGACAGCCAAGAACCTTGGTGTCGTCCTCGACGACCAGTTGAACTTCTCTGCTCACATCGCAGCGACAACCAGAACCTGCAGATTCCTCCTGAGCAACGTCAGAAGGATCCGCCCCTTCCTGACAAAAGAAGCCACCCAACTCCTCGTCCAATCAACAGTCATCTCCCGCCTCGACTACTGCAACGCACTGCTCGCTGGCCTCCCGGCCGCGTGAATATTAAAGGCAACAAACTTGTGTTCAGCTTTTCGTTCAGCGTTTCTCTGATTGGCCACACGGCCACGTGACCGCCCTAGCACACGCCCTTATCCGCGCTGAGAGACGCGGCATGCTTTTCTGCTGCCAGTAAGAAGACCATTGTACAATAATCCACAATTATGTCTGTATTTGATTATGGTGAAATTATGTACATGCATGCCTCTCCCTCTGAAAGCCCATCCACGCTGTGTATCATAGAGCACTGGGTTTTATCACTGGAGATACATTTCTCACTCACCATTGTATTTTATATGAAAATAATTGTAAGTAGGTGAATTCTACACATCTGACAACGCCATGTGACAATATCATAATGATGTGTTTTCTATATTATATCCACAATCATTCATCTAAAAAAAAATGTATGGGCGTAAATACATGTTAAGATATTCAAAATCGTCACAGCAGTATAGTTTGTTTATACTTCAGAAGTGATGTACAGTGACGAGTGAATCTGGTAGTTTGTTGTTAAAAACGCGAAATAACATAATAACGTTACAGCGTACAGTTTCTAGTTCAGTCAGCAGCCTCCACTGATGTTATGACGTTACGAAATAACATTATACATTATGCCCCGCGCTTCAATTATACATTATGCTCCGCGCTTCATTCATTCATTTCATAATCAGTCAGCAGCCTGCATCCTCCACTGATGTTATGACGTTACAAACGCCGCGAAATAACATTATACATTATGCTCCGTGCTTCATTCATTCATTTCATAATCAGTCAGCAGCCTGCGTCCTCCACTGATGTTATGACGTTACAAACGCCGCGAAATAACATTATACATTATGCTCCGTGCTTCATTCATTAATTTCATAATCAGTCAGCAGCCTGCGTCCTCCACTGATGCAGCCTCCACTGATGGATTTCATTTTGCCACTTCCTCCACTGATGGATTTCATTTGGGACCGCTGCCGTTTGCCTGCCGCGTTCGCGGCAAAAGGGGGCGGGGGGTCGTGGCCAATCAGAAATAAAAAAATTATACTTTTTTTTCACAAAAAAAATATTTTCATTGTCGACTAATTTCGGCCGATAAAAGTCGACTATCCAATTCCTTAGTCGGGGACAGCCCTAGTTCTTATATTGCTTCGTGAATGAGGCTCATTGTGTTTTGCTCAAGGACACTTCGGCATGCTTCCAGGAAGAGCTGGGATCGAACCGGGAACCTTCACATTACCCGACGACTGAATGCCAAAAAATGCATGCGTGTCCTACAGCAGGGGTTCCCAAAGTGGGGGTCGCCAGATTATTAAAAAAAAAGTCAGGCCACTGAACTTAGAAGCAGGCCAGGTGCGTTATTTTTTTTTTCCTAGCCGCATTTCTGGCAGACGCTCTCTGATTGGCCGACGCCTGTTTCTACACTGGTTAAGCTTAGGCACTCTTTCGAAGTTGGTTAAGGTTAGAGTTTGTCTTAGAGCATGGCGATAGAACGCCAGGTAGTTTGCAGGCTGTTCGACGCGGAAATGGGCAAAGACACAGCTCGTCACACGATTGGGCAAACATGTCAGTGGCCAATCAGAGAGCGTCAGTCAGTGGCCAATCAGAGAGCGTTAGAGTTTGTCTTAGAGAATGGCAATAGACAGCCTCTCTCTCGTGCTGCCGTGGTCACATGGGCGTAGTGGCCAATCAGAGAAACGCTAAACACAAGTTGGTTGCCTAAAATATTCACGCGGCCAGGCCAGTGTTTCTAGTTGCAGCAGCGCAATAGTTAGATAACCTAGGTGGGGAACAACCAGGAGATCACTGCAACTCACACAAATTGGAGAACCATCTCTCGCTCTCTTGCTCTCACACACACACACAAAGGGAGCCGCATGTGATTGGTGGAGGCGGGACCCTTACAAAAAACTGTTGTTGCTAATCATTGCCACATGCTAGCCTGTAATAATCCCCCCCAGAAAAATCTACTTTGCATTTGATATATTGCAAATAATATATGCCATCACACACACTGGCATTTAACACATTGGCGCCCGACCACGTATTTCTCCGTGTTTCAAATCCATGCTTAGTGGACAGAAGGACGGAGATGTCCGTGGCAAGTTGTTTTGGCGTTTATTCCATTTTAATAACCTATTCAAGGTCGCCGAGCGGCACTGCAGATGTACCCTACTCTTTGAGTTCGCTAAAGTGCAATACCGGCCAGATCCTCTTAGGGGCACTATCGCGATAATAGAGTGTTCCCTGTGGCAGAGGTTGTCTGCTTCTTTTTGGATCTCTAATGTAGTTTTCTACTCCCCTGAAGCGATCTCTATATCCTGTACCTTGGAACACGTTTTAGATAGCATATTTCAGTGTGCAATAAGAGGATTTATCATCAGCCAATGGACATATCGATCTACCAGATGGCGATCGATAATGGGGAAATGCTTTGGGGGATCCAACCGGCCACAGGTAAGATCCTTTTCACGTAAACTACAGCCCAATCGGGCCCCGTTTTGATACTCAACAGGCGATCGGGCGATGTGGCTAGTTAGACGAACACAGCTATTGGCAATCAATAACCCGAAACGACGTCCCCCCCCCCCTTTCATGCAATACATGCCTGAGGATCGTATCGATCATATGCAGTTCGAGTTTTAATGCCATTGGATATAACGGTAGTAGCTATTAGCCCTGTATTTCGCCTTTCCAGGAAATATACTAGACCAAATTCGGTATAACGCTTATATTCACGGCGCTATAAAATGAGAACGTATTGATGCATTTTTTTTCTTTAAGCCATTTTGAAGGGACGGTTTATGGTCTCAATTGACAATGAGAATGGACAGATAGCAATACTATAAAGTATAGATTTAGCTCTACAAACAGCCCCACGTCTGTTTACATTTGCTGGTCCTCTACCATTATATTAGACGGCCCCGAATGGCCCCCATTGTGTTAAAGGGTTAGAATTATAAAATGAATGTGGTGTTATGATCAGGGCTGAAGTTGAATAAAAGATTGTATTTTTTTCAATCTGACATTACAAAAAAACTGAAAATCCATCAAAATCAGTGTTGTTGCTAATCATACATTATGCTAGCCTGTTTTTTAACAATAATTTGTGATGCCATCACAAACACTGGCATTTAACCGTTTCGGGGCCAACCACGGATAAATCCGTGTTTCGAATCCAACGGTTGAGGACCAAGCACAGACATGTCCGTGGCAAGGTTGTTTTGGCTTTTATTCCATTGTAATAATCTACCAGATGTCACCGAGCTGCACTGCAGATCTACCCTCCTCTTCGAATTCTGAAAAGTGAATTACCGGCCAGATCCTCTTAGGGGCGCTGTCTCGATAATGCAGTGTGCCCAGAACGGTGCACTCTTTTTTTTTTTACTCAATGGAGTTTCCAGTTAGCTGGATTCTGGATGTGCAGCCTGTAGCTTGGAATACCTTTTGCGACGCCGAATTCACTATGCAGTAAAGGAATATATCATCAGCCAATGGACATATGGATCTACCAGATGGCGATCGATAACTGGGAAATGCTTTGGGGGATCCAACCGGCCCACGGTAAGATCTTTTTCACGTAAATTACATGCTGATCAGGGCTTGTTATGATAGCCATCCACCCGATCAGCGAATGAGGCTAACGCGGTTATTGGTAATCAATAATCAGAAACGACCTCCCCTGCCCCCCCCCCCCCCCTTTCATGCATTCGTGGTGGACCATCATACCGATCATATACAGTTTGAGTTTTAACTGTAGCTTCTGTATATCCGAAATGCCATTGGATTTAACGTTAGTAGCTATTAGCCCTGTATCTCGCGTTCCAGGAAATATCCCAGACGAAATCCCTTATAACGATTATATTCAAGACGCTATAAAATGAGAACGTATTGATGAAAAAAGTATTTCTTTAAGCCATTTTGAAGGGACGCTTTATGGTCTCAATTGACAATGAGAATGGACAGATAGCAATACTATAAAGTATAGATTTAGCTCTACAAACAGCCCCACGGACCAGCGTTTCCGTTAGCCGGTAATTACCGGTATTTGACTGGCAAAATCTGTTGAAGTCCGACATATTTAATCTCTCCGGTCATAATGTCCGGTGAAAATAATTCCCTCTAAACACAATTAGATTATTTGAATTGTATTAAAATAGGCTAAAATTATATAGCCTATGCGATGAACGAAACAATCTCACCAAGCAGCCGGTCTAATAATGACATCCTGCTGTCAGCGCGAGCTGGCTGCTGATATATTTACGTGAAGCATGGCTTGGCAGGGTGCAGTACTCCAATTCAGCCATTGGCAATTCAGCTGTTGGGTGGGGGCGCTGCTGACACCACTGCTCTGCTCTGCCTGCTCCAAGTGCTCCATGCTTCACGTAAATATATCAGCAGCCAGCTCGCGCTGACACAGCGGTGCCAAATTTCTCAGTTCTTCGCTTGATATAATTAATACAAATGTCCAATATAACGGAATTAGTTAGCTCATAAAAATGTGATTATAACAGACTGCTGTTTATTAAGGTCGGGCAGACTGCCCACCGACACCTCAAGTCGGCAGCAGCAGCACGAAGTCTCGAGGGACTTATTTTATTTGGAATATATTAATGACTGATACGCAAAAGTAGCCTAGTTTTAAGTTAAAATATTATAAATGCCTTGATGATGTCATTCTTTATATAGGTCTATAAATTGTTTTTAAGCTCAATAAACTCTGACCGGAATTTATCCCATTTGTCCGGTAGATTGAAATCTACCGGACACTCAGACCTGCAAAAAAAAATTCTAACGGAAACCCTGCCACGGACTATGCAAGTCTGTTTAGAAATGGTGGCCGTCTACAGTGATACAAAAAATAAAAAATTATAATCTTTTTTTTTATTACCTCCTATAATAGTGGGGGTCGCGGCTCTCTGACACCGTTATTTGGAGGTCGCGGCCTGAAAGGTTTGGGAACCCCTGTCCTACAGGATGTGTCACCCATCTCGCATGTGTGTGTTCGCTGCATGACGATGTAGCAATGTGCTACAAATAAAGACTTCTTCTTCAAAGTCCAGTTTCATATGACCTCACCTTCAGTGTCTCCACAGCCAGTCTGAGTGCTTTCAGCTGCTTCTCTCTCTCCTGGACTCTCTCCTGGACTTTGAAAAGACTCCCCCCCAGCTGTTTCTGTAACAAATCAACGTAGGAAGAAGAGTTTTAGTTTGTAGCTAAGCTACACTAGCGACAGCTTTATCTAGTGTAAGATTTGCACCCTGTGGCCATGAGAGGTAATTGCATCTTGTTTAAACATGGCGGATGAGAGAAAACAGTAACAAACTAGAATGTCCGCGACATGCTATATAATTGGGAATAAATATGTCCCCCCAATGAGTGAAGGAGGTATGGCATGTATACATATGTTTTATATCGTCTCTTGTGGTCTGTTCAGGAGGTGTGTGAGTCACAAGTGCTTTCTTTCAGTTTGTGGTTTTCATTGGGATTGATGTGCCTTTAGCTACACAAGTTGCTTCCAATAGAAAACGCTAGCGTTTACTCTGACTGCCCAACCAGTCATGTCATGATTTCTCAAAACACAACTGAGTAACACTAGCTGGTTACTGGAAAACAAGAGACGTGCTGGCGGCCTTTGGCCACGCTGTTCACATCACAAAATGAACTCCTCACTCCCTCACACTAACCTTCTGTTTTTAAAGAATCAAACTTTGAAATTCACTGACCTGGTTAAATTCAAAACAGCGCAAATTATGTTTAAAGTAATCAATAATACAGTGCCTAGTAACATTCAGTACATGTTCACAGGCAGAGATGGTATCTACGGGTTAAGAGGGAAACTGCTCCTAAAACACCCTAGGGTCCGTACGACCTTGAAGCAAATGGGCATCTCGGTCTGTGGGGTGTCACTTTGGAGCAGCCTGCATGAGACGTTAAAAATGTGTAAAAATATTAGAACATTTAAAAGCCGTTATAAACAAACATTCTTAAACAAATACATGGAAGAGGAAAATCTAGAGTAGTACTGTTACTTACGATTATGACATTCTATTCCTTGCAAATACTGCTTTCTTTTCTTCTCAGTTTTTTCTGTTTTTTTTATCATTTACTATATGTTCACACCGAAACGTCATGATATGATATGATTTATTTCAGGCTGCCAATAAATTTGAAAAACCTGGAGTGCGTGCCTGGACATTGTTTCCCTATTGTTATGTATGATATCAGAGGTTACAGCACCCAGTGTCAAGTCTAGTGAGGTGAGCGCGTTCTACAACTTTTTTCACTATAGATAGAGAGCAAGAATCTGTCAATTGTGTGATGTAAGGAAGGGGCAGGACTAGATAAGCACTAATTCTTTCTACCCTTCTCGAACCAAATTCTATGTTTTGGTTTCTTTCTTTTTATTTGTATGTGTGGGTGTGTTTGTGTGTATATGTATGTGTTTGTATGTATGTGTGTAATGTATGTAGATATATGTATGTATGCATAGGGATGGGAATTGATAGGATTTTATCGATACGATTCCATTATCGATTCTGCTTATCGATTCGATTCTTTATCGATTCCCTTATCGATACCTGATCAATTTATAATTTAAATAAATAAATTGAAAATGCAACAGAACTACATTTAGTCATTTAGCTGACGCTTTTATCCAAAGCGACTTACAAGTTCTGTACGACAAGCCATCAGGAAGGGCACAACTCTATCAGCTGAGCAACAATGTTCATCAAAGTGTTGAGTGCTAAAGTGTAGGTTAGTTTATTAGGACAAGTGCATGACAGTACGGTTAGTTAGGGTTAGATGTTTTTTTTTTTATTCAGATAATGGTTGAAGAAGTGCGTCTTTAGTCGACGGCGAAAGATTGGATGGGATTCGGCTCCTAACTGGGGTGGGTAGTTCATTCCACCATTGTGGGGCAAGGACTGAGAATAGGCGACTTCTCTTTGATGACCCTCCCGGAGCTCGGATAGGAGTAGGTCTGAGGCGGCCAGAAGATGCAGAGCGTAGGGGTCTAAGCTGGTTAGAATAACATGCAACTTGACATTTCTGATTGTCATTTATTGTTGAGCCCCCATGTCAGAAAAATACAAAAACTGTAAAAAATAAAACATTAACTATAGCCTACACTTAAATAAAATAATGTATTTGAGATTCTCTTAAAATGTATTTATTTTTTTATTCTTAAACTAATTTAATCTATTGAATAACCGGTTGTTATTCCTCTGACTTCTGTCTCTCACTCACACACTCTCTCTCTCACACACACACACACACACACACACACACACACACAGAGAGAGAGAGCTCCCCGGGCCCCTGTCCTATAAGGTATTGGCTTGTGTTGCTACACGGACACATTTGTATGTTGCACCACTGTACTTCCTGGCTTACAGTCTTGTAAACAAACATTCCGTCTCTCATTATATGTGAACTAAAGAGTACAAGGTTTACACAACAGCCCCCACCTGCTGTTTTATTGTATTTGTACCTGTACTATCCGCTGTCAGCTGTTTATCTCTCTTTGTGAGCTTGATTAAATAGCGTTAGCTCACGTTAGCTCCGCGGCTAATTTTAGCTCAGCCTGATCTAAATCAATGACTAGGTTCTAAAGCATTCAAGTAGTTTTCACTGCACATAGAAGTAGCCAAACAGCAGGAGCATTTCGGGAGCATATTACCAAAACCCAGGCAATTTCGAGCCATTAAGGAATCAAATAGAGTCTGCCATGGCTACATGCTAACGGCTAACATTATTGCGCAACTGTAGGCAGCGATAAGGGAATCGAAAGTCACGGGAGCCACACGGTTCCAGGCATCAACGGGAACCGGTTTTCGATTCCCATCCCTATGTATGCATGTATATTGTTTTTGCTTTCATCAAATTTGTTGTGATAGTTATGTGTGTTGGTTCGAGATAAATAAAAATCAATCAATCAAAATGTCTAATTTATATTATATATACATTTTCTAAATGATAATCATTGCCCAAAGCTGTTGCCAAGTAAAATAATTGGGCTGTTGATGAGATCGCACTGGGTGAGGCTTGGCCATTGCACTTTGTTTGTGCCGACTCCTGTGAATGCCGAGCAAAAGGGAATGTTTTATTGTATAACTGCGTTAGAAGTAGGTCAACATGAAGGCTGATCTTTGGACCGGAAGGGAGGAGGCCTGCACTGAGAGCATATTGCAACATCCTGCATCTCTTGTTAGGTTATGCAGTATGATGCCGCAGGCCTCTTTGTCCCCCTCCCGTCGGGCAGACGCTACCGCTCTATCACATATCACCTAACCTATCTGTCCATCACCTAACCCAACCCCCTCTGTAGCGGCAACATGCCAGAATGCCGCTTCTTGGTGTAGACGGGGAGTGAATCCATACGCGCTCAACGTCCAAAGAAATAGTTTTCCACACATTAAGCTCCGTTATCAGACACCAATGTGGTGACCCGATTTAATTAGAATAAGTAGGTTACATGGGAGGGTTGATCACAGTGATCCTAAAACGTCATATAACCTGGTCTAATTGCTTAAAGTGTAATCTAAACAGTTTCCGAAAGCGTCCTGAAGCGGTAAGAAAATCATATGGTTTCCCCATCGGCTACCGCCCAACAGCTGATTCCTATCACCTATCTAATGATCTCCGCTGCGCTGTGCCCGATCACCCGACAGGTGCAGGTGATCCACTCACAGCGCCACAGAGTCCACCCAACAGGCTACACAGAATCATAACCTTCCCCTCAATCATAACATTCCCCTCAATCATTACATTCCCATAAATTGTAACCTTCTATTGATAAAAATAATGATAATGATAATAATAATACTAATAATAATAATAATAATAATAATAATAATAATAAATAACAAAAAACACTCATTCGGCCTTTACACCGGCCCCTAATTGTGCCTACACAATTACAAAATATGGTCGGGCGAGTGTTCATTACAGCTGGCAATCCTCCTTTGACTCCAGTAGTAGGCAAAGCTTCGTGATTGGCCTCTGTAGCACATTGGTCTTGGTCTTCACCCTGACACTTCGTACCAGGCCCTTGTTATCCGGAAAGGTTTCCAGGATCCTGTGTCGTCCACTATGACCACCAAGTCACCAGGGGCGAAGTTCTCTTTCTGGGTCTGCCACTTACATCTTTCCTGCATCATGGGCAAGCACTCCCTCACCCAGCGTTTCCAGAAGATGTCGGCCAGGTATTGTGCCTGTTTCCACCTTCTGCGGGTGTACATATCCTCCTTCTCAAATACACCTGGAGGCATAACAGGTTGTCCCTTCAAGAGGAGTAGGTGGTTTGGTGTAAGGGGTTCTAAATCTTTGGGGTCGTTGGACACCGTGGTAAGTGGGCGATCGTTCATAATGGCTTCCACCTCACACAGTGCTGTGAGGAGAGTCTCATCATCCACCTTTTGTTCCTTCAGGACCGACTGGAGGATCCTTTTTGTCGACTTGATCAACCTCTCCCATACCCCACCGAAGTGGGCCGCAGAGGGGGGATTGAAAATCCACTTTACTCCAGAGTCCGCCATTATGGTGCTAATTTTAGTTTGGTCCAGCTGCTTGAGGGCCTGGTTTAGCTCTCTCTGGGCACCAACGAAATTGGTCCCTTGATCCGTCCTTATGGAGCGTACTGGACCCCGTCTGCAAATGAATCTTCTGATGGCGTTTATACAGGATGCAGTGTCGAGGAAGTGTGCTACGTCAAGATGAACGGCCCGTGTCACTAGGCAAGTAAAAATGACACCCCATCTCTTGACGGTACTCCGTGCTCTCTTTACCTCTATGGGGCCGAAATAATCAATACCCACATGAGTAAAAGGTGGGAGGTCCGGCGTTATCCGATCCACGGGTAGGTCTGACATTTTCTGTACACCAGGCTTGGCTAGTACACGTCTACAGACTACACACTCCCTAATGACCTTCCTGGTCATGGAATTAGCGCAGGGTAGCCAGTATCGCTCCCTTAGCCTGGAAAGGGTGTGTCCTCTCCCAGAGTGTTGCAGTTGTTCATGGATCTGCCTCACAATCAAGCCTGATATGCGAGTGTGTTTGGGCAGGATCAGTGGGTGTTTCTCTTCCACTGGCATGGCCATTTTGTTCAGCCTACCTCCCACTCTCAGCAATCCATCATCCAGGAGAGGATCCAGTCTTAAAATGGAGCTGGATAGCTTCACAGATTTTCCCTTCCTGAGGGATGTTATCTCGTCCTTGAAGTGCTGCTCTTGAGAGTAGCGTATGAGCGCATGCCTGGCCTTAGTCAGTTCCTCTACTGACAGGCTAGTTTGCACTATGGAGTCGGTGGAGGCTTGATCCATGCTAGGGCCTGGCTCCTTCTTTTGGAGCCTGGCTCGAAGTAGTCGTTTTAGTCTTAGGAACCACGCAGCTGCTCTTGTCAACCTATTCCAGGTTGAGTAGTGCCCAATCAGCTGACTTGTCGGGTTCGCCTCTTCTACCGTAACACTACTTACAAAGACCTCTTTCTTGACTTCTGGGTCATCTTGGTGCACCGAACCATATAATTCCTCTGGTCTATTCGGCCAGTGCTCCTCTCCCTTCTGTAGGAATTCTGGGCCACTGAACCATTGCTTTGACCTGAGCATCCTGTCAGCATCCAAACCTCTTGATGCCTCATCTGCAGGGTTCTCCTTCGAGCTCACGTACCTCCATTGAGATGCCGTGGTGAGGTCCTGAATAATGGCGAGGCGATTGGCCACAAATGTCCGAAATCGTCTTTTCTCATTGTAGACATATTTTAGGACTGTCTGGCTGTCTGTCCATAGTACCGACTCTTTCAGTGTCAGGTGTAGCTCTTTTCTGAGCATTCTGTCCATACGGGAAGCCAGAGTAGCTGCGGCAAGTTCCATCCGAGGGATTGTTACTTGTTTCAGAGGGGCTACCCTTGCTTTTCCCATCACAAATGCCGTGTGTATCTTGCCCTGGTCATTTGTGTACCTTGCGTAACTCACTGTGCCGTATCCTGATTCGCTTGCATCGCAGAAGTGGTGGAGTTGAACAGCTTCCAGTTTCCCAAAACCGGCGGGTTTCATGCACCTGTTTATCCTGAGCTCTGACAGCTTGTCCAGGTCTGAAAACCACTCTTTCCACCGTTTTGCCAGTGGCTCCGGGATATCTGTATCCCATCCGCACTTGTTCCTGCAGAGCTCTTGAAGAATCATTTTTGCCGTGAGCACATAAGGAGCTAGGAAACCAAGTGGGTCATACATGGAACATACAATGGAAAGAATGCCTCTCCTGGTTAGGGGTCGATTCCTGATAGTAACTCGGAAATTGAATGTGTCACTTTCAAGGTTCCATTGGATGCCTAGAGCCCGTTCAGTGAGTGGTTTCTCGCAATCAAGATCCAACTCAACGTTCTGCTTGGCCTTGTCCTCTTCAGGGAGGCTAGCCAGCACCTCTTTACTGTTGCTCACCCATTTGGTGAGTCTGAATCCACCTCTTGCACATGCTTCTCTGAGTCCTTCTGTCAACTTGACGGCTTGGCTCACTGTCTCCACCGACTTCAGGCAGTCATCAACGTAAAAGTTAGACCTGATGGTATCGGTGACTTCTTGGCCGTAATGATCACTGTTATCCTCCGCTGTGTCTCAGAGCAAAGTTGGAACAACTAGGTGAAGATACGGCACCGAACAGGTGTACCTTCATCCTGTACTCTTCCAGCGGCCGGGTGATAGCCATCTGGCCACCATAAGAATCGGAGAAAGTCAATGTGATCTGGATGGACTCTGACCTGATGGAACATTCCTTGTATGTCTGCCATGAAGGCTACTTGGTCTTGACGGAATCTTAACAACACTCCTATTAGTGTGTTTGTCAGGTCTGGACCCTGAAGCAGTTCATCATTGAGTGATGTGCCTTGGAATGATGATGTGCAATCAAACACCACTCGTAATTTCTTCTTTCTTTTGTGATACACCCCGTGATGGGGTATGTACCAGACATGGCCATCTTTTTTGCTTAGCTCTTGAAGAGGTACCTTCTCTGCATAGTCCTGGCTGATTACCTCTTCCATGAAGCTTTTGTACTCTGCATGGTACTCCTCATTCTTCCTGAGCTTCTTTTGCAGGCCTATGGCTCGTTGTGTCGCCACCTGTCTGTTGTTGGGCATCATCACATCTCCCTTTCGAAAGGGGAGTGGCAAGTGATAATGACCATCTTTTAAGGTTATTGAACTGGTGGCGATTTTTATGAACTTTTTGTCCTCTACCGATGGCTCATTCTGCTCATCATGGTGCTTTTCAGAAAAGTCCTGATTGTATTGTTCCACAAGCAGGTCCTCCAGTTTCGCGATTGATATTCTATTTGCTGTGGCTTTGGGTCTTCCCATCTCATCCACCGCGTTGATGTTAAGTGGACCACAAACCGCCCATCCCAAGAGTGTCCTCACCGCATATGGCCCGTCGTCCTGACTGTTTATGACCTGCCAAGGTTCCATGGCTCTTGGGGTATTGACTCCAATCAGAAGTTCCACCTCTGCATCAATCTGAGTGGTGTGAACATCTTTCAGGTAGGGCCATCTTTTCAATTCCTCTTGAGTAAGGATGTTTTCCTTTGACACAGGGATGGCTGGTTGCGTGTAAATTGTAGGCAGTGCAAGAAATGTGTCGTCATCGATGTTGCCTACCTCCAGGCCTGATATCTCATATGCCGGGACTGGTTTCTCTTGTGCCATGGTTGTAAGGAGAATTGAGGTTTTCCGGCCCTTAGCATTCAGCTTCCTCATGAGGCTCTCTGTGCAAAAGGATGCCGAGCTGCCATGGTCCAGGAAGGCATATGTAGTTATATACCTACTTCCGTCAGCTTGTTTCACCTTAACTGGCACGATGGCTAAGGCACAGTCCTTACCGGCCCCATTATCTTCACCCAGCCTCACCAGAGCACTACCCACAGTTTTCTTGGTCACGGTTGGTGTCCTCACCTGTTGAGGTGTTTTCACCTTCCATGTCGTAGACCTGACTGTTCCCTTTTGATGGCCTGGTCCTTCTTGGTCATTTGTCTCTATGTGTAGCAGAGTCAGGTGTTCTTTCTGGCAATGCTGACACCTCATCCGCTGGCTACAGTGCCTACTGAGATGTCCCTTGGTGAGACAACCAAAACAAAGTCCTTTCACCTTTAAGAACTCTATTTTGTCTAGATGTTTCTGAGCTCTTATCCTCCTGCAGGCTTCAAGTGAGTGATCGCCTGCACAGTACAAGCAAGGAGTTCTAAAAGCCACAGAGCCATCTGCCTTGCATCCTACATTACCGACGGTTGACGGTATGTTTGTGGCCGGTGTCACTGTCGTGGCAAAGCTGCTTCTCTCCTTTCTCTCTTTAACTGGTGCGGCTGATGCTCCTGCTCGTGCTTGCCATCCAGAGGCTGCCGTCTTGAGGTACCTTGGGGCAGCTCTGTCAGTACCATAGTCTTGAATATCACCGAACAATGGGTCGGAGGCCATTTTGGCTTGTTTTTCCAGGTAAGCCACAAGGTCCTTGAATTTGGCTCTTTGCCCAGTGCGCTCCTGGATGTCGTAGGCTGTTGACCTCCACCTTTCTCTGATCCTAAAGGGTATCTTGGATAAGATCAGTCGTAGGTTAGATTGAATTGTCCAGCTCATCCATATAGTGGAGCTCCTGCATTGCATTACTGCATCCTCTCAGGTAGAGGGCGTAGGCGCGCAAAGCCTGACTATCCTCCGGTTTGATGCTGGACCAGTCCAAGGCCTTCTTTATATAAGCATTAGTTATCCTTATTTCATCACCGAAATTCTCTTTAAGTAGTCTTTTGGCTTCCACATATCCATCCTGTGGATGCATGTGTAGGCAGCTCCTCACAAGATCTTTAGGTTGCCCTGTGGTGTATTGTTCTAAAAAGTAGAGTCTATCTTGCTCGCTGGTGGTTCTATTTTCTATGCCATACTCGAAGGCTCGCATGAATGACCTAAAGTTCATAGGATCTCCGTTAAACATGGGAATCTCCCTGGTTGGGAGTAGCGCCAGATTCTGCTGTGAGACAAGTATATCTGCAATGTCGTTCTGCCTTGCCATGACATTTGATAGAACCTGGTCTGTTTGGGTTTGACCCTGTTGTCCTGCAGTAGCAGAAGCTGCACAGGGTTCTGATGCTGATATGGAGCATGTGGTTGTTGCCAAGGTTGTGGCTGAGGTAGCACATATGGTGGTGGTCGATACTGTACAGGTGGTAGTGGCTGTATATATGGCTGTTTGGGTCTCACTACTTGTGGAGGCCTCTGCTGTTGTTGTTGTTGTTGTTGTTGTTGTTGTTGTTGTTGTTGCTGTTGATGCTGTTGTGGTTGTTGCTGTTGTTGATGCTGTTGTGGTTGTTGCTGTTGTTGTTGTTGTTGCTGATGTTGTTGTTGTTGTGGTTGCTGCTGTTGTTGCTGCTGTTGCTGCTGTTGTTGTTGTTGCTGATGTTGTTGTTGTTGTTGTGGTTGCTGTTGTTGCTGCTGCTGTTGTTGATGCTGTTGTTGCTGATGTTGTTGTTGTTGTTGTTGTGGTTGCTGTTGTTGCTGCTGCTGCTGTTGTTGATGCTGTTGTTGTTGCTGATGTTGTTGTTGTTGTTGTGGTTGCTGTTGTTGCTGCTGCTGTTGTTGATGCTGTTGTGGTTGTTGTTGTTGTTGCTGCTGCTGTTGTTGTTGTTGTTGTTGCTGATGTTGTTGTTGTTGTTGTTGTGGTTGCTGATGTTGTTGTTGTTGTTGTTGTGGTGTGTGCGCCCATGCATACTGGTCCAAGAGCTGTCTTTGCACAGGGGTTTTTGGAACAGCATTTATGGATGCATATTCTACCGTGGATTGTAATATCGGTAGTCCTTCTGAGGTGTCTAGAGCATGTGCTTGGTCAACATAATCATTCATACCATCTCTAGGTTGCATCTTGTACACATATCCGTCCTCTTGAGAGGGTGGCTGGTTAATTTGTGATGGATACCTCGTGGTTCTAGATGAGTTGGTTTGTGATAATGTCTCATACTCATCCAGTATCTTGAGTTTGGCCGCTGATACAGCCATGTCTGTGTCAAAGTCGAGTTTATCCTTCTCAGCCTTTAATTTAGCCTTGGCTTTAGCCTCCTGCAGACTTAATTCAGCTATGGCTTTAGCTTTATTTAGATTTGTTTCAACCTCTAATTCAGCCTCCTTTAGGCTAGCCTGCAGACTTAATTCAGCTATGGCTTTAGCTTTATTTAGATTTGTTTCAACCTCTAATTCAGCCTCCTTTAGGCTTATGGCTTGTCTGGCTGAAAGTGCAGCGGCCTTTGCCAGAATGGTGGCCCTCTCGTTTTCAGCCCTTCGACGGGCGGCAGATAACCTGGATGATTGGCTTTTACTTGATGATTTGGATGATTTGGATGATCTTGATGGGGCCCTGGAAACGCTATCCTCTGGGCCTATTGTAGCCTGAAGGTCCCTTTCCAGCTCATCTTGAGTCTCTACTGGAGACTCTTGGATCCCAGACCCAGTTGGACTTTGGGCTGGAGTTTGCCTTTCCTTATTCCCTTCCATCAACCATTTTTCCATCACATTAATAAATGCATTGAATTCATCTATTCTTGGTTTATACCGTTGTGTTTCATCCTCATCGCTTTCCTGTAAATACGGCTGTACAGACTCAATTGCTGACTTAAAAGCACTGAGTGTCTTATTGAACAGTGCCATGTCCGTTCTTACTCCTTGTTCATCATTTGATTTCATCATCAGAATAATCTCATTTTTCTTGCGGGTGCATGCTGCAAGCCTGGCTTTACGTGATGCCATTAGTTGTTTCAGCTCAATATCCGCTTGTGTCAAATCCATATTCTCTGTTTCAATATCCGACATCTTGTCTATATTTATCCACCAGTTCTTAAGACAGTTTTATAATTTGGCTTATATTCCACAGCGCCGTTTGCGCGCGCCACGTACGTGGTAGTGTCTATTCCATTCATACATTCTACTCACGCACGTTCCCTTTGATGTCCTCGAGCCGGGAGGGAAGATCCTCCCCTCTTGGTGGTGATGCTTTCGTTGATCGATCCTGTAGCTGATCACAGGCAGCGATGTCCTCGGGCTGTGATCATTCACTGTGCTGATGTGGATCGATTCCTTCCTGCTGATCGCTGATCTTTGATTGTCTCTCACAACAATGCTGGCCCCTTGTTGTCAGTCCTCTTGCGAGTCCTCCTCTGGTGTTGTGCTTATTGACGCGCGCCTCTGCCTTGGGTCGCGTCAATATCTGCGCGAGTCCTCTTTCACTTTATTGAAGCTGGTTGGGGTTCAATAAACGCGATTTTCTTACTTAATATAGCGGCAACATGCCAGAATGCCGCTTCTTGGTGTAGACGGGGAGTGAATCCATACGCGCTCAACGTCCAAAGAAATAGTTTTCCACACATTAAGCTCCGTTATCAGACACCGATGTGGTGACCCGATTTAATTAGAATAAGTAGGTTACATGGGAGGGTTGATCACAGTGATCCTAAAACGTCATATAACCTGGTCTAATTGCTTAAAGTGTAATCTAAACAGTTTCCGAAAGCGTCCTGAAGCGGTAAGAAAATCATATGGTTTCCCCATCGGCTACCGCCCAACAGCTGATTCCTATCACCTATCTAATGATCTCCGCTGCGCTGTGCCCGATCACCCGACAGGTGCAGGTGATCCACTCACAGCGCCACAGAGTCCACCCAACAGGCTACACAGAATCATAACCTTCCCCTCAATCATAACATTCCCCTCAATCATTACATTCCCATAAATTGTAACCTTCTATTGATAAAAATAATGATAATGATAATAATAATACTAATAATAATAATAATAATAATAATAATAATAATAAATAACAAAAAACACTCATTCGGCCTTTACACCCTCCAATGTACAGTAAATTACCAAGTATGGTTTCGTCAATATTCCAATCTACAGTTTTACTTGTACAGTTGTAGTGTCCCCCCCCACCCCTCCTACCCAACCCCCCCCCCCCACCCAACCCCCCCCCCCGCCCCCACCCCACCTACCCAACCTCCTCCAATGTACAGTTTCTACGTCAAATGTATATACACTCTCTTTTCTAGACTATTTTTGTATCACAAACAGTACTGTATTTGCAAATCTGGTATGTCATAAATGTATAGATGTAGCAGTACTGTCTATCTGTATGTCGTGTATGTCATATATGTTATGATGAATTGAAAATGGGGGACCCTGATGTAAACAAGACGAAAGTCTTTCTCTGGTCTGCATCCCCTTAAAAATGTTATGTATTGAGCTGTACTGTACCCATTCTGCAATCTGTTAATAAAGTTTTCAATCAATCAATGCTCTACCTCTGGGTTTACTAAGAGCTTCCTCCAAAGGCTAGTTTTGTATATTATCATATTTTATTTTGGTGTGTTATTAGTCAGGTTGTGGAAGTGCTGTTTCTGTGTGTCTGTGCATCACACACTTTGATTATATGCACTTTTACTGTAAATTGTGCCTCTATGCATTATGCACTTTACTATGATATGCACTTTTAGGGGATGTTGATATCAACCTTAGCATGTCCTTTTATACTGTCTATGTTTTTTTATTTTTTTTTCTGTACCGTTTCTACTCTGCTCCTGTATTGGATTAGTCGTAGACACACAGTGTTTGCTCTGTACCTGTATTCCAATGTGGATTTGTCCAGACATGGCAAATAAAATCTCCGACTCTGATGTTCTTTAGTCTATTTTCCTCAGTAATCATTACCTTGTTTCACTTGTGTTTTGTGATGATCTAATTAAACACCTTTGTTCATTGTGGACCTTCCTCATTCTTTAAATGTGATCTTCATCATGAAGTAGATGTTCTGGTCCTACCTGTTCCTCAGTCCTCTCTGCTGCAGCCGACACCGTGTCGTGGCCTTTATGTTCATCCATGACGCACAGCAGACAGATACACTGCTGGTCCGTACGACAGTAGACCTCCAGCAGCTTGTTGTGACTAGAACACATCTTGTCCTGCAGTCTGGCCGTGGCTTTGACCAGCTTGTGCTTCTTCAACACGGGGATACTGTGGTGAGGTTGGAGGTGGGTCTCGCAGAAAGAAGCCAGACACACCAGGCAAGACATGAGGGCCTTGTGGCGTCTGGTTCCAGTGCAGAAATCACAGGCCACGTCTCCTGGTCCGGCGTAGGTCAGAGCAGCAGAGGCAGAAGCCTGCTGGCCCCCTGTCCTCTTCAGCTGCTCCACCACCTAGGAGGACAGAAGGAGGACGGCTCAGTCACTGATGACCACAAAACAAGGAAAACAATACATCTGCAATGAGAAATTACACGTGTTTCTGTCTCTCCATGTACATGGGGGGAGGGGGGCTTCAGTACCGATACGCAAAACTGACCATCAGAGATATTTGTTAATGAGTCGACTATTAGCATAAGTTACTTCATATTGCACACGGACCAAACACTTTAAATTCAATCAAAGAAATGTAGGCCTGGAAAAAAGTTCTGAAGTGTAGGAACACTGTATGTATACAGGGGCATAGCAAGACCTTTCTGTGCCTTGTTAATTAATTCATTGATGATTGACACATTCATAGTAGAAATGAGGATTCGTATGGTTAGCATTGTTATTATCGCACATTCAAAAATGCCATTATGTTTAAAATGTTCATAGAACAGGCGGTTAGGTGGCCGAGCGGAGATTGCGTTCGTCACCAACCCCGGAGCTGTGAGCTGGATTCGCCTGTTCGAATCCAGCTCACAGCTCCGGGGTTGTCACCAGCTTGGCTGGCCGTCTGCACTAATACAATTGGCTGTATTAGAGGGTGGGAGAAGCTGGCGGGGTGGGTCCGGGTCGTTGTAAACAGCGACTCCTACAGTTCGGTCGGGGCGCCTGCTAAGCGCGGATAGGACTTGAGGGGGATAGTGTGGTCCTCCCACACGCTACGCCCTCTCGATGAGAATCCGCGCTGCCAGGTGAAAAGAAGCGGTGATTGGCTGGACGTGTGTCGGAGGAAGCACGTGGTAGCCTCCACTCTCCCAGATGATCTGACTGTGGGGGGTAAGTGCGCAGCGACCAGGAAGGGACTGGGAATTGGCATACGACTAACATTGGGATGGGAGAAAATCGGAGGAAAATGGAGGGGGAAAAAGATCAATAAAAAAAAAAAAAAAAAATGTTCATAGAACAAAAAGCTCAATATCCTGCACAGGAAGAAAACACCTTTTTTGAACTTTTAAAAAACCATTTTAAAACAAACCTTTTAGTAAAGACACTGAGACCCCTCCCCCAGTTTTGGGCCATAGGTCATCTGTTCCGCTCTTAAACTGGTAAATGGTGCATTTATATAGTGCTTTTATCCAAAGCGCTTTACAATTTGTTCCTCACATTTTACCATTCACTCACACATTCACACACCGACGGCAGAGCCATGCAAGGTGCCAACCTGCTCATCAAGCCACCCACCTCCGCCAGCATGGTGTTTTTCTTCAGTGCGGGCCTTGGATTGAAGCGCTGTCTGCACTGGGGACAGCTGTAGACTCCCTTCTTCTCATCCTGGTCCCAGCTATCTCCAATACAGCTGCTGCAGTAACTGTGTCCACAGGGGACCGTGACTGGTTCCGTCAGAAGGTCCAGACAGATAGAACAGCAGAACTGGTCCTTGTCCAACACAACACCCTCCTGCTGTTCAGCCATTTTACCCACGTGTAACGGTTCTCAATTGGTCAGAGATTGAAGAGACTGCTGTCGACTATTTACTTCCTACAGAAGACACATCAAATACAATAACTGTAGTTTTCTGGTCACTGCACATCTTGCATACCTCAGCAGATAGCTACAAGACTGCTCTTTTTATAATGTCTCAATGACACAGTATTTATAAAAAATACATGTACTATTTTACAATCTCTACTTGCCAACACAATGTACCAGAACACAGTAGCCTATAACATACATTTGTAGGTCTATAAACCAAATTGGTAAACTTGCACAACCTGCTGGACATAGCAGGAAATGCAACAGGTACAATATATAACGTTGAAAATTGATTGAAAACTTTAATAACAGATTGCAGAATGGGTACAATACAGTACAGTACAGCTCAATACACACAATTGTTAAGGGGATGCAGACCAGAGAAATACTTTCATCTTGTTTACATCAGGGTCCCCCATTTTCAATTCATAACATATATGACATACACGACATACAGTGTGTATTGAGCCGTACTGTATTGTACCCATTCTGCAATGTTAAATAAAGTTCTCATTCATTCATTCACAGATACAGTACTGCTACATCTATACATTTATGACATACCAGATTTACAAATACAGTACAGTTTGTGATACAAAAATAGTCTAAAAAAAGAGAGTATATACATTTGACGTAGAAACTGTACATTTGGAGGTGGTTGGGTGGGCGGGTGGGGGAAACTGTACATTGGAATATCGACTAAACCTTACTTGGTCCCAAGAAGAGGGTCTCGTGTATTACTGGGTTAGGTAATTTACTGTACATTGGAGGGGGTTGGGTTAGGACATTTACAGGGGCCAGTTTCGAATTGCAGTCAGTCTCCTGTAGGTGTTCTTTGAGAGTGGTTTTGAAAGTGGGTAGTGATTCACATTCCTTTACAGCTTTGGGTAGGGCGTTCCACATTGATGTGGCATAATTGCGAAACGTGTTTAGTCCCTTGTTTGAGCCGAATCTGGGTTTAACATGATTTGTGGAACTCCCTCTGGTGTTGTGGTTGTGGTATTCACTGACCTTTGGGAAGTATTTTGACATGTACATGGGTACCTTAGTCGTGTAGTGTAGACCAGGCCCATTGCAAGTTGCTGTACTCTGTCGTCTACTCTAAGCCATCCTAGGTTGTCAAAGTGGGCAGGGGTGAGGTGGGTTCTAGGAGTAAGGTCAAGCAGTAGTCTGACCAGTTTGTTTTGTGATGTTTGTAATTTAGTTTTTAACGCCTTTGAGGTGCTTTGGTACCATGAGGTGCAAGCATAGTCGTAGTACCCTTGAATGAGTGAATGAAAATAACATGTTTGCATTATGTATGGTGCCACATACCTACAGAGGACATCAAATACAATAACTGTAGTTTTCTGGTCACTGCACATATTGCATACCTGCATGTTGTACAACATAAAATAATAGTAGTATAGTATTTAATAGTATTTAATACTTGACAAAGATGAAGACACCCTGAAACAGAACAAGATAGCAAACTCGGCTGACAACATATACCATAAATACATAATAACACTATGGTAACACATATATATATATCTATATAATGCATATAATATAATATATAAAATATGTATACAGTAATAGTGAATGAGTGAAAACAAAGATGGCCGCTCAGCATGGTTGGTAAGACGCTGCCCTCTAGTGACCGGCGATAAACTCTTCACATTTAAACTTCCTTCCCCAAAATAACTAACTCCATGTTTCGCAATTATGCCACATCAATGTGGAACGCCCTACCCACAGCTGTAAAGGAATGTGAATCACTACCCACCTTCAAAACCACTCTCAAAGAACACCTACGGGAGACTGCAATTCGAAAGTGTAAATGTCCAACCCCCCCCCCGCCCAAGTAGTGACCGTGTCCACTCCACAGCTGTGTGTATTCTCTATATTGTTTTATTCACTCTGTAATACATCTCTGATGGCTAAAACCCTCTTCTTACCGTCTCTTCCAGGTGAAGTGAAGTGAACCCGACACTGTTCCACACGTCGCCCTCAGACAAGAGGCAACAACAACAGCTTGGTTTTCTCTGAAGAGGGAGAGAAGGGGCGGGACTTCCTGTTTTCTGCTGCTGCTTCTTCTGGCTTTTATTAGCGGTTGGCACAAACTTTTTGGTGCATTACCGCCACCTTCTGAAATGGAGTGTGAATGAATGAATGAATGAATGAATGAATGAAAACTTTATTTAACAGATTGCAGAATGGGTACAATACAGTACGGCTCAATACACACAATTGTTAAGGGGATGCAGACCAGAGAAAGACGTTTGTCTTGTTTCCATCAGGGTCCCCCATTTTCAATTCATATAGACATTTATGACATACACATGGATCTAGATGAGTTATGCACATGATGCTAATGACTAGTGACTACTCGATATCCTTCCACTCAAACCGGTCTCATTTAGAAAAAGTTAATGGCCCTGTACCCCACATTCCCTGAGCTCAGTCGTAACAATTCTCTCACCTCCAGATTGATTGATTGAAAAGTTTATTAACAGATTGCAGAATGGGTACAGTACAGCTCAATACATACAATTGTTAAGGGGATGCAGACCAGAGAAAGACTTTAGTCTTGTTTACATCAGGGTCCCCCATTTTCAATTCATCATAACAAATATGACATACATGACATACAGATAGACCGTACTGCTACATCTATACATTTATGACATATCAGATTTGCAAATACAGTACTGTTTGTGATACAAAAGTGTCCAGAAAAATAGTGTATATACACTTGACGTAGAAACTGTACATTGGAGGAGGTTGGGTGGGTGGGTGGGGGCTGTACATTGGAGGTGGGGGGGGGGGGGGGGGGTGGGTAGGGGACACACACATTGTACACTGTACATTGGAATACTGACAAAGCCATACTTGGTCATTTACTGTACAACTAGGTTAGGACATTTGTAGGGGCCAGTTTCGAATTGCAGTCTCCCGTAGGTGTTTTTTGAGAGTGTTTTGAAAGTGGGTAGTGATTCACATTCCTTTACAGCTTTGGGTAGGGCGTTCCACATTGATGTGGCATAATTGCGAAACGTGTTTAGTCCCTTGTTTGAGCCGAATCTGGGTTTAACATGATTTGTGGAACTCCCTCTGGTGTTGTGGTATTCACTGACCTTTGGGAAGTATTTTGACATGTACATGGGTACCTTAGTCGTGTAGTGTATCTTGTAGACCAGGCCCATTGCAAGTTGCTGTACTCTGTCGTCTACTCTAAGCCATCCTAGGTTGTCAAAGTGGGCAGGGGTGAGGTGGGTTCTAGGAGTAAGGTCAAGCAGTAGTCTGACCAGTTTGTTTTGTGATGTTTGTATTAATTTAGTTTTTAACGCCTTTGAGGTGCTTTGGTACCATGAGGTGCAAGCATAGTCGTAGTACCCTTGAATGAGTGAATGAAAATAACATGTTTGCATTATGTATGGTGCCACATACCTACAGAGGACATCAAATACAATAACTGTAGTTTTCTGGTCACTGCACATATTGCATACCTGCATGTTGTACAACATAAAATAATAGTAGTATAGTATTTAATAGTATTTAATACTTGACAAAGATGAAGACACCCTGAAACAGAACAAGATAGCAAACTCGGCTGACAACATATACCATAAATACATAATAACACTATGGTAACACATATATATATATATATATAATGCATATAATATAATATATAAAATATGTATACAGTAATAGTGAATGAGTGAAAACAAAGATGGCCGCTCAGCATGGTTGGTAAGACGCTGCCCTCTAGTCGCAATTATGCCACATGATTGATTGATTGAAAACTTTATTAACAGATAGCAGAATGGGTACAATACAGTACAGCTCAATACACACAATTGTTAAGGGGATGCAGACCAGAGAAAGACTTTCGTCTTGTTTACATCAGGGTCCCCCATTTTCAATTAATCAGGACATATATGACATACATGACATACAGATAGACAGTACTGCTACATCTATACATCTATGACATACCAGATTTGCAAATACAGTACTGTTTGTGATACAGAAGGAGTCAAGAAAAGGGAGTATATACATTTGACGTAGAAACTGTACATTGCCAATGGGTGGGGTTGTGTGGGGGGGGGGTTGGGTACATTGGGATATTGACAAACATACTGGGTAATTTACATTGGAGGTGGTTGGGGGGGGGGGGAGAAACACTGTATAAACAAGCAAAACTGTACATTGAGGGGGGGGAGGAGACACTGTACAAACAAGCAAAATTGTATCATCAATGTGGAACGCCCTACCCACAGCTGTAAAGGAATGTGAATCACTACCCACCTTCAAAACCACTCTCAAAGAACACCTACGGTAGGCTGCCATTCGAAACTGGCCATTCGAAAAGTGTAATGTCCAACCCCCTCCCCCCATAAGTAGTAGTAATAATAATAATAATGCACTTTATTTGTATAGCACCTTTCATACCCACTAGTCATTTTTACCCGAAGATTACTCTCTTTGCATAACAGGAAATCACACGGGACTAAACACGTTTCGCAATTATGCCACATCGATGTGGAACGCCCTACCCAAAGCTGTAAAGGAATGTGAATCACTACCCACCTTCAAAACCACTCTCAAAGAGCACCTACAGGAGACTGCAATTCGAAACTGGCCCCTGAGTGTAAATGTCCAACCCCCCCCCCCCCCCCCTAAGTAGTGACCGTGTCCACTCCACAGCTGTGTGTATTCTCTGTAATATTGTTTTATTCACTCTGTAATACATCTCTGATGGCTAAAACCCTCTTCTTACCGTCTCTTCCAGGTGAAATGAAGTGAACCCGACACTCTGTTCCACACGTCGCACTCAGACAAGAGGCAACAACAACTGAACAGTTTCGTTTTCTCTGAAAAGGGAGAGAAGGGGCGGCACTTCCTGCTGCTCCTTCTTCTTCTGGCTTTTATTGGCTGTTGGCACAAACTTTTTGGTGCATTACCGCCACCTTCTGAAATGGAGTGTGGATCTAGATGAGTTATGCACATGATGCTTATGACTGATTGATTGATTGATTGAAAAGTTTATTAACAGATTGCAGAATGGGTACAGTACAGACTAGTGACTACTCTATATCCTTCCACACAAACCTGTCTCATTTAGAAAAAGTAAATGGCCCTGTACCCCACATTCCCTGAGCTCAGTCGTAACAATTCTCTCACCTCCAGCTTGATGTGGTCTCTCTCCAACCCGTCTTTGAGGATCTGTCTCTCCTGTTGGTACAGTATAACAATCCAGCAACACATGCTCCACTGTTTCCTGCCTATTACAGTACTCGCACACATAGATATCTATGCTCGCACATACCAGGCTACTTCCTGGTTTCTTCTTCTTCTATTACAGTACTGGCACATACCAGGCTACTTCCTGGTTTCCTCCCAGGGGGTGGAATTTAAGTCAGCATAGAAAGTTAAGAATGTCTTTGGGGTCGTTTTAAATAATATAGGATGCAGACAGTAAAGACTAAACTTAATTGTTCCATTATTTATATTATTTATTTGGTTTCTTACACCTCCAAGCACGACATTTAGTGTAATATATACCAATAACAAAACAGAAGTGATTGTTACATAATAGGCATGTTTATAGCCTGTGTTACAGTGACACCTAGGGGTGCTCTTAAGACGTTGCATGTAATAATAATGCAGGACTTAACTCAGAAGTCTTTATTCAGCATGCAACGACATGCAGCGATGGGCGGCACATACACAGTCACACACACACACACGCACTGTTTTTAGGGTCGCCGATGCGATTGAGCTCTGCGCTTGACCCATCCCGTCGTCCTTCCCCCCAAGGGCAGCGAGGTACCTCCTGCCCGTCTTCGTCAGGGACGCGACAGCGTCAGCGATCTGTTGGGCATGTTTTTCCATTGGGGGATGGCACCTCAGTTAAGGACTCTATCACAGAGTTGTTTACACACATCTGCAACTGTCACCCAGCGCTTTAACTGTAATTCATCTGGTCTGCTTCATGTATTACAATTATCAAATGTATCTTCATGGATTATAATAATACAAATGTTATTATTATTATTATCATTTAAACACACTCACTTTAACACTACATTGTATTCATCTATTATTAAAGACATTTGCACTACATTCATAGCTCATTTGCATTTGCACCTTACCCTAAAGTTTTGTACCTCATTTTCTGCATTGTACTCACTGTACTGAGATTGTACCTAGGTTGTCCTCTTTACTTACTTTTTTTTATATTGTATGAAAGTATGTAGGTGCGAGTATGAAGATGAATGAGTGCTTGTCAGTTGTGTGTGAGAGGGTGTATACTGTAAACTGGGGTTTCAGCAAGAGCAGGAGGGATCTACTGAGAGCACGTTGAGCAGGAGGGATCTACTGAGAGCACGTTGAGCAGGAGGGATCTACTGAGAGCGTGTTGAGCAGGAGGGATCTATTGAGAGCGTGTTGAGCAGGAGGGATCTACTGAGAGCGTGTTGAGCAGGAGGGATCTACTGAGAGCGTGTTGAGCAGGAGGGATCTACTGAGAGCACGTTGAGCAGGAGGGATCTACTGAGAGCACGTTGAGCAGGAGGGATCTACTGAGAGCGTGTTGAGCAGGAGGGATCTACTGAGAGCGTGTTGAGCAGGAGGGATCTACTGAGAGCACGTTGAGCAGGAGGGATCTACTGAGAGCACGTTGAGCAGGAGGGATCTACTGAGAGCGTGTTGAGCAGGAGGGATCTACTGAGAGCGTGTTGAGCAGGAGGGATCTACTGAGAGCGTGTTGAGCAGGAGGGATCTACTGAGAGCGTGTTGAGCAGGAGGGATCTACTGAGAGCGCGTTGAGCAGGAGGGATCTACTGAGAGCGTGTTGAGCAGGAGGGATCTACTGAGAGCGTGTTGAGCAGGAGGGATCTACTGAGAGCGTGTTGAGCAGGAGGGATCTACTGAGAGCGTGTTGAGCAGGAGGGATCTACTGAGAGCGCGTTGCGCAGGAGGGATCTACTGAGAGCGTGTTGAGCAGGAGGGATCTACTGAGAGCGTGTTGAGCAGGAGGGATCTACTGAGAGCGTGTTGAGCAGGAGGGATCTACTGAGAGCGTGTTGAGCAGGAGGGATCTACTGAGAGCGTGTTGAGCAGGAGGGATCTACTGAGAGCGTGTTGAGCAGGAGGGATCTACTGAGAGCGTGTTGAGCAGGAGGGATCTACTGAGAGCGTGTTGAGCAGGAGGGATCTACTGAGAGCATGTTGAGCAGGAGGGATCTACTGAGAGCGTGTTGAGCAGGAGGGATCTACTGAGAGCGTGTTGAGTATATTCCTGAAGGCAGTCAGTGCAGTTAGAGCTGTAAGTTGAAGGGCGTCTTGAATAGCGTTCGAGTCATAAGCTGCTGCAAAGTGAAAGGCGTTTCGGCCGAGTTGATTGATTGAATGAAAACTTTATTAACAGATTGCAGAATGGGTACAATACACAGTACGGCTCAATACACACAATTGTTAAGGGGATGCAGACCAGAGAAAGACTTTCGTCTTGTTTACATCAGGGTCCCCCATTTTCAATTCATAATGACTTGTAAGTAAGGGTGCAACTTGCTCCGTGCAATCCATTCTTTGTGGATCTAGCCCCCGGTGTTCCCGGGTTGTATTCCAGCTCCTCCCGGCAGCGCGTCTTCTTCACCCTAACTGACCCCTAACTGACCCCGTGAGCTGGTTGGCACTTTGCACGGTTGCCTCCGCCGTCGCCGCTGTGTGAATGTGAGGCATAACGTCTTTAACCTGAATTGGTTTAACGGCTCATCTGACTACCTTTTTGAATGGATGAAAGATTTTTTTATTATTTTCGAACAAGTATAAAAACCAAAATATATCTGTTCATTTCACATTATACAAAAGATAATAATAAAAAAAAAAAGAAACCGATAAACAAATCAGTTTACCTCGTTTGAAAAAGGAGTAGGAAGTATACTTTAAAAAAATCCCTACCCCTTTTTAACCATCACAAATGATAATTGAATCTATTGTTAATTATATGTATAAACTCTATCTCTATACAATCCAATACATTTATATATAAATATGTAAATAAATATGTAATGATATGTATAATGTATATATACTAAATAAATACCATATGATATACATTTCTTCTATTTTTTATTTACATCTTACACATATTCCCAATCAACACACTGCCTCTTCCAGATACCCATTTAAGAAAGATTTTTTGTACATCTTTTGAAACTGATTTATGTTTGTACTCTGTTTTATCTCTAACTGCAGACTGTTCCACAAGTCCACCGCACAGACTGACATGCACATACTCTTCATTTGGGTTCCGACACACCTTAAGGAGGTTGGTGGTTGCCTCAATTAATTACAGAATCTACGAGGCCACATTTGAAAGACTGAGCTACTCTTATCGATTTGCTATCCTTTTAACCAGGTTGACAGAATTATAGCCGGTGGTGTTTTTGAGCGTGGAATCAGTGACCACTGCCTGATTGCATGTTAGAAATGTGTTAGAAGTGAAATATGCCCCCTAGCTGTGATATAATAACCATATCCTCCCCCAGGCCATCAGAGCCTTGAACACTGAACTCTCCACACACAAGCACACATGAGCACACACACAACACACACACTGTACACGCGCACACACTAGCAGCCACTTTAACATGAGCACACACACACACTCATGCTGTACACGCTCACACTTATGGTCACTTTACAGAAGGAAAGGTCACTTTAAGAATAGTATAGTATAGCTTGAGATCGTATAAATATAGCATTGTATAGCAGTGTACATAAAGACCCAGTGCCTCATCCGTAGCTAACAGTGTACTGCACTGCCACAGGACCTAGCATGTCCTACCATGCTCTGTAAATAACTCATGTACAGATACCGCTATGCCCTACTTTGATTATTTGTATTATTGCACAATGTCGTTCTATTGGATTCTCATTATATTTTATATTATTATTATTGCACAATCGCTGCGGGCAAGACCCCCCGCATTTCATTGTATACTTGTATGCCGTGACAATTAAAACTCTTGACTCGACTTGACTTGACTATACCACGGCCTGTCGTGAACTATTGCTTAATTAACCAATAGCCTACATACCTCGTTATCCAGCTGCTAATACCTGCTTAGTTAAAGGAAGAAGAAGAAGAAGAAGAAGAAGAAGAAGAAGAAGAAGAAGAAGAAGAAGAAGAAGAAGAAGAAGAAGAAGAAGAAGAAGAAGAAGAAGAAGAAGAAGAAGAAGAAGAAGAAGAAGAAGAAGAAGAAGAAGAAGAAGAAGAAGACGACACTGGATGACATTTCAATCACTTCCTTTATTCTATTGCTCTCGGTAAATACATTTGAGTGTAACGTATAACAACATCGTCCAACCGTACAAAATAGAGAAAAATAAAAGTATCCTGTGCACCGAATACTGACAGAAGTACATGGATATAACATGGATATAATAACATGGATACAACACGCTGATGTTAAATCATCAAAACCCTTCATGGAGTGTCGCTGTCACAAAGATTGTCTACATATTATTACATAATTTCTTCTACATATTCTTGCCTTCGGAGCAAAGATGGGACCGTTTCCCGTTAGAAGCACAAAAAGCTACAGGTCAGCGGTTCTCCACCGGGTTGCCGTGGTAACAACACACCGTGAGCTCGGGCGTTGCCAAAACAAGAATAGCCTCTTAACTGTTAACCTCATTATTAAAACCAGCTCATTGTAATTATTAATTTCCTAGCAATTAAATACATTGTACGCAGATTCTTTATTTGGTGCCCCTTCTTGTCCGCTCATCACAAGATTTCAAACAATAATTTGGTGAGCCGCGTATTTACATGGTTCTGAAGTGTTGAGAACCACTGCAATAGAACCCTAAGATGTTCTTGATCAGGACTTCCCCTAGAGAACCCTAAGATGTTCTTGCACGAGGGCTTCCCCTAGAGAACCCTAAGATGTTCTTGCACGAGGGCTTCCCCTAGAGAACCCTAAGATGTTCTTGACGAGCGCTTCCCCTAGAGAACCCCAACATGTTCTTGATCAGGACTTCCCCTAGAGAACCCCAACATGTTCTTGATCAGGACTTCCCCTAGAGAACCCTAAGATGTTCTTGACGAGGGCTTCCCCTAGAGAACCCTAAGATGTTCTTGCACGAGGGCTTCCCCTAGAGAACCCCAACATGTTCTTGCACGAGGGCTTCCCCTAGAGAACCCTAAGATGTTCTTGACAAGGACTTCCCCTAGAGAACCCTAAGATGTTCTTGCACGAGGACTTCCCCTAGAGAACCCTAAGATGTTCTTGCACGAGGGCTTCCCGGCTGAGGTCCATACAAATAAAGCTGAAGCAAACAGTTGAAGAAGCCAACACCTCTCCCACCCGGTACACACACCACACCTCTCCCACCCGGTACACACACCACACCTCTCCCACCCGGTACACACACCACACCTCTCCCACCCGGTACACACACCACACCTCTCCCACCCGGTACACACACCACACCTCTCCCACCTGGTACACACACCACACCTCTCCCACCTGGTACACACACCACACCTCTCCCACCCGGTACACACACCACACCTCTCCACACCCGGTACACACACCACACCTCTCCCACCCGGTACACACACCACACCTCTCCCACCCGGTACACACACCACACCTCTCCCACCTGGTACACACACCACACCTCTCCCACCCGGTACACACACCACACCTCTCCCACCCGGTACACACACCACACCGTTTAGTCCCAAGTGTCCAGCCCTCCGGGTCGGTTCTGGACGTCCAACCCCTCCGGGTCGGTTCTGGACGTTTCGGACGCACCAGCGCCAGAGCGGCGGGGAAAACATCAAAGGAAAACTAAGGTAAAAGGCAGTAAATAAGATAAGCTACCAGCGGCTAAATGAACTAATGAGAAGCAGGTTTACCACATTAAACATTACAGTTGAGCTTGTGGGACTAGATGGTACAATCCCGTAGATAATCAGCCCTTGGTATTGAATGGGGTTAAAAGGGTAAAAGCTTCACAAAGCACAATAAACAAAGATTATACACTGGACATGTTTTCAGTACATATTTCAAATGGCCGTCCGTAACAACCGCACTTTTACACAGCGACACGTTATCCTAGTAGCTCCACAGCAGCACAGCAAAGGATATATAGTGCAATTTCACCCACGACAAGAGAGACCCCAGAAGCACAATATACATAACAATAACCAGGGCCACACGCACAGACGCGAGGGAATACCTCATGAGATCGACGTAGAGGACGAGGGAGGGAGATTAATTTGGTCTACCGTTCGCCGATCATCGCTAATCACCTGAGCTTTAGTCAAAAGCGGGGGGGGGGGGGTCGTGTCGATTCACGTTCAGTGCAATAAACTCGGGAGTGATCGCTCTTATCGTTAGCAAAATAAATGGCAATTTCAGTTTCCGTTTTGAATTCACTGAAAGCGAACCGACTCCAAATCAAGCAAGTCGAGCCGCCTGTTGCAACTGAACTGAACCTGAAGGAACCGTTCATACACAAGCTCTGTTGCACTGAACTGAACCTGAAGGAACCGTTCATACACAAGCTCTGTTGCACTGAACTGAACCTGAAGGAACCGTTCATACACAAGCTCTGTTGCACTGAACTGAACCTGAAGGAACCGTTCATACACAAGCTCTGTTGCACTGAACTGAACCTGAAGGAACCGTTCATACACAAGCTCTGTTGCACTGAACTGAACCTGAAGGAACCGTTCATACACAAGCTCTGTTGCACTGAACTGAACCTGAATTGTGCTTAAAGATATTGCACACCTTCTGTGCAGTGTGTATGTATGTCTATAACATGTGTATGTATGTCTATAACATGTGTATGTATGTCTATAACATGTGTATGTATGTCTATAACATGTGTATGTATGTCTATAACATAATAGGCAGCTGAAGAGGCTTTTTATGATGCATATGTGGCGCCATCTGGTGGCCACACAAACACACGGCATAACACCCCGAAGAGAATCTCTACAAGAATATCTCAAGCATTCATGTTAAATATATTGTGCATGATATATATATATAGTACATCTCCCAGAAAAATAGTTAAATATACTTATTTTTACATATTCTTATGTAAACGCATAATGCGTTAGGTTAAGGGTGCTGTAAGTGGTGTGTATTTGTTAAAATAAGTGGTCTACGTGTTAAAATAATTTGACAGCCATCCATTTTCTGGTATCCCGTTCCCACTTTATCCAATCAGGAGAGAGAACTCCACGCTGAAAAAAATTTTGCGACAAAAATAAGAAATAAAAACTAGTTTTAAGCAAATAATGTGCTTGAAACAAGTAAAACTATTTTGGATATTCTTGGATAAAGTGGGAAAGGGATACTGTTTAGGGACTGGGAGACCCATGTTACTGACCAGACACTCTGTATCAGTGATGGCTGTCAGACCCATGTTACTGACCAGACACTCTGTATCAGTGATGGCTGTCAGACCCATGTTACTGACCAGACACTCTGTATCAGTGATGGCTGTCAGACCCATGTTACTGACCAGACACTCTGTATCAGTGATGGCTGTCAGACCCATGTTACTGACCAGACACTCTATATCAGTGATGGCTGTCGGAGTGTAGAGCTACTTAACACATATTTTAACAAACAAAAACACCACTTATCAGTTGATACTTCTACTTAAAACACACCGTCATCACTTGACCACACTGAACATCCACACTTCGACAACTCTGCGTCGACGACCACCGTCAGCGAACACGGACAGAACAGACTTCATCAGAGACGTTCAAACTAAGCCAAACCCTCATTTGCATAAAGAACTAGAATCCACAAGCATCTTGTGTTTTGCTCAAGCCGTGCGCTCAGGCTTCGCTAGCGGTGACACTTCGGGTCCGGGATGTTAAGTGGCTCGTCTTTTTGCAGACATCGTCATCTCACATCTGCATATTATCACTACAGTTCATTTATATACTGTATATATATATATTATATATATATTTATTTATAACGTGTTCAGCGGATGGGAACATTCTCTTCTGACATTTAGACACGACATTACATTATTCTCCACCAGGGGGCGCCACCACCACAGCGCGACCACCGACGACAATCAAAGAATCCAGAACACCTGTTCCACAAAGTGACCTCCAATTAAGAAAGGCCTTTATACGTGGCGTTAGACAGCGTGTGAACCGCCACTGCTACTGTATATACAGTATATATATATATATACACACACACTGGCTTTTCTGTCCGCTGTCGGTCCGTACTGTGGTTTGTGCTTCCTGTGCCAGGAGGAGTGTGCTTCCTGTGCCAGGAGGAGTGTGCTTCCTGTGCCAGGAGGAGTGTGCTTCCTGTGCCAGGAGGAGTGTGTTCCTGTGCCAGGAGGAGTGTGCTTCCTGTGCCAGGAGGAGTGTGCTTCCTGTGCCAGGAGGAGTGTGCTTCCTGTGCCAGGAGGAGTGTGCTTCCTGTGCCAGGAGGAGTGTGTTCCTGTGCCAGGAGGAGTGTGCTTCCTGTGCCAGGAGGAGTGTGCTTCCTGTGCCAGGAGGAGTGTGCTTCCTGTGCCAGGAAGAGTGTGCTTCCTGTGCCAGGAGGAGTGTGCTTCCTGTGCCAGGAGGAGTGTGCTTCCTGTGCCAGGAGGAGTGTGCTTCCTGTGCCAGGAGGAGTGTGTTCCTGTGCCAGGAGGAGTGTGCTTCCTGTGCCAGGAGGAGTGTGCTTCCTGTGCCAGGAGGAGTGTGCTTCCTGTGCCAGGAGGAGTGTGCTTCCTGTGCCAGGAGGAGTGTGCTTCCTGTGCCAGGAGGAGTGTGCTTCCTGTGCCAGGAGGAGTGTGCTTCCTGTGCCAGGAGGAGTGTGTTCCTACACTGCATTTATCTATTTGTCTTCCTCGCCACGTGTGTCTAGCACCTTGTCACCCTGTGAAGGGGGGTAACCATGTGAAGGGGGGGTAAGTACACTTTAAAAAGGGGGCAGTGAGGTGACGTGAAACCCAGAGGCGTGTGCACGTTAAACCCAGAGGCGTGTGCACGTTAAACCCAGAGGCGTGTGCACGTTAAACCCAGAGGCGTGTGCACGTTAAACCCAGAGGCGTGTGCACGTTAAACCCAGAGGCGTGTGCACGTTAAACCCAGAGGCGTGTGCACGTTAAACCCAGAGTGCGTGTGCACGTTAAACCCAGAGGCGTGTGCACGTTAAACCCAGATGCGTGTGCACGTTAAACCCAGAGGCGTGTGCACGTTAAACCCAGAGGCGTGTGCACGTTAAACCCAGAGGCGTGTGCACGTTAAACCCAGAGGCGTGTGCACGTTAAACCCAGAGGCGTGTGCACGTTAAACCCAGAGGCGTGTGCACGTTAAACCCAGAGGCGTGTGCACGTTAAACCCAGAGGCGTGTGCACGTTAAACCCAGATGCGTGTGCACGTTAAACCCAGAGGCGTGTGCACGTTAAACCCAGAGGCGTGTGCACGTTAAACCCAGAGGCGTGTGCACGTTAAACCCAGAGGCGTGTGCACGTTAAACCCAGAGGCGTGTGCACGTTAAACCCAGAGGCGTGTGCACGTTAAACCCAGAGGCGTGTGCACGTTAAACCCAGAGGCGTGTGCACGTTAAACCCAGAGGCGTGTGCACGTTAAACCCAGAGGCGTGTGCACGTTAAACCCAGAGGCGTGTGCACGTTAAACCCAGAGGCGTGTGCACGTTAAACCCAGAGGCGTGTGCACGTTAAACCCAGAGGCGTGTGCACGTTAAACCCAGAGGCGTGTGCACGTTAAACCCAGAGGCGTGTGCACGTTAAACCCAGAGGCGTGTGCACGTTAAACCCAGAGGCGTGTGCACGTTAAACCCAGAGGCGTGTGCACGTTAAACCCAGAGGCGTGTGAACGTTAAACCCAGAGGCGTGTGCACGTTAAACCCAGAGGCGTGTGCACGTTAAACCCAGAGGCGTGTGCACGTTAAACCCAGAGGCGTGTGCACGTTAAACCCAGAGGCGTGTGCACGTTAAACCCAGAGGCGTGTGCACGTTAAACCCAGAGGCGTGTGCACGTTAAACGTTGGTCTATTTCGCGCTCGTTAGTATTCCGGTGAGTCTTTGCAGCTACGTCCGATGTCACCGCGGCCCGAGTAAGAACCGACACGCGGCTCGTGACGTTCTCGAGTTAAAAGGACAATAATAATAATAATAATAATAATAATAATAATAATAATAATAATAATAATAATAATAATAATAATAATAATAATAATAATAATAATAAAGAAAAAAGCAGCAATAAACACACAAAGCCACGGCTGGGGGGGGGGGGCGAGGGTCCGCGGGCGCTTTGCAAAATACGAGGCAAAAGATGATGTTGCGTTCGCGTGCCATTCGTCTCCATCACCGGGCGCGTTCGATTTATCGGTTAAAAACGTATTTCTTTTCCACCCTGGAGTGTATAGGTCGCCTGAACGCAACATGGTGGCGCTGGTTAGCATGCGGCGCATTCTCAGTAACGGAGCCGTTGTTAAACACGGGGCAGGTCTGACTCGAGCCTGGGGAGAAACACAAACGGAATAAACACGGGGCAGGTCTGACTCGAGCCTGGGGAGAACACAAACGGAATAAACACGGGGCAGGTCTGACTCGAGCCTGGGGAGAACACAAACGGAATAAACACACAGGTCTGACTCGAGCCTGGGGAGAAACACAAACGGAATAAACACGAGGCAGGTCTGACTCGAGCCTGGGGAGAACACAAACGGAATAAACACACAGGTCTGACTCGAGCCTGGGGAGAACACAAACGGAATAAACACACAGGTCTGACTCGAGCCTGGGGAGAACACAAACGGAATAAACACACAGGTCTGACTCGAGCCTGGGGAGAACACAAACGGAATAAACACACAGGTCTGACTCGAGCCTGGGGAGAACACAAACGGAATAAACACACAGGTCTGACTCGAGCCTGGGGAGAAACACAAACGGAATAAACACGCAGGTCTGACTCGAGCCTGGGGAGAACACAAACGGAATAAACACGGGGCAGGTCTGACTCGAGCCTGGGGAGAAACACAAACGGAATAAACACACAGGTCTGACTCGAGCCTGGGGAGAAACACAAACGGAATAAACACACAGGTCTGACTCGAGCCTGGGGAGAACACAAACGGAATAAACACGAGGCAGGTCTGACTCGAGCCTGGGGAGAACACAAACGGAATAAACACACAGGTCTGACTCGAGCCTGGGGAGAAACACAAACAGAATAAACACGCAGGTCTGACTCGAGCCTGGGGAGAAACACAAACAGAATAAACACACAGGTCTGACTCGAGCCTGGGGAGAAACACAAACAGAATAAACACGCAGGTCTGACTCGAGCCTGGGGAGAAACACAAACAGAATAAACACACAGGTCTGACTCGAGCCTGGGGAGAAACACAAACAGAATAAACACACAGGTCTGACTCGAGCCTGGGGAGAAACACAAACAGAATAAACACACAGGTCTGACTCGAGCCTGGGGAGAAACACAAACAGAATAAACACGGGGCAGGTCTGACTCGAGCCTGGGGAGAACACAAACGGAATAAACACGAGGCAGGTCTGACTCGAGCCTGGGGAGAAACACAAACGGAATAAACACACAGGTCTGACTCGAGCCTGGGGAGAAACACAAACGGAATAAACACACAGGTCTGACTCGAGCCTGGGGAGAACACAAACGGAATAAACACACAGGTCTGACTCGAGCCTGGGGAGAACACAAACGGAATAAACACGGGGCAGGTCTGACTCGAGCCTGGGGAGAACACAAACGGAATAAACACGCAGGTCTGACTCGAGCCTGGGGAGAAACACAAACAGAATAAACACACAGGTCTGACTCGAGCCTGGGGAGAAACACAAACAGAATAAACACACAGGTCTGACTCGAGCCTGGGGAGAAACACAAACGGAATAAACACGAGGCAGGTCTGACTCGAGCCTGGGGAGAAACACAAACGGAATAAACACACAGGTCTGACTCGAGCCTGGGGAGAACACAAACGGAATAAACACGGGGCAGGTCTGACTCGAGCCTGGGGAGAACACAAACGGAATAAACACGCAGGTCTGACTCGAGCCTGGGGAGAAACACAAACAGAATAAACACACAGGTCTGACTCGAGCCTGGGGAGAAACACAAACGGAATAAACACACAGGTCTGACTCGAGCCTGGGGAGAACACAAACGGAATAAACACACAGGTCTGACTCGAGCCTGGGGAGAACACAAACGGAATAAACACGGGGCAGGTCTGACTCGAGCCTGGGGAGAAACACAAACGGAATAAACACGAGGCAGGTCTGACTCGAGCCTGGGGAGAAACACAAACGGAATAAACACACAGGTCTGACTCGAGCCTGGGGAGAACACAAACGGAATAAACACGAGGCAGGTCTGACTCGAGCCTGGGGAGAACACAAACAGAATAAACACACAGGTCTGACTCGAGCCTGGGGAGAACACAAACGGAATAAACACACAGGTCTGACTCGAGCCTGGGGAGAACACAAACGGAATAAACACACAGGTCTGACTCAAGCCTGGGGAGAACACAAACACAAAGTTGTCTCTAGTAGTGTACAGGCAGAACTGTCCCCTCAATAAAACTTCTTCAAATTCAAGGACTGCTCTCTCTCCTTCACATGGTCGTCGACTCCTCCCCTTTTCAGTCAAGCAAGGGGATAGAAAGGAGACGGCGGGGTGCGCTCGTTTAGGGCTCCTGGACCGGCGCGGGGGCGGAGTTTACACCATTTAAAAATAGGCTTTAATTAATGGCGGCAGGCAAAACTATTTAGGTGTTCACAATTAGGCCTAATGGAAGCGGCTAAGTGGCGCAGTGGGTGGCGCGGTGGGTGGGGATCGGACGTTGTGGACAGCGACTCCTACAGGTCGGTTGGTGCGCCTGCGCAGCAGAATCAGGAAGCAACGGGGGCGGCGTGACCCTCCCACGTGTTACTCCTCGCCGCTGAGAGATCGCGCTGTGCAGGTGAAAAGATGCGACAGGCTGCCTCCTCGAGTACCGGAGGGGACACGTGATGCAAGGCTTCTATCCTCACTGCAGCCGACCAGTGGGAGGCATGGTCTAGCAACGTTCGAGACAGGGGAGGGTAGAATTGGATAATACGAAATTGGGATGGGGGAAAAATAGAAAAATGGAGAAAAAAAAAGATATGAGGCAAACTGTCTGATTAACTGTGCACATGACAATAAATACTCTTGAATCTTGAATCTTAACCACACTGTTACCTTAAACTAACCATAACCCTAACCTTAACCACACTGTTACCTTAAACTAACCATAACCCTAACCTTAACCACACTGTTACCTTAAACTAACCATAACCCTAACCTTAACCAGGCATGCAGTCGTGCACAAACGCGGTTAAACGCCGTTTAGGTAGGTCACTGAGGCAGAAGTGCGCGCAATGATGTGCACGCGCGCACACAAAAATGCGTTCACAATTGTCACTGGACTCGTCGCGCCGTGCGATAAGTACCCGGCCGGCACTTATCACCTAGACTTTGCATAATAATAGGATACCGATAGCATAACAACGAGAAGAGAAGAGCCAAACCAAAATACAAGCCCTGTACCAATTGGTGGGGGTTGGTGCCCGACTGGAAGGATGAGACAAGTTGTGCTTCAGTCTGAAGGAAACTGTCCTTCTGTAAACTAACTCTAAGTTACATTGTTAATTTAGTTTGTATTTACTTTTCTAGTTTAAGTTAATTCAATTAAATAAATTGTAACTACAATTACATTTAAAACATTGTTATGCATAATAATCATCTTTATTTCTTTATTTCTTTATTTCAGATCCCCATTAGTCACGGCCTCAGCAGCGACTATTCTTCCTGGGGTCTGGATCCAAACATATAAAATTAAACAAGAATAATCAATAAACAACATAAAAACAAAACAAATATCAATTAATAAAACACCAATAAAATATACAAACAATTATAGAACATTAAACCAATCAAAATCAGACATACAACCAAATATGTATGCCAAATTTTCTAATATAGAACAATAACAAATATCAATAAAACAACAAATATCAATAAAACAACAAAGACATCTCAGAGAAAACTAAAACGTGCTCAAAAACAGCACAACATTCCATACACTCATACTCTAATACTCCTCATAACCACTAGACAAACACATTCCAAAACAACACATAACCCAACACAAGAACCCATTCATTAGACACAGATTAGACCTAACCAAAATCAATCTCTTTCTGCATTACAGCCACTCGTAGTCTCCTCTTGAATCCCACCTTACTGGTAATTGAAACCAAATATTGTGGAAGTCTATTCCAGTAGGACTGTGTTCATCTGGACATCTGTTCTGTGCGCAACCGAGGGAACATGTATGCGCGTGCACGTGGCGTTTGGGCAGTTCCCATATTACGACTGCATCACTGACCTTAACCACACTGTTACCTTAAGTACTTTATTTACACGTTCTGGTGAACATGTGTACGGTATCGTACGGTGCTCTGGTGAACATGTGTACGGTATCGTACGGTGCTCTGGATGAACAGCATTTTAAAAAGCAGTACTGTAAAATACCAGGGCTTGTGCTGCTGAGACTGACTTCTCAGAGATCGTAAACATAATAAACATAATAATAATAATAATAATAATAATAATAATAATAATAATAATAATAATAATAATAATAATAATAATAATAATAATAATAATAATAGATACTTTATTAACCGCTTACATAACCGCTGCACCTCCAACAAACTGCTGTTATTATATCAGATCATGTGTCACTTTGGTGGATGTTGTTGGTGGATGTTGTTGGTGGACATTTGATACATTTCAGAATCTGAAAGAGGACTTTTGGATCGTTTAAATTAGTTCTGGAAATCAGCTGAGATGATAGAGGTGTGTGTGTGTGTGTGTGCTGTGTGTTGTGTGTGTGTATGTGTGTGTGTGTCTGTGTGTGTGTGTGTGTGTGTGTGTGTGTGTGTGTGTGTGTGTGTGTGTGTGTGTGTGTGTGTGTGTGTGTAATAAGATAAATTAGTACTCTGGTGAAAGTAAAAGTCCTCCATTCAGATAAGTAAGTAACAGTAGAGACCTATTTTATATTGAATGCACTTATTAAGTATCTAAAGTAAAAGTACACATTCTACATGACATTTGTGTATTCCAGTGCTTGGGAGCATTCAAGCCTCGATCCATTGACCTCTAAATATTATGTTAAAGTGGTATGTGGTCCAGTTATGCTGCTCTGATTAAAGGTGATGTTAAAGTGGTATGTGGTCCAGTTATGCTGCTCTGATTAAAGGTGATGTTAAAGTGGTATGTGGTCCAGTTATGCTGCTCTGATTAAAGGTGATGTTAAAGTGGTATGTGGTCCAGTTATGCTGCTCTGATTAAAGGTTGTGTTAAAGTGGTATGTGGTCCAGTTATGCTGCTCTGATTAAAGGTTATGTTAAAGTGGTATGTGGTCCAGTGATGCTACTCTGATTAAAGGTTGTGTTAAAGTGGTATGTGGTCCAGTTATGCTGCTCTGATTAAAGGTGATGTTAAAGTGGTATGTGGTCCAGTTATGCTGCTCTGATTAAAGGTGATATTAAAGTGGTATGTGGTCCAGTTATGCTGCTCTGATTAAAGGTGATGTTAAAGTGGTATGTGGTCCAGTTATGCTGCTCTGATTAAAGGTGATATTAAAGTGGTATGTGGTCCAGTTATGCTGCTCTGATTAAAGATGATGTTAAAGTGGTATGTGGTCCAGTGATGCTACTCTGATTAAAGGTTGTGTTAAAGTGGTATGTGGTCCAGTTATGCTGCTCTGATTAAAGGTGATGTTAAAGTGGTATGTGGTCCAGTTATGCTGCTCTGATTAAAGGTTATGTTAAAGTGGTATGTGGTCCAGTTATGCTGCTCTGATTAAAGGTGATGTTAAAGTGGTATGTGGTCCAGTTATGCTGCTCTGATTAAGGGTGATGTTAAAGTGGTATGTGGTCCAGTTATGCTGCTCTGATTAAAGGTGATGTTAAAGTGGTATGTGGTCCAGTTATGCTGCTCTGATTAAAGGTGATGTTAAAGTGGTATGTGGTCCAGTTATGCTGCTCTGATTAAAGGTGATGTTAAAGTGGTATGTGGTCCAGTTATGCTGCTCTGATTAAGGGTGATGTTAAAGTGGTATGTGGTCCAGTTATGCTGCTCTGATTAAAGGTGTTGTTAAAGTGGTGTGTGGTCCAGTTATGCTGCTCTGATTAAAGGTGATGTTAAAGTGGTGTGTGGTCCAGTTATGCTGCTCTGATTAAAGGTTGTGTTAAAGTGGTATGTGGTCCAGTTATGCTGCTCTGATTAAAGGTTGTGTTAAAGTGGTATGTGGTCCAGTTATGCTGCTCTGATTAAAGGTGATGTTAAAGTGGTATGTGGTCCAGTTATGCTGCTCTGATTAAAGGTGATGTTAAAGTGGTATGTGGTCCAGTTATGCTGCTATGATTAAAGGTGATGTTAAAGTGGTACAGTATGTGGTCCAGTTATGCTGCTCTGATTAAAGGTGATGTTAAAGTGGTATGTGGTCCAGTTATGCTGCTCTGATTAAAGGTTGTGTTAAAGTGGTATGTGGTCCAGTTATGCTGCTCTGATTAAAGGTGATGTTAAAGTGGTATGTGGTCCAGTTATGCTGCTCTGATTAAAGGTGATGTTAAAGTGGTATGTGGTCCAGTTATGCTGCTCTGATTAAAGGTTGTGTTAAAGTGGTATGTGGTCCAGTTATGCTGCTCTGATTAAAGGTTGTGTTAAAGTGGTATATGGTCCAGTTATGCTGCTCTGATAAAAGGTTGTGTTAAAGTGGTATATGGTCCAGTTATGCTGCTCTGATAAAAGGTTGTGTTAAAGTGGTATATGGTCCAGTTATGCTGCTCTGATTAAAGGTTGTGTTAAAGTGGTATGTGGTCCAGTTATGCTGCTCTGATTAAAGGTGATGTTAAAGTGGTATGTGGTCCAGTTATGCTGCTCTGATTAAAGGTTGTGTTAAAGTGGTATGTGGTCCAGTTATGCTGCTCTGATTAAAGGTTGTGTTAAAGTGGTATATGGTCCAGTTATGCTGCTCTGATAAAAGGTTGTGTTAAAGTGGTATGTGGTCCAGTTATGCTGCTCTGATTAAAGGTTGTGTTAAAGTGGTATGTGGTCCAGTTATGCTGCTCTGATTAAAGGTGATGTTAAAGTGGTGTGTGGTCCAGTTATGCTGCTCTGATTAAAGGTGATGTTAAAGTGGTATGTGGTCCAGTTATGCTGCTCTGATTAAAGGTTGTGTTAAAGTGGTATGTGGTCCAGTTATGCTGCTCTGATTAAAGGTAATGTTAAAGTGGTGTGTGGTCCAGTTATGCTGCTCTGATTAAAGGTAATGTTAAAGTGGTGTGTGGTCCAGTTATGCTGCTCTGATTAAAGGTTATGTTAAAGTGGTGTGTGGTCCAGTTATGCTGCTCTGATTAAAGGTTGTGTTAAAGTGGTATGTGGTCCAGTTATGCTGCTCTGATTAAAGGTTATGTTAAAGTGGTATGTGGTCCAGTTATGCTGCTCTGATTAAAGGTGATGTTAAAGTGGTATGTGGTCCAGTTATGCTGCTCTGATTAAAGGTGATGTTAAAGTTGTATGTGGTCCAGTTATGCTGCTCTGATTAAAGGTGATGTTAAAGTGGTATGTGGTCCAGTTATGCTGCTCTGATTAAAGGTGATGTTAAAGTGGTATGTGGTCCAGTGATGCTACTCTGATTAAAGGTTGTGTTAAAGTGGTATGTGGTCCAGTTATGCTGCTCTGATTAAAGGTGATGTTAAAGTGGTATGTGGTCCAGTTATGCTGCTCTGATTAAAGGTTGTGTTAAAGTGGTATGTGGTCCAGTTATGCTGCTCTGATTAAAGGTTGTGTTAAAGTGGTATGTGGTCCAGTTATGCTGCTCTGATTAAAGGTTGTGTTAAAGTGGTATGTGGTCCAGTTATGCTGCTCTGATTAAAGGTTATGTTAAAGTGGTATGTGGTCCAGTGATGCTACTCTGATTAAAGGTTGTGTTAAAGTGGTATGTGGTCCAGTTATGCTGCTCTGATTAAAGGTGATGTTAAAGTGGTATGTGGTCCAGTTATGCTGCTCTGATTAAAGGTGATATTAAAGTGGTATGTGGTCCAGTTATGCTGCTCTGATTAAAGGTGATGTTAAAGTGGTATGTGGTCCAGTTATGCTGCTCTGATTAAAGGTGATATTAAAGTGGTATGTGGTCCAGTTAGGCTGCTCTGATTAAAGATGATGTTAAAGTGGTATGTGGTCCAGTGATGCTACTCTGATTAAAGGTTGTGTTAAAGTGGTATGTGGTCCAGTTATGCTGCTCTGATTAAAGGTGATATTAAAGTGGTATGTGGTCCAGTTATGCTGCTCTGATTAAAGGTGATGTTAAAGTGGTATGTGGTCCAGTTATGCTGCTCTGATTAAAGGTGATATTAAAGTGGTATGTGGTCCAGTTATGCTGCTCTGATTAAAGATGATGTTAAAGTGGTATGTGGTCCAGTGATGCTACTCTGATTAAAGGTTGTGTTAAAGTGGTATGTGGTCCAGTTATGCTGCTCTGATTAAAGGTGATGTTAAAGTGGTATGTGGTCCAGTTATGCTGCTCTGATTAAAGGTTATGTTAAAGTGGTATGTGGTCCAGTTATGCTGCTCTGATTAAAGGTGATGTTAAAGTGGTATGTGGTCCAGTTATGCTGCTCTGATTAAGGGTGATGTTAAAGTGGTATGTGGTCCAGTTATGCTGCTCTGATTAAAGGTGATGTTAAAGTGGTATGTGGTCCAGTTATGCTGCTCTGATTAAAGGTGATGTTAAAGTGGTATGTGGTCCAGTTATGCTGCTCTGATTAAAGGTGATGTTAAAGTGGTATGTGGTCCAGTTATGCTGCTCTGATTAAGGGTGATGTTAAAGTGGTATGTGGTCCAGTTATGCTGCTCTGATTAAAGGTGTTGTTAAAGTGGTGTGTGGTCCAGTTATGCTGCTCTGATTAAAGGTGATGTTAAAGTGGTGTGTGGTCCAGTTATGCTGCTCTGATTAAAGGTTGTGTTAAAGTGGTATGTGGTCCAGTTATGCTGCTCTGATTAAAGGTTGTGTTAAAGTGGTATGTGGTCCAGTTATGCTGCTCTGATTAAAGGTGATGTTAAAGTGGTATGTGGTCCAGTTATGCTGCTCTGATTAAAGGTGATGTTAAAGTGGTATGTGGTCCAGTTATGCTGCTCTGATTAAAGGTGATGTTAAAGTGGTATGTGGTCCAGTTATGCTGCTCTGATTAAGGGTGATGTTAAAGTGGTATGTGGTCCAGTTATGCTGCTCTGATTAAAGGTGTTGTTAAAGTGGTGTGTGGTCCAGTTATGCTGCTCTGATTAAAGGTGATGTTAAAGTGGTGTGTGGTCCAGTTATGCTGCTCTGATTAAAGGTTGTGTTAAAGTGGTATGTGGTCCAGTTATGCTGCTCTGATTAAAGGTTGTGTTAAAGTGGTATGTGGTCCAGTTATGCTGCTCTGATTAAAGGTGATGTTAAAGTGGTATGTGGTCCAGTTATGCTGCTCTGATTAAAGGTGATGTTAAAGTGGTACAGTATGTGGTCCAGTTATGCTGCTCTGATTAAAGGTGATGTTAAAGTGGTATGTGGTCCAGTTATGCTGCTCTGATTAAAGGTTGTGTTAAAGTGGTATGTGGTCCAGTTATGCTGCTCTGATTAAAGGTGATGTTAAAGTGGTATGTGGTCCAGTTATGCTGCTCTGATTAAAGGTGATGTTAAAGTGGTATGTGGTCCAGTTATGCTGCTCTGATTAAAGGTTGTGTTAAAGTGGTATGTGGTCCAGTTATGCTGCTCTGATTAAAGGTTGTGTTAAAGTGGTATATGGTCCAGTTATGCTGCTCTGATAAAAGGTTGTGTTAAAGTGGTATATGGTCCAGTTATGCTGCTCTGATAAAAGGTTGTGTTAAAGTGGTATATGGTCCAGTTATGCTGCTCTGATTAAAGGTTGTGTTAAAGTGGTATGTGGTCCAGTTATGCTGCTCTGATTAAAGGTGATGTTAAAGTGGTATGTGGTCCAGTTATGCTGCTCTGATTAAAGGTTGTGTTAAAGTGGTATGTGGTCCAGTTATGCTGCTCTGATTAAAGGTTGTGTTAAAGTGGTATATGGTCCAGTTATGCTGCTCTGATAAAAGGTTGTGTTAAAGTGGTATGTGGTCCAGTTATGCTGCTCTGATTAAAGGTTGTGTTAAAGTGGTATGTGGTCCAGTTATGCTGCTCTGATTAAAGGTGATGTTAAAGTGGTGTGTGGTCCAGTTATGCTGCTCTGATTAAAGGTGATGTTAAAGTGGTATGTGGTCCAGTTATGCTGCTCTGATTAAAGGTTGTGTTAAAGTGGTATGTGGTCCAGTTATGCTGCTCTGATTAAAGGTAATGTTAAAGTGGTGTGTGGTCCAGTTATGCTGCTCTGATTAAAGGTAATGTTAAAGTGGTGTGTGGTCCAGTTATGCTGCTCTGATTAAAGGTTATGTTAAAGTGGTGTGTGGTCCAGTTATGCTGCTCTGATTAAAGGTTGTGTTAAAGTGGTATGTGGTCCAGTTATGCTGCTCTGATTAAAGGTTATGTTAAAGTGGTATGTGGTCCAGTTATGCTGCTCTGATTAAAGGTGATGTTAAAGTGGTATGTGGTCCAGTTATGCTGCTCTGATTAAAGGTGATGTTAAAGTTGTATGTGGTCCAGTTATGCTGCTCTGATTAAAGGTGATGTTAAAGTGGTATGTGGTCCAGTTATGCTGCTCTGATTAAAGGTGATGTTAAAGTGGTATGTGGTCCAGTGATGCTACTCTGATTAAAGGTTGTGTTAAAGTGGTATGTGGTCCAGTTATGCTGCTCTGATTAAAGGTGATGTTAAAGTGGTATGTGGTCCAGTTATGCTGCTCTGATTAAAGGTTGTGTTAAAGTGGTATGTGGTCCAGTTATGCTGCTCTGATTAAAGGTTGTGTTAAAGTGGTATGTGGTCCAGTTATGCTGCTCTGATTAAAGGTTGTGTTAAAGTGGTATGTGGTCCAGTTATGCTGCTCTGATTAAAGGTTATGTTAAAGTGGTATGTGGTCCAGTGATGCTACTCTGATTAAAGGTTGTGTTAAAGTGGTATGTGGTCCAGTTATGCTGCTCTGATTAAAGGTGATGTTAAAGTGGTATGTGGTCCAGTTATGCTGCTCTGATTAAAGGTGATATTAAAGTGGTATGTGGTCCAGTTATGCTGCTCTGATTAAAGGTGATGTTAAAGTGGTATGTGGTCCAGTTATGCTGCTCTGATTAAAGGTGATATTAAAGTGGTATGTGGTCCAGTTAGGCTGCTCTGATTAAAGATGATGTTAAAGTGGTATGTGGTCCAGTGATGCTACTCTGATTAAAGGTTGTGTTAAAGTGGTATGTGGTCCAGTTATGCTGCTCTGATTAAAGGTGATGTTAAAGTGGTATGTGGTCCAGTTATGCTGCTCTGATTAAAGGTTATGTTAAAGTGGTATGTGGTCCAGTTATGCTGCTCTGATTAAAGGTGATGTTAAAGTGGTGTGTGGTCCAGTTATGCTGCTCTGATTAAGGGTGATGTTAAAGTGGTATGTGGTCCAGTTATGCTGCTCTGATTAAAGGTGATGTTAAAGTGGTATGTGGTCCAGTTATGCTGCTCTGATTAAAGGTGATGTTAAAGTGGTATGTGGTCCAGTTATGCTGCTCTGATTAAAGGTGATGTTAAAGTGGTATGTGGTCCAGGTATGCTGCTCTGATTAAGGGTGATGTTAAAGTGGTATGTGGTCCAGTTATGCTGCTCTGATTAAAGGTGTTGTTAAAGTGGTGTGTGGTCCAGTTATGCTGCTCTGATTAAAGGTGATGTTAAAGTGGTGTGTGGTCCAGTTATGCTGCTCTGATTAAAGGTTGTGTTAAAGTGGTATGTGGTCCAGTTATGCTGCTCTGATTAAAGGTTGTGTTAAAGTGGTATGTGGTCCAGTTATGCTGCTCTGATTAAAGGTGATGTTAAAGTGGTATGTGGTCCAGTTATGCTGCTCTGATTAAAGGTGATGTTAAAGTGGTATGTGGTCCAGTTATGCTGCTCTGATTAAAGGTGATGTTAAAGTGGTACAGTATGTGGTCCAGTTATGCTGCTCTGATTAAAGGTGATGTTAAAGTGGTATGTGGTCCAGTTATGCTGCTCTGATTAAAGGTGATGTTAAAGTGGTATGTGGTCCAGTTATGCTGCTCTGATTAAAGGTGATGTTAAAGTGGTATGTGGTCCAGTTATGCTGCTCTGATTAAAGGTTGTGTTAAAGTGGTATGTGGTCCAGTTATGCTGCTCTGATTAAAGGTTGTGTTAAAGTGGTATATGGTCCAGTTATGCTGCTCTGATAAAAGGTTGTGTTAAAGTGGTATATGGTCCAGTTATGCTGCTCTGATAAAAGGTTGTGTTAAAGTGGTATATGGTCCAGTTATGCTGCTCTGATTAAAGGTTGTGTTAAAGTGGTATGTGGTCCAGTTATGCTGCTCTGATTAAAGGTGATGTTAAAGTGGTATGTGGTCCAGTTATGCTGCTCTGATTAAAGGTTGTGTTAAAGTGGTATGTGGTCCAGTTATGCTGCTCTGATTAAAGGTTGTGTTAAAGTGGTATATGGTCCAGTTATGCTGCTCTGATAAAAGGTTGTGTTAAAGTGGTATGTGGTCCAGTTATGCTGCTCTGATTAAAGGTTGTGTTAAAGTGGTATGTGGTCCAGTTATGCTGCTCTGATTAAAGGTGATGTTAAAGTGGTGTGTGGTCCAGTTATGCTGCTCTGATTAAAGGTGATGTTAAAGTGGTATGTGGTCCAGTTATGCTGCTCTGATTAAAGGTTGTGTTAAAGTGGTATGTGGTCCAGTTATGCTGCTCTGATTAAAGGTAATGTTAAAGTGGTGTGTGGTCCAGTTATGCTGCTCTGATTAAAGGTAATGTTAAAGTGGTGTGTGGTCCAGTTATGCTGCTCTGATTAAAGGTTATGTTAAAGTGGTGTGAGGTCCAGTTATGCTGCTATGATTAAAGGTTGTGTTAAAGTGGTATGTGGTCCAGTTATGCTGCTCTGATTAAAGGTTATGTTAAAGTGGTATGTGGTCCAGTTATGCTGCTCTGATTAAAGGTGATGTTAAAGTGGTATGTGGTCCAGTTATGTTGCTCTGATTAAAGGTGATGTTAAAGTTGTATGTGGTCCAGTTATGCTGCTCTGATTAAAGGTGATGTTAAAGTGGTATGTGGTCCAGTTATGCTGCTCTGATTAAAGGTTGTGTTAAAGTGGTATGTGGTCCAGTTATGCTGCTCTGATTAAAGGTGATGTTAAAGTGGTATGTGGTCCAGTGATGCTACTCTGATTAAAGGTTGTGTTAAAGTGGTATGTGGTCCAGTTATGCTGCTCTGATTAAAGGTTATGTTAAAGTGGTATGTGGTCCAGTTATGCTGCTCTGATTAAAGGTTGTGTTAAAGTGGTATGCGGTCCAGTTAATAAGTTATCATCGTAGCCTGCCGTATATAAAACAAAAACCCAGCATGAAATAACATTCTACTTTACCCAAAGATATGGGTCACATGCTTTTGAGCAACACTGTGCTTACTGTACTTATTTTATGCCTATTTTTCATGTCAGCACTTTCTACATTGCACTACTTTTATTGTCTTTGTATACCTATTATTGTGTCTGCACTTTATGCATTCCTTTTATTCTGTCAACTGTGTGCTAATTTTATGTTCATTTTATGCTATTTGCTGTGAAGCACTTTGAGCTGCAACTATGTATGAAAGGTGCTATATAAATAAAGTTATTATTATTATGGGCTGTGGGCCTTAATCTGGTGGGGTCCCGCATGAAAACAGTAGTGAATATGTTTGTGATATTATTTCAACGAGCCTGGGTTCCATGATGAGAGAAATCAAAGTCAGGATGACCCAGGCATCTGAAACCATCTGAGGGCTGCCTGTTAAGACCCTCTCTCTCTCTCTCTCTCTCTCTCTCTCTCTCTCTCTCTCTCTCTCTCTCTCTCCCCCTCTCTCTCTCTCTCTCTCTCTCTCTCTCTCTCCCCCCTCTCTCCCTCTCTCTCTCCCTCCCTTTCTCTGTCTCCCCCCCCTCTCTCTCTCTCTCTCTCTCTCTCTCTCTCTCTCTCTCTCTCTCTCTCTCTCTCTCTCTCTTCCCTCCCTCCCTCCCTCTCTCTCTCTCTCTCTCTCTCTCTCTCTCTCTCTCCCACCCACCCTCTCTCTTCCCTCTCTCTCTCTCTCTCTCTCTCTCTCTTCCCTCTCTCTTTCTCTCTCTCTTTCTCTCCCCCTCTCTCTCTCCCCCCTCTCTCTCCCCCTCCTCTCTCTCTCTCCCCCCTCTCTGTCTCTCTCTCTCTTCCCTCTCTCTCCTTCTCTCCCCCCCCTCCCCCCCTCTCTCTTTCTCTCCCCGCTCTCTCTCCCCCTCCTCTCTCTCTCTCCCCCCTCTCTGTCTCTCTTCCCTCTCTCTCTTTCTCTCCCCCTCCTCTCTCTCTCTCTCCCCCTCCTCTCCCCCTCTCTCTCCCCCTCCTCTCTCTCTCTCTTCCCTCTCTCTCCCTCTCTCTCTTTCTCTCCCCCCTCTCTCTCTCTCCCCCTCCTCTCTCTCTTTCTCTCCCCCCTCTCTCCCTCCCTCTTGTAATGTCCATGGTTCACAGAGTCGACATTATGTTCATAATGTTCAGTGAGTTTGGTAATGTTTAGTTCTGACCCACAGAGGGCGCTCTATGTTTACTCCTCAAGAGCAACACACTGGTTATCTTGTGATGTGATACAGAGAAGCAGCGGGGAGGTTGGCTTTGTGCTCGTTCTAGAAGGTTCTAGCCATGACAGCAGGAATGTATCTGGAGATGTTCAGTAAACAGTAGAACTGGAATCAATGTGTCGGATCCTTCATTCCAAAACGTTACACCTCTCTCTATCTCTCTCCTCTCTGCTCTCTCCCTCCTTTCCTCTCTTTCTCTCTCTCTCTCCCCCTCTCTCTCTCTCTCTCTCTCTCTCTCTCTCCCTCCCACCCACCCTCTCTCTTCCCTCTCTCTCTCTCTCTTCCCGCTCTCTTTCTCTCTCTCTTTCTCTCCCCCTCTCTCTCTCCCCCTCTCTCTCAAAACAAACTAGTCAGACTACTGCTTGACCTGACTCCTAGAACCCACCTCACCCCTGCCCACTTTGACAACCTAGGATGGCTTAGAGTAGACGACAGAGTACAGCAACTTGCCTGGTCTACAAGATACACTACACGACCAAGGTACCCATGTACATGTCAAAATACTTCCCAAAGGTCAGTGAATACCACGATCACAACACCAGAGGGAGCTCCACAAATCATGTTAAACCCAGATTCGGCTCAAATAAGGGACTAAACACGTTTCGCAATTATGCCACAACAATGTGGAACGCCCTACCCAAAGCTGTAAAGGAATGTGGATCACTACCCACTTTCAAAACCTCTCTCAAGGGACACCTACGGGAGACTGCAATTCAACACTGGCCCCTGTAAATATCCTAACCCAACCCCCTCCAATGTACAGTCATTTACCTAGTATGGTTTTGTCAATAGTCCAATGTACAATTTTGTTTGTTTGTACAGTGTCTCCCCCCCCCTCAATGTACAATTTTGTTTGTTTATACAGTGTGCCCCCCCCCCCCCCCCCCAATGTACAGTTTTGCTAGTTTATACAGTGTGCCCCCCCCCCCCCCAACCACCTCCAATGTAAATTATCCAGTATGGTTGTTGTAACTGAGGGGTACAATTCCCTGACTGTATTACTAGATATGATACTTACTACCACTACCTTTGTACTTAATATTCGGCCACCCAGTACACGGCATAAATATATTATGATGAACACTGTCACGTAGATGAAACGGATCCAACACAAATGTACGAATTAGAAATAGGTCTTTATTTCTACACAGCGATGGTGTGTAGAGCAAGCACTTAATCAAATCAATCACATTTATGAATGGGAATTAGTATGCACTTTTATGGCAAGAGTATTCGTCGGTATATCAATAGAGAATGTCCAATCTCTGAAGGCGCAGGTGGTACATATACGACCTGGAATAGTTAAGGAATAACAGCAATGGTACTTTAATGATTATAGGCTGGATACACTAGGGGGGGTTAATCCGGTCGCTTGTAAGCCGACAGGAGTAGGAAGGGGGGGGGGGGTAGAATCCGGCTGCCTCATCCGGCCAAGGGTATCCCAGGTGAACCCACTGTAGTGCCGTTCAATGCGCCGGCGATCCTTGGACCACAGATGAAAGCAGGTGGACTCTTTGTGGGCCGGCGTCCTCCGGTCCACGGAGGAGAGACGTGAAGCGACCTCGTCTTGCAGAGCGTCTCCTCACCTTGCGTCCTCTCCAGGGGGGGGGTTCCAACACACGGCAGTGTCGGGGGTCTTTATCCATGGAATAATCAACGTATACAAAGCATAATCCGTGCCGGGGAAGGCGGGCTGTCGTCGGTAGAATAATCCGGTATACAGGTCCACTCGCTCGTCGGCTCTGGGGCTCCTCGGGTGCAGCTTCACGTGGGGTCAACCACCCTGGATAAGCAGCCAGTTCTCTGCCCGAAACGATGGGGTACTGACTACGGTAGTATTCTCACCGCACAAAGCACTATATATTAACAGACTATTATTAGCTTAATAGACTACGTCCAACTCGACGATATAGTGCCAAATATGACTATTCAAATATTAATATACACGATGTCTCAATACCGATGGTAAGCCGAACTTGGCCTTACTCCCACACGTGGCGTCGCGGGGAGGCTTTACGTCTGTGACTCTATTGGAGGGTAAGAAACTGGACTGAAAAAGGAAGTCCTACTTTAGTAGCGCAGTATATATACGCACTATGAACAAATAGTCCCATTAGTGGTGCGGTAGCCAGATTCCTACGCGGAACTAGGACTTGTTCGTACATGTTGAGCGGTACGTTTGAACTGGGTCTGAGGGGTATGGCAGCCTGGCACCAAGGTCTCGACCAATAGTAGAATGGAGACTATTATGGGATGTTCAGTAGGCTAGAATGGATATTCAATGCATATTGTACAAGGAATATACAAGGGATATCAGGGAATATTAGAGAATATACAAATACAATTAAATATATATATATAAATAAATATATATATTCGGTTTAATCTGGCCCTTCACAACAGCCACCCCCTGATTGGTCCCAGACCTAATCAGTTAAACAGAGACAGATTAATCGCGTTGTCTATTTACACATAAGGGTTTGCTGTAGGGGTCAGTCAACTTCACAAAGTCATAGGGTTATAGGGTCATGGTCATCATCGATTGTGTCTGGGAGTCGGGGCAGTTCTATGAGCCTCGCCACGGGACGGGTGTAAGTGCGACCCTGGACAAGCACTTCAGCTGCTCGGACCTTGCCGTCGGCACCGGTGATCACTTTGCTTACGCGGCCGGCCGGCCACATAGCTCTGGGCAGTGATTGATCAATAATCATGACGACTGTTCCTTCTGTCAAATTGTCTCTCTCCTTTACCCACTTCTGGCGGGTCTGTAGAGACGGTAGGTAGTGCAGTAGGAAACTGCTCCAAAACTTGTCGGCTAATACTTGGCTGTACCTCCACATTCGTCGGCCGTTCGCTTCTTCAGGCCGGTACATTGTCTGGGGTAATGCAGGATCTAGCCGCCCCATCAGGAGTGTGTTGGGGGTAACTGGGTCGATATCCGCCACATCACTGGAGACATATCCGAGGGGCTTCGAGTTAAGTACTCCCTCAATCTCCGTGAGGACTGTCATTAGGACTTCTTCCGCCACAGTCTGGGCCCCAAGTACTGCGTACAGGGCTGTCTTTATGGAGCGCACTTCTCGTTCCCAAGTGCCACCGAAGTGGGGTGCGTTTGGGGGGTTGAATTGGAAATCAACCTGTGCTGGAGCGAGGTGGGTCTTAAGTTCTGGGCCCATAGCTTGGAAGCTCTCTCTCAGCTCTCTTTCGCCGCCTTTGAAGTTTGTCCCATGATCGGACAATAGGGTAGACGGTCTTCCTTTCCGTGATGTGAATCTACGGAAGGCCATAAGGAATGAGTCTGTGCTCATGGTCGGGAGAAGCTCGATGTGTATCGCTCTGGTGGTCATGCATTTGAATACAATACCCCACCGCTTCTCGGTTCCTCTTCCTTTCTTTATGTGCAGCGGGCCAAAGCAGTCCATACCCGTTGAGTGGAATGGCTTGTCACCGATTCGGAGGCGACATGGAGGAAGGTCAGCCATCCTTGGTATGCTGGGCTGCGCGCGCCACTTGCGGCAGTCTAGACATGTTCGCTGGAAGCGGCGTACCGCCTCTCTTCCTTGTAGGATCCAGTAACGACGTCTGATTTCCGCGAAGACTCTTTCTGCTCCTGCGTGATGTACATCCTCATCGTATTTCTTTATAATCAGCTCTGTGACCTTGTGTCGGCTGTTCAATACGATCGGGTATTTAATGTCATCCGGTAGATTGGGGGCTCTGCGTAGGCGACCACCCACTCTGATGAGGGTATGAGCGTCGCTCTCGGGGGCCAGATGAATTAATCTGCTGTCGGATGGGACGGGCTTTCCTCCCTGTAGACAGGCCAATTCATCGGGGAACGAGTCTCTCTGGGCTCGCTGCAGTAGAAGCAATTCTGCTTCCTCGTAGTTAGCTGCTGACATATCAGCGGGGGACTTGCACTCCGGGTGGTACCGCAGGAATGTTCTTTGTTGTGCACTCTCTATGGACGTGCAATCGTCTATGTTAGGGTCGGTGGAGGCTACGGTGCTCAATCCACAGAACACAGACTTCTTATTTTCCACCTCCTCTGGACTTGCTTCCCTCGGGATAGGCATGGGCCACTGTCCTTCCGGGAGTCTTAGGAATGCGGGGCCGTCACTGTAAGCATTGTGACGGGTGAGGTCATCCAGGGGCATCCCCCGGGTGATGACGTCAGCTGGGTTCTGTTTTGTATCAACGTAGCGCCACTCTGTTTCTCCGGTTAACTCTTCGGTTAAGTCTTGAATCTCGGTGACTCTGACTCCCACGAAGACTTTGTACTTGCATGAGTCCGATTTGATCCAGGCGAGTACTGTCGTGGAATCTGACCACAGGATTGTTCTAGACACCGGTATGGTGAGCTCACGTTGGATGAGCGTGGCTAGGTGCGCTCCGGCTAGGGCTGCGCAGAGCTCTAGACGTGGGATAGATTGTTGCTTGCGTGGGGCTATTCTCGAGCGGGCGAGGACAAATGCTGTGTAGATCTCTCCCCCCCTTTCTTGGGCCCGCAAGTAGGCTACTGATCCGTATGCGACCTCTGAGGCGTCACTGAAGACGTGTAAGTCCATTTTACATGTCTCTGGCCTCACCGTGGGTGGGAAGTAGCTTCGGCGCATATTAACGCCTGGGAGTGAGTGGAGCTCCATCTCCCACTCTCTCCAGGTGGATGCAAGGTGTGCGGGAATGGGGTCGTCCCAGCCCTGGTCCTTGTCCCACAATGCTCGTACAATCATTTTTGCCCTGGTGGTGTACGGTAGAATACATCCTAGCGGGTCATATTGTCGGGCGAGTGTTGTGTACACACTCCGTCTGGTGGTCGGCGCCGCCGCCGGCCTTCCCTGCTCCGTAGTCAGGGGCTTGTGTCTGTAGTGAAGCGAATCTGTTTTGAATCGCCACACCAATCCCAGGGTCATCTCCTGGGCTTCTCCCGGGATTGTAGCCATCCAGGTCTCGCTGCTGGCTGCCTTGTCCTCGGAGGAGAGGCTGCGCAGTACTTGCGGATCGCTGCTGGCCCACTGCCTGAGATCAAAGCCGCCTTTGATCAATGAGGCGCGGAGTTTAGTCAGGAGAGCCTCGGCTTCTTCCTGGGTTGAAAGGCTTTGTAGACAGTTGTCTACGTAGAAGCTGTTCTTTACGCTGTGTCGGACCTCTTCGTCCGCTGCTGGGTCCTCTGCTACATGTTTCTGTAGTGCAAATGTAGCACAGCAGGGGCTGCACGTCGTTCCGAAGGGGAGGACTTCCCATTGGTAGATGGCTGGGTGCTCATCTCCTGGCTTCTCTCTCCATAGGAACCGTAACAGGGGCTTGTCCTCCTCTACTAATCTCACCTGCAGGAACATTCCTTTAATGTCCCCGCTGATGGCCACCTTTTCCTGGCGGAAGCGGAGTAGAACGCCGAGTAGGGAGGGGCCGAGTGTGGGACCGGGCAGTAACTCTTTATTCAGATTTTGGGATCCGATCTGGTAGCTGCAGTTAAATACTATGCGGTCTTTACCGTTGTGATGGACCTTGTGGTGAGGCACGTACCACGATTCAGTGGTCTGGTCAGCCTCTTTAATGTCCATCTTTGTGACGTGTCCCGCTGTGATGAGCTTCTCAATCTCAGCGCGGTATACACTCTCTTGGGCGGGGTTCTTGGCTAAGCGCCGCTCCGTGTTCAGCAGGTACCGTTCTGTGGCGTCTGTCTTGGCGTGGAAAGTAGGCATTCCTTCTCGCCGCAGGAGTGGCGTGGCGTATCTCAACACGCCGTTGACCGGGACTCTCTTGGTCCCTGTCTCGAGGAGGTGAATGGCGTAAATGTCATCTTTAGAGCGAATGTCTTTCTTTCCGTTCTTAAAGGGCATTTGTTCCAAGGTCCATAGCCGCTCTACGTGTTGCAGGAGTGCGGTTTCTCCCTCTGTGACTCGGGAGTGGAGACATCTAGTGGCTGTACTTCGGTTGAGAGATTTGGCGAGCGGGCCTTGGAGAGTCCATCCCAAACGGGTCTCGACTGCTGCAGGACAGCCTCGGGGTCCGGTATGAACCCGGTCTATCGGGACAATGAGGTCTGCATGGTCGGAGCCTATCAACAGGGTCGGCATAGCATTGTCTATGAGCGGGATCGGTAACTTGCGCAGATGTACATATTTCTCCATCAGCTTGGCGACGGGGTATGTGTACCGCGACAGTCCTATTTCTTGGCTGGTGAAAGCGTCTGTAATCTGGTACCGTCGCTCAGGCTGGCCGCTTGCTGCGATAGAGAATGAGACATTCTCGCCCTTTATCGTCTTCAAATCTCGTCTTATTGTCCGAATTGTCATTTGGGTTTCGCTTCCCCGCAGCCCTAGCTGGGCCGCAGCGGAGGCGAGCAGCAGGGTCTTCTCTGACCCGTCATCGAGGACGGCGTAAGTGTCCAGGACTTTATTCTGGTAGCTTAGTGTCACACGCACTACTTTTAGGAGTACTCGGGCTCCACTGCTGCTGGCGGGATCGATGTACATGACGCTCGCTTTGCTGCTGGGTGGTGCGGGTGAAGGGCGCCGTCTGTTACTGTCGTGAAGTATGTCCAGATGGGCTCCATCGCACTTGGTGCACCTTTTCTTTAAGCGGCATTCGGCTGCCATGTGTGAGCGCGCACAGCGAAAACAGCGCTTGTTGGACTTTATCCATTGACTTGCTTCCTCCGCGTTCAGCTTGGGGAAGGAGTCACATTGCGCTAGCCAGTGTTCTTTCTCACAGTAGGGGCACACTATCTTCCACTTCTCCGTTCTGGAGGGGGTACTGTGGCTCCTGCTGCTCGGTACTGACTCCGATTGGTGCATCACAGTCACCGATCTTCTTCCATCATTTAGTCGTCTGGTTCCTTCTCTGGAGCCAGGGGTGCTCCGTCCGAATGTATCTAGCCGTAGGCTGCTGACTTCTCTCGCCAGGAAGTCTGCTAGATCGAGGAGGTTCGGTTCGGGGCCATTCGGGTCTCGGTGGTCCCTCTGTCGCCTAAAACGCTCCTGTCGAGCGGGCGGCAGCTTCTCCAAGATCCTTTCCACATTTGAGTTGGCGTAAAGTTCATGCCTCCCCTTCTCTCTCTGCGCTCCCAACATCCCTACCAGGGACTGCACTCTGATGGACAGGTCGTCCAGTGCTCGATTGTCTATTGCTGGGGGTAAGCGGTCGATGTGTCGGATCTCCTGGATCACGTAATCCCATATGCGCCCATACCTCTGGTCCAATGCTACCAGCGCTGCTGTGTATGGGGTGGTGGAAGTCGCGTAGGCGAGCGCTATATTATGTGCGCGGGGTACCTTTAAGTGCTTCAGTAGGATGGCGTATTTGTGGCGTTCATCCAATACATCCACCAACATGGTCTCCAGACACATGCAGAGTTCTGTATACTGGGCCCGGTTCTCTTGGGTGAAGTCGGGTACCATAGGCGTGCCAATGTATGACGCTGACTGTGGATACATCGGCGAGCGTTGGGGGAGAGGCCTCCTAGGCGAGTCTCCTCCCGCTCCTTGGTATGGGCTGGTACCGGCAGTGTACCATGGCCCGCTTGTCCAGGTGCTGTTCCTCGGTGCGGGTCGTGCGTCGTGCTCACCCGTGTATAGAGTCGGGGGTCTGTAGCGCAGCTCCGCGGGAGTATAGCCTGGGCTGTACCGGACCTCCTGGTCCGGTAGAGTACTGTGCTGTCGTCGGGCGTGGTTCTCCTCCTCTTCCTCTTCGTCTTCAGTTAGGTCATCCAGTGCTTGTAGTCTCTGGTTTAGCCTCTCCACAGGATATGCTGCTCCTTCCCGGTTGCTAGGTCTCGCTTGGACCGGTGGGGGGAGGTGGTCTGTGGGGGGTATAGACCTCGTCTGTTGGTCAAGTTCAGGGTTGTTTACTCGGCTAGGGGATGCCGCCCTGGAGGTGTGTCTAGACGAGTTCCTGGAGCCTCTGGCGGAGGGAGAGGGTGTTGTCCGTCTGATCAGCTGTTCTATTAGTTGCGCTTGCTGTCTGTCGCGCTCTGCGTCCCGTAGAGCACCAGCAGCTGCTCGCTGGCTGTCTGCTCGGTCTCGGGCCACATTCTCTTCCCTCTGAATGCGTCTTATTTCTAGACGTATATGCTCTTCTTCGCTCCGCTGCTGGATCTGCAGTCGGTCGCGTTCAGCAGCGGCGTTCAGGCTGATGAGGAAGGCCTGCTGTAGGGTCCTCTCTGCCTCGCTGGGAGAAGGCGGTTGTATAGGGGAGCCTTCCCTCGGGGTACTCCTTGCGGAGCCTTGGAGCTCTATCTCCACGGTGCTCTCCCCGTCTTCTTCCGTGCCGAGTTCTCTCTCGGTAGCGTTGTATTCCTCCCGGGACTCATCAGGGACTACTTCTTCAGTACTGGCGGGGTGTGAAGTCATGTCTGGTTCCCACTGGTCCCCACCGTGAACTTGGTCAGTTACATTAGAACCCGTAGGGGCCTCTATGGTCGGGGTAGTCTGGGCGTTGGGGTTAGACATACTTTTACTTTCTAGTTTTACCGCGTTTACTGTTAGTAGAAGACTAGGTTGTTGACTGACAGCGTAAGCCTCTAAGTACTGAGGGAGCCGTCGTTCGCGCTGCGGGCGTTGGTTAGGAGGATCGTTTCGTGGAGTGTTCATCATAGGCCATTTCAATATTAATAACACTATATTAATATTACACTAATTACCCTCCGGCTCGAAGGACCAATTTTAACTGAGGGGTACAATTCCCTGACTGTATTACTAGATATGATACTTACTACCACTACCTTTGTACTTAATATTCGGCCACCCAGTACACGGCATAAATATATTATGATGAACACTGTCACGTAGATGAAACGGATCCAACACAAATGTACGAATTAGAAATAGGTCTTTATTTCTACACAGCGATGGTGTGTAGAGCAAGCACTTAATCAAATCAATCACATTTATGAATGGGAATTAGTATGCACTTTTATGGCAAGAGTATTCGTCGGTATATCAATAGAGAATGTCCAATCTCTGAAGGCGCAGGTGGTACATATACGACCTGGAATAGTTAAGGAATAACAGCAATGGTACTTTAATGATTATAGGCTGGATAGACTAGGGGGGGTTAATCCGGTCGCTTGTAAGCCGACAGGAGTAGGAAGGGGGGGGGGGGGTAGAATCCGGCTGCCTCATCCGGCCAAGGGTATCCCAGGTGAACCCACTGTAGTGCCGTTCAATGCGCCGGCGATCCTTGGACCACAGATGAAAGCAGGTGGACTCTTTGTGGGCCGGCGTCCTCCGGTCCACGGAGGAGAGACGTGAAGCGACCTCGTCTTGCAGAGCGTCTCCTCACCTTGCGTCCTCTCCAGGGGGGGGGGTTCCAACACACGGCAGTGTCGGGGGTCTTTATCCATGGAATAATCAACGTATACAAAGCATAATCCGTGCCGGGGAAGGCGGGCTGTCGTCGGTAGAATAATCCGGTATACAGGTCCACTCGCTCGTCGGCTCTGGGGCTCCTCGGGTGCAGCTTCACGTGGGGTCAACCACCCTGGATAAGCAGCCAGTTCTCTGCCTGAAACGATGGGGTACTGACTACGGTAGTATTCTCACCGCACGAAGCACTATATATTAACAGACTATTATTAGCTTAATAGACTACGTCCAACTCGACGATATAGTGCCAAATATGACTATTCAAATATTAATATACACGATGTCTCAATACCGATGGTAAGCCGAACTTGGCCTTACTCCCACACGTGGCGTCGCGGGGAGGCTTTACGTCTGTGACTCTATTGGAGGGTAAGAAACTGGACTGAAAAAGGAAGTCCTACTTTAGTAGCGCAGTATATATACGCACTATGAACAAATAGTCCCATTAGTGGTGCGGTAGCCAGATTCCTACGCGGAACTAGGACTTGTTCGTACATGTTGAGCGGTACGTTTGAACTGGGTCTGAGGGGTATGGCAGCCTGGCACCAAGGTCTCGACCAATAGTAGAATGGAGACTATTATGGGATGTTCAGTAGGCTAGAATGGATATTCAATGCATATTGTACAAGGAATATACAAGGGATATCAGGGAATATTAGAGAATATACAAATACAATTAAATATATATATATAAATAAATATATATATTCGGTTTAATCTGGCCCTTCACAACAGTTGTCAATATCCCAACGTACCCAACCCCCCCCACCCAACCTCCTCCAATGTACAGTTTCTACGTCAAATGTATATACTCCCTTTTCTTGACTCCTTCTGTATCACAAACAGTACTGTATTTGCAAATCTGGTATGTCATATAAATGTATAGATGTAGCAGTACTGACTATCTGTATGTCATGTATGTCATATATGTCCTGATGAATTGAAAATGGGGGACCCTGATGTAAACAAGACGAAAGTCTTTCTCTGGTCTGCATCCCCTTAACAATTGTGTGTATTGAGCTGTACTGTATTGTACCCATTCTGCAATCTGTTAATAAAGTTTTCAATCAATCAATCAATCTCCCCCTCCTCTCTCTCTCTCCCCCCTCTCTGTCTCTCTCTCTTCCCTCTCTCTCCCTCTCTCTCTTTCTCTCCCCCCCCTCCCTCCCTCTCTCCTTCTCTCCCCGCTCTCTGTCTCTCTCTCTCTTCCCCCGCTCTCTTTCTCTCCCCCCTCTCTCTCTCCCCCTCCTCTCCCCCCTCTCTCTCCCCCTCCTCTCTCTCTCTCCCCCCTCTCTCTCCCTCTCTCTCTTTCTCTCCCCCCTCTCTCT
>NC_140173.1:152747448-152828261 GCF_963971535.1 Notolepis coatsorum | reverse complement strand
TGGAGGAGGAAGAGAGAGAGAGAGAGAACAGCTTCAAGGCTGGAGGAGGAAGAGAGAGAGAGAGAACAGCTTCAAGGCTGGAGGAGGAAGAGAGAGAGAGAGAGAACAGCTTCAAGGCTGGAGGAGGAAGAGAGAGAGAGAGAACAGCTTCAAGGCTGGAGGAGGAAGAGAGAGAGAGAGAAACAGCTTCAAGGCTGGAGGAGGAAGAGAGAGAGAGAACAGCTTCAAGGCTGGAGGAGGAAGAGAGAGAGAGAGAACAGCTTCAAGGCTGGAGGAGGAAGAGAGAGAGAGGAGAACAGCTTCAAGGGCTGGAGGAGGAAGAGAGAGAGAGAGAACAGCTTCAAGGCTGGAGGAGGAAGAGAGAGAGAAGAGAGAAACAGCTTCAAGGCTGGAGGAGGAAGAGAGAGAGAGAGAGAGAACAGCTTCAAGGCTGGAGGAGGAAGAGAGAGAGAGAGAAACAGCTTCAAGGCTGGAGGAGGAAGAGAGAGAGAGAGAGAACAGCTTCAAGGCTGGAGGAGGAAGAGAGAGAGAGAGAGAACAGCTTCAAGGCTGGAGGAGGAAGAGAGAGAGAGAGAGAACAGCTTCAAGGCTGGAGGAGGAAGAGAGAGAGAGAGAGAGAACAGCTTCAAGGCTGGAGGAGGAAGAGAGAGAGAGAGAGAACAGCTTCAAGGCTGGAGGAGGAAGAGAGAGAGGAGAACAGCTTCAAGGCTGGAGGAGGAAGAGAGAGAGAGAGAGAACAGCTTCAAGGCTGGAGGAAGAGAGAGAGAGAGAGAACAGCTTCAAGGCTGGAGGAGGAAGAGAGAGAGAGAGAACAGCTTCAAGGCTGGAGGAGGAAGAGAGAGAGAGAGAGAACAGCTTCAAGGCTGGAGGAGGAAGAGAGAGAGAGAACAGCTTCAAGGCTGGAGGAGGAAGAGAGAGAGAGAGAACAGCTTCAAGGCTGGAGGAGGAAGAGAGAGAGAGAGAACAGCTTCAAGGCTGGAGGAGGAAGAGAGAGAGAGAGAGAACAGCTTCAAGGCTGGAGGAGGAAGAGAGAGAGAGAGAACAGCTTCAAGGCTGGAGGAGGGAGAGAGAGAGAGAGAGAGAACAGCTTCAAGGCTGGAGGAGGAAGAGAGAGAGAGAACAGCTTCAAGGCTGGAGGAGGAAGAGAGAGAGAGAGAGAACAGCTTCAAGGCTGGAGGAGGAAGAGAGAGAGAGAACAGCTTCAAGGCTGGAGGAGGAAGAGAGAGAGAGAGAGAACAGCTTCAAGGCTGGAGGAGGAAGAGAGAGAGAGAGAACAGCTTCAAGGCTGGAGGAGGAAGAGAGAGAGAGAGAGAACAGCTTCAAGGCTGGAGGAGGAGAGAGAGAGAGAGAGAACAGCTTCAAGGCTGGAGGAGGAAGAGAGAGAGAGAGAGAACAGCTTCAAGGCTGGAGGAGGAAGAGAGAGAGAGAGAGAACAGCTTCAAGGCTGGAGGAGGAAGAGAGAGAGAGAGAGAACAGCTTCAAGGCTGGAGGAGGAAGAGAGAGAGAGAGAGAACAGCTTCAAGGCTGGAGGAGGAAGAGAGAGAGAGAGAGAACAGCTTCAAGGCTGGAGGAGGAAGAGAGAGAGAGAGAGACAGCTTCAAGGCTGGAGGAGGAAGAGAGAGAGAGAGAGAACAGCTTCAAGGCTGGAGGAGGAAGAGAGAGAGAGAGAGAACAGCTTCAAGGCTGGAGGAGGAGAGAGAGAGAGAGAGAGAACAGCTTCAAGGCTGGAGGAGGAAGAGAGAGAGAGAGAGAACAGCTTCAAGGCTGGAGGAGGAAGAGGAGAGAGAGAGAACAGCTTCAAGGCTGGAGGAGGAAGAGAGAGAGAGAGAGAACAGCTTCAAGGCTGGAGGAGGAAGAGAGAGAGAGACCAGCTTCAAGGCTGGAGGAGGAAGAGAGAGAGAGAGAACAGCTTCAAGGCTGGAGGAGGAAGAGAGAGAGAGAGAGAGAACAGCTTCAAGGCTGGAGGAGGAAGAGAGAGAGAGAGAACAGCTTCAAGGCTGGAGGAGGAAGAGAGAGAGAGAGAACAGCTTCAAGGCTGGAGGAGGAAGAGAGAGAGAGAGAGAACAGCTTCAAGGCTGGAGGAGGAAGAGAGAGAGAGAACAGCTTCAAGGCTGGAGGAGGAAGAGAGAGAGAGAGAACAGCTTCAAGGCTGGAGGAGGAAGAGAGAGAGAGAGAGAACAGCTTCAAGGCTGGAGGAGGAAGAGAGAGAGAGAGAGAACAGCTTCAAGGCTGGAGGAGGAAGAGAGAGAGAGAGAACAGCTTCAAGGCTGGAGGAGGAAGAGAGAGAGAGAACAGCTTCAAGGCTGGAGGAGGAAGAGAGAGAGAGACCAGCTTCAAGGCTGGAGGAGGAAGAGAGAGAGAGAGAACAGCTTCAAGGCTGGAGGAGGAAGAGAGAGAGAGAGACCAGCTTCAAGGCTGGAGGAGGAAGAGAGAGAGAGAGAACAGCTTCAAGGCTGGAGGAGGAAGAGAGAGAGAGAGAACAGCTTCAAGGCTGGAGGAGGAAGAGAGAGAGAGAACAGCTTCAAGGCTGGAGGAGGAAGAGAGAGAGACCAGCTTCAAGACTGGAGGAGGAAGAGAGAGAGACCAGCTTCAAGACTGGAGGAGGAAGAGAGAGAGAGAGAGAGAGAGAGAACAGCTTCAAGGCTGGAGGAGGAAGAGAGAGAGAGAGAACAGCTTCAAGGCTGGAAGAGAGAGAGAGAGAGAACAGCTTCAAGGCTGGAGGAGGAAGAGAGAGAGAGAACAGCTTCAAGGCTGGACTCATTTACATACCAAGATGGGGTGGGAGGGGTCTCATTTACATACCAAGATTGGTGGGAGGGGTCTCATTTACATACCAAGATGGGGTGGGAGGGGTCTCATTTACATACCAAGATGGGGTGGGAGGGGTCTCATTTACATACCAAGATGGGGTGGGAGGGGTCTCATTTACATACCAAGATGGGGTGGGAGGGGTCTCATTTACATACCAATATGGGGTGGGAGGAGTCTCATTTACATACCAAGATGGGGTGGGAGGGGTCTCATTTACATACCAAGATGGGGTGGGAGGAGTCTCATTTACATACAAAGATGGGGTGGGAGGGGTCTCATTTACATACCAAGATGGAGTGGGAGGGGTCTCATTTACATACCAATATGGGGTGGGAGGAGTCTCATTTACATACCAATATGGGGTGGGAGGAGTCTCATTTACATACCAAGATGGGGTGGGAGGGGTCTCATTTACATACCAAGATGGGGTGGGAGGAGTCTCATTTACATACCAACATGAATTGGGAGGGGTCTCATTTACATACCAATATGGAGTGGGCGTGGTCTCATCTGCATACCAACATGAAGTGGGTGTGGTCTCAACTGCATACCAATGTGAAGTGGGTGTGGTCTCATCTACATACCAACATGAAGTGGGCGTGGTCTCATCTACATACCAACATGAAGTGGGCGTGGTCTCATCTACATACCAACATGAAGTGGGCGTGGTCTCATCTACGTACCAACATGAAGTGGGTGTGGTCTCATCTACATACCAACACGAAGTGGGTGTGGTCTCATCTACACACCAACGTGAAGTGGGCGTGGTCTCATCTACGTACCAACAGGAAGTGGGCGTGGTCTCATCTACATCAGGGTTCCCACGCTTGCCTTGAAATTTCTTTCCATACTACCTCCTGATTTTCCAGGTACCATATTAAGTGATGATCTATAGGCCCGTGAAGTTTTCCGCCCCCCTCCCCTCACACAACCCCCTAGGACACCTGACTACTTACTTGATTTAAAAGATGTGCCAGTCAAGACTACATTGTAAATGCTTAGAGATTATGTCTTATTGATAATATCAATGCATGAAATAATGCAACAAGCTGTAGATGAACAACAATTTATTGAACTGGAACACATGAGCACTGGGATTGATATACGTTCTCTCTTCCACTCCTCTCCTATCTCATCCTGTCCTCTTCTCTCCACATCTCCCTTCGTGTCCGCTCCCGTCTTCTCTTCCTACTCTTCTCAACTCCTCTCGTAATCGAAATTAATCGTCGTTTCACCCCTACTACTCTTACTCTGTAAAAGCTTTTGTAAATCAAACTGGTTATCGTTATGAGAGCTAACGTTGGTAGCTACTGTACCTGGCGCTGGCTATCGTTATGAGCTAACGTTGGTAGCTACTGTACCTGGCGCTGGCTATCGTTATGAGCTAACGTTGGTAGCTACTGTACCCGGCGCTGGCTAACTGGCTATCGTTATGAGAGCTAACGTTGGTAGCTACTGTACCTGGCGCTGGCTAACTGGCTCGTTATGAGAGCTAACGTTGGCTAGCTACTGTACCTGGCGCTGGCTAACTGGCTCGTTATGAGAGCCAACGTTGGTAGCTACTGTACCCGGCGCTGGCTAACTGGCTATCGTTATGAGAGCTAACGTTGGCTAGCTACTGTACCTGGCGCTGGCTAACTGGCTCGTTATGAGAGCTAACGTTGGCTAGCTACTGTACCTGGCGCTGGCTAACTGGCTCGTTATGAGAGCTAACGTTGGCTAGCTACTGTACCTGGCGCTGGCTAACTGGCTCGTTATGAGAGCTAATGTTGGTAGCTACTGTACCTGGCGCTGGCTAACTGCCTCGTTATGAGAGCTAACGTTGGTAGCTACTGTACCTGGTGCTGGCTAACTGGCTCGTTATGAGAGCTAACGTTGGCTAGCTACTGTACCTGGCGCTGGCTGACTGGCTCGTTATGAGAGCTAACGTTGGCTAGCTACTGTACCTGGCGGTGGCTAACTGGCTCGTTATGAGAGCTAACGTTGGCTAGCTACTGTACCTGGTGGTGTCTAACTGGCTCGTTATGAGAGCTAACGTTGGCTAGCTACTGTACCTGGCGCTGGCTAACTGGCTCGTTATGAGAGCTAACGTTGGCTAGCTACTGTACCTGGCGCTGGCTAACTGGCTCGTTATGAGAGCTAACGTTGGCTAGCTACTGTACCTGGCGCTGGCTAACTGGCTCGTTATGAGAGCTAACGTTGGTAGCTACTGTACCTGGCGCTGGCTAACTGGCTCGTTATGAGAGCTAACGTTGGCTAGCTACTGTACCTGGCGCTGGCTAACTGGCTCGTTATGAGAGCTAACGTTGGCTAGCTACTGTACCTGGCGCTGGCTAACTGGCTCGTTATGAGAGCTAACGTTGGCTAGCTACTGTACCTGGCGCTGGCTAACTGGTTCGTTATGAGAGCTAACGTTGGCTAGCTACTGTACCTGGCGCTGGCTAACTGGCTCGTTATGAGAGCTAATGTTGGTAGCTAGTGTACCTGGCGCTGGCTAACTGCCTCGTTATGAGAGCTAACGTTGGCTAGCTACTGTACCTGGCGCTGGCTAACTGGCTCGTTATGAGAGCTAACATTGGCTAGCTACTGTACCTGGCGCTGGCTAACTGGCTCGTTATGAGAGCTAACGTTGGCTAGCTACTGTACCTGGCGCTGGCTAACTGGCTCGTTATGAGAGCTAACGTTGGCTAGCTAGTTAGCAAGATTGCACTGCTTACTAACTAACGTTGATAAACCCAGGTTTACCACACAGTTAAAACACAGCTACTTACATTTGAGGATAAACTTGCATAAGAAGTTTCACTCAAGTTTCACTGTAGATGCCAAGGCTCCCTTGGCTCACCAAGCTGCCTGCATCAAATTCCAACATCCAATATAGGATGCCAAGAGCATGCTCTACAACATGGGATCATCCATTTCTATCTACAGTAAAAGCTGTTCACATGTAAAGGGTTTTTATAAACTCATGTTAATTCTGTGCTCAATAGTTAAATTTGATTACACATCATCCAATAAAATTTTCCAGGACAACTGTTTCTATTTCCATGTAATTGGTCACTTTTGCTCAGTTTCCATGCCTTTCCATACCTGGAAAATGAAAAAATGAATCCCATGTTTTCCAGGTACCGTGGGAACCCTGTACATACCAACATGAAGTGGGCGTGGTCTCATCTACATACCAACATGAAGTGGGCGTGGTCTCATCTACATACCAACGTGAAGTAGGCGTGGTCTCATCTACGTACCAACAGGAAGTGGGTGTGGTCTCATGTACATACCAACATGAAGTGGGCGTGGTCTCATTTGGTCTCATCTACATACCAACATTAAGTGGGCGTGGTCTCATATACACACCAACATGAAGTGGGCGTGGTCTCATCTACATACCAACGTGAAGTGGGCGTGGTCTCATCTACATACCAACATGAAGTGGGTGTGGTCTCATCTACATACCAACATGAAGTGGGTGTGGTCTCATCTACACACCACCGTGAAGTGGGCGTGGTCTCATCTGCATACCAACATGAAGTGGGCGTGGTCTCATCTACATACCAGTGGGCGTGGTCTCATCTACACACCAACATGAAGTGGGCGTGGTCTCATCTACATACCAGTGGGCGTGGTCTCATCTACACACCAACATGAAGTGGGCGTGGTCTCATCTACACACCAACATGAAGTGGGCGTGGTCTCATCTACACACCAACGTGAAGTGGGCGTGGTCTCATCTACATACCAACGTGAAGTGGGCGTGGTCTCATCTACACACCAACATGAAGTGGGCGTGGTCTCATCTACACACCAACGTGAAGTGGGCGTGGTCTCATCTACATACCAACGTGAAGTGGGCGTGGTCTCATCTACGTACCAACATGAAGTGGGCGTGGTCTCATCTACATACCAACGTGAAGTGGGCGTGGTCTCATCTACATACCAACGTGAAGTGGGCGTGGTCTCATCTACATACCAACGTGAAGTGGGCGTGGTCTCATCTACACACCAACATGAAGTGGGAGGGGTCTCATCTACACACCAACATGAAGTGGGCGTGGTCTCATCTACATACCAACGTGAAGTGGGCATGGTCTCATCTACATACCAACCGGAAGTGGGCGTGGTCTCATCTGCATACCAACGTGAAGTGGGCGTGGTCTCATCGACACACCAACATGAAGTGGGCGTGGTCTCATCTACACACCAACATGAAGTGGGCGTGCTCTCATCTACGCACCAACATGAAGTGGGCGTGGTCTCATCTACACACCAACGTGAAGTGGGCGTGGTCTCATCTACGTACCAACATGAAGTGGGCGTGGTCTCATCTACACACCAACGTGAAGTGGGCGTGGTCTCATCTACGTACCAACATGAAGTGGGCGTGGTCTCATCTACGTACCAACATGAAGTGGGCGTGGTCTCATCTACATACCAACGTGAAGTGGGCGTGGTCGCATCTACATACCAACGTGAAGTGGGCGTGGTCTCATCTACATACCAACGTGAAGTGGGCGTGGTCTCATCTACATACCAACGTGAAGTGGGCGTGGTCTCATCTACATACCAACATGAAGTGGGCGTGCTCTCATCTACGCACCAACATGAAGTGGGCGTGGTCTCATCTACACACCAACGTGAAGTGGGCGTGGTCTCATCTACGTACCAACATGAAGTGGGCGTGGTCTCATCTACACACCAACGTGAAGTGGGCGTGGTCTCATCTACGTACCAACATGAAGTGGGTGTGGTCTCATCTACGTACCAACATGAAGTGGGCGTGGTCTCATCTACATACCAACGTGAAGTGGGCGTGGTCTCATCTACATACCAACGTGAAGTGGGCGTGGTCTCATCTACAAACCAACGTGAAGTGGGCGTGGTCTCATCTACATACCAACATGAAGTGGGCGTGGTCTCATCTACATACCAACGTGAAGTGGGCGTGGTCTCATCTACATACCAACGTGAAGTGGGCGTGGTCTCATCTACATACCAACGTGAAGTGGGGGTGGTCTCATCTACGTACCAACATGAAGTCGGAGTAGTCGCGGCACATCTTGACGATGGACGAGCAGGCGTGTCGCCTCACGTTCTTCACCGCCTTCGTCCGCGGCGCCTGAAGGTGAAAAAACGGAAACTTTAAATAATCTCCAGGTTCCTGAACGACGATGCCGTGAGTCGAGGGGAGTTTCCTCGTGCGCTCTGTAGGGATGATGTCACGATGGCATACCGTTTTTAGGGCGTAAAGCCTTTCTCTGTTTTTTTTTATTAAAAACCCTTTCGGTGGGCCACACGACAGCCGGTTAACCCTTTTTTCACTGTGACAATACAGAAGGTTAGCCCTTTACTATCACACAACCGACGGTGATGCTCCATCATTAGCTCCGCATCCGGTTCCTAATTGTCCGATTCCTGGAATCGCATGCCTCCGTGACTATCGATTCCTCTTGTCGCTGCCATGTTTTTTCGACAGTTGCGCATTTGAAAACAATAACGTTAGCGCCACGCATGCAGCCATAGAGCAGACTATTTGATTCCTTAACACTTGGAGTGCCAACGACGAGATATCTCGTTTGTTCATCCCGACCGTTCAGTGCCAACGACGAGTGATCTCGATTTTAATTCATATTTCATCAATCTAGCCTCACGTTACCACTGCAAACTCTCTCTGAGCTCCATTGGGAAAATACCGCCCCCTATCGTCTCTCCCTGTGGTACTACACCCCTTTGGAATGGATTGAATGAAACGCATGGGGGGGAAAAAAATCCTGCTTCCACATTTTACTTCTCAGGCAAGTCACCCGAGACGATCGGATTCATTGTGGAGCCTCAGAACAGCGTGGAATCGGTGTTTCGACCACGCAGCGTTGGATCAATAAACGCGATCGATATTTGAAATGGCGATCAGGAATTGAAATAATCTTTTTGGAGAACATCTGATCTGAGGTAAGGAATCTATTTACCAGTCTTAAGATAATCAGAGCTTTTTTCACTGAGATATCAACGTGTGCCCTATGTGTGTGTGTGCGATCAGGAAATAAGAGAATCGATTTGTAAGCCCGCTTCTATAGCGTGCATAAGTACACATATACTATCGATAATCTAGCGTTTATTTGAAAACGATTCATAAATAGGCCGAAAAATTACATTTTTTTGTGTATTCCAGAATATTCCAGTGAAGGGCGATTAAAACGGAATGAAACAATCCGTTTCGACAATGTTGACTGCAAACAAGTCATTGATATTATGCACATAATTTAAGATGTAGTTTATGCGTTCGCAAATATGAGAGCTCTATCATTGAAGTGGGCGTTGGCACGCAACAGGGTTCTGGGGCACCCGACCTCCGGCACGGAAAGTGTTAAAGGCTCGAAATTGCCTGGATTTTGGTCACATAATGCTCCCGAAATGCCCCCGCTGTTTGACTGTTTCTATGTGAAAACTACTCCAATGCTTTGCAACCTAGTCATTAATTTAATTCGGAGTAACCTAACATTAACCGCGGAGCTAACGCTAGCTAACCAAGCTGATACAGACACACAGAGAGAGATAACAGCTGACTGAGCTCAGGTAGAAAAAAGGGTGGGGGCGAGCGGGGAGCCGTCTCTGTGTGTGTGTGTGTGTGTGTGTGTGTGTGTGTGTGTGTGTGTGTGTGAGTCTTCTGAAAGACCAGAGACGGAGGAGTCAGAGGAATAACGACCTGTTGAATGCAACTGCAGTTCAATAGATTAAATTAGTTTAAGATATTGAACTGTAGTTGCATTCAACAGGTCGTTATTCAATATATTAAATTAGTTTAAGAATAAAAAAAATTCAAAAAAAAAAAAAAAAAATAGTTTAACACTTTCCGTTATATATATATATACGTGTTTCGATTCCATGCGTTGTGGACCAGAGCCACGTATATACTCGTGGCAAGTTGTTATTGTTTTATTCCATATTTATAACGCTATTACAGTCCACCATCGATTTGCAGGACCTACTCGCATATTTGATTTTCGAAACATGCAATACCGGCCAGATACGCTTAGGGGCGCCATCGCTCCACTGCAGTATCATTGAGGGGATTAAAAAAAAAAAAAAAAAAAAATCGTTTACAGCCTGTGGGCGGATCATATGAGCCTCGATTCCAAACGAAGACCCTCCATCTTTGATCCAGTTACCAAACGCATTTTTCAGCCTGGAATAATGGGATTTATGATTAGCCAATGGACATATCGATCGACCAGAATCCGATGACTAATGAAGAAATGCTGCCGGCGATCACATGGCCCGACGGTAGGATACTATTACCCCAAATTACAGCTGGATTGGACATTGTTTTAAAACCTAACGTGATAGACCACTGACATTGGCTACCTGAACGCACACTCTATTGCTAATCAATAATACTAATCGGCGTTCCCCGCCGCCCCCATTTCATCCATAGATGCTCTGTAATAGTCCGGATGGTACACAGTTTGTTTTATTTCATTCGTATATATACCACAGAAATGGCGTTTGATATAACGGCGTCAAAGTTTAGCCTATTTTCTAGCTTCCTGAAAAAAAGAGACGAAAAGCGCGATAAACCTTATATTCACGACGCTATAAAATGACAACCAACCGATGGATTTTTATTTTCTTTAAGCCATTATGAAGGCACGGTTTATGCACTCAAGTGACAATGAGAATGGACAGATAGCAATACTATAAATGATATATATAGCTCTTAGAAAGTACATCGGTTTGTAAACATTCCTCTGTCCTCTGAGGCATAAATCGCTGCAAGAGTGCGGACGCCAAAGTGTTAAGAGAATCTCAAATACAGGGGCGGCTACGTGGCGTAGTGGGCAAGGCGCTCGCCACAAAATCTGGAGACGCTGGGCTTGCCTGTTCGAGCCCAGCGCTCCACATTGCTTTCAGTTTAGCTGGTCGTTCATACTAATACACATTGGCCGTATTAGGGGGTGGGAAACTGATGGGTGGGGATCGGGCGTTGTGGACAGCGACTCCTACAGGTCGGTTGGTGCGCCTGCGCAGTAGAATCAGGAAGTGTCGGGGGCAGCGTGAGCCTCCCACGCGTTACTCCTCGCCACTGAGAGATCGAGCTGCGCAGGTGAAAAGATGCGACTGCTGTTACCTCAAGTACCGGAGGGGACTTGTGCTATGTATGACTTAGTCCACATTGCAGCCGGCTTGTGGGAGGCAAGAAACAGCGTCCGTGACAGGGGAGGGTTGAATTGGATGATACGAAATTGGGATGGGAGAAAATATAGAAAATGGGAGAAAAAGTGGATAAAAAAAAGAGAATCTCAAATACATTATTTTATTTAAGTGTATAATTAAAAATGTTTTTACAGTTTTTGTATTTTTCTGACATGGGGGCTCAACAATAAATGACAATCAGAAATGTCAAGTTGCATGTTGTTATTCCCAACCAGCTTAGTTCTGTTGCATTTCCAATTTATTTATTTAAATTATAAACGTATCAGGATCGATAAAGAATCAGATCGCTAAGCAGAATCGATAATGGAATCGTATCGATAAAATCTTATCAATTCCCATCCCTAGAGACGATGTAGGGATGTACAGTTACATCCCTGGTGTTGTGTAACAAACTGCTCACCTTGCTCTCCTCCACAACCTCAAACGTGATGGCAGCAAAGAGCTGGGGGTGGAAAGGAGAAGAGACGGTTCAATACAAGCAGCGGTGGTGGAAGAAGTATACAGTTCCTTTACTTAAGTAAAAAAAAGTGGAAATACTCAGATAAATGAGGACTCTGGTAAAAGTCCTCCATTCAAATTCTACTTCAATAGCAAACACGTCTCTACTTTTACTTGAGTGTCTAAAGTAAAAGTATGGATAAGACAGTTAAATACAATGTACATCATCCAGTCAACAGAAGGCACGGGGTACGTTTATATCCACCCAGTGGTGGAAGAAGTACACAGTTCCTTTACTTAAGTAAAAAAGTGGAAATACTCAGATAAATTAGTACTCTGGTAAAAAGTAAAACTCCTCCCATTAAAATTCTACTTCAGTAAAAAGTAGAGAAGTATTTGCTATCGAATGTACTTAAGCATCTAACGTAAAAGTATACATTCTACATGACGTTTGTGTATTTCAGAGCTTGGGAGAGTTCAACCCGTGATCCAGTGACCTCTAAAGGTCGTGTTAAAGTGGTGTATCGTCCAGCTCTGCTGCTCTGATTAAAGGTTGTGTTAAAGTGGTATGTGGTCCAGTTATGCTGCTCTGATTAAATGTTATGTTAAAGTGGTATATCGTCCAGTTCTGCTGCTCCGATTACAGGTTGTGTTAAAGTGGTATGTGGTCCAGTTATGCTGCTCTGATTACAGGTTATGTTAAAGTGGTATGTGGTCCAGTTATGCTGCTCTGATTAAACGTTATGTTAAAGTGGTATGTGGTCCAGTTATGCTGCTCTGATTAAAGGTTATGTTAAAGTGGTATATCGTCCAGTTATGCTGCTCTGATTACAGGTTGTGTTAAAGTGGTATGTGGTCCAGTTATGCTGCTCTGATTACAGGTTGTGTTAAAGTGGTGTGTGGTCCAGTTATGCTGCTCTGATTAAAGGTTGTGTTAAAGTGGTATGTGGTCCAGTTATGCTGCTCTGATTAAAGGTTATATTAAAGTGGTATATCGTCCAGTTCTGCTGCTCTGATTAAAGGTTGTGTTAAAGTGGTATGTGGTCCAGTTATGCTGCTCTGATTAAAGGTTATGTTAAAGTGGTATATCGTCCAGTTCTGCTGCTCTGATTAAAGGTTGTGTTAAAGTGGTATGTGGTCCAGTTATGCTGCTCTGATTACAGGTTATGTTAAAGTGGTATGTGGTCCAGTTATGCTGCTCTGATTAAAGGTTGTGTTAAAGTGGTATGTGGTCCAGTTATGCTGCTCTGATTACAGGTTATGTTAAAGTGGTATGTGGTCCAGTTATGCTGCTCTGATTAAAGGTTGTGTTAAAGTGGTGTGTGGTCCAGTTATGCTGCTCTGATTACAGGTTGTGTTAAAGTGGTGTGTGGTCCAGTTATGCTGCTCTGATTACGTCCTCTTGAAGTTGACTTAAAATTGTTGAGCTTAAAATGTGAAAGTATATAATCTTCATAAAATATTGCCATGTTTTCTATGCAAAATAATTGTCTTCAAAGTAACTAGGTTCAGATAAATGTAGTAGAGTAAAAAAGTACAATATTTCCTTTGAAATGTAGTGGAGTAAAAGTATAAAGTTCCCTAAAACTTATATTTTAACGCAGCCAGAAAGGTAGGTAGGTATTTATTTAAAACATATACAGATCATTATTTCACATATTTGCTTTTGTCAAGGAGAGAAACGAAAAAGCCAATGACTTATTTACATCGTTGTCCTTGGAAGTCAAGGATGCCTGATACAACACATACAACTCATTACAGAAAATCATTCACAATTATCACATTTGCATAGCAATAATGGCACAACCCTTAATTAATACAAACATGTTCATTTGTTGAGACATGCTAAACTAGCCGTGAGTCTGTGTGTCTCAGAGCACCCCGGGGGGAGGGGGCGGGGGGGGGGGAGAGAGAGAAATTCCGGCCTTGACCAATTACATTTGCCATCAGCTAGGACCGGAGGGGGAGGAGTTTGGATATGATATGATATGGACAGTTGCCGTCATAGCAGGGGGATAGGACTTTGGTGATGAGACAGTCTTAGGCTCCCCCCCCCTCCAGGTTACGTGCGGTCAGCTCAAGTCTGAATCTGACCTCAACAGCAACCGAGGAGTTTAAAACCAGGGGAGAGGACGCAGACATCACCTTGGAGAGGACCTGGGGCAGGGCCTGCGGGCGGTGCGTGACTCACCTTGGAGAGGACCTGGGGCAGGGCCTGTGACTCACCTTGGAGAGGACCTGGGGCAGGGCCTGCGGGCGGTGCGTGACTCACCTTGGAGAGGACCTGGGGCAGGGCCTGTGACTCACCTTGGAGAGGACCCGGGGCAGGGCCTGTGACTCACCTTGGAGAGGACCCGGGGCAGGGCCTGTGACTCACCTTGGAGAGGACCTGGGGCAGGGCCTGGGGGGGGGCGGTGCGTGACTCACCTTGGAGAGGACCTGGGGCAGGGCCTGTGACTCACCTTGGAGAGGACCTGGGGCAGGGCCTGCGGGGGGGCGGTGCGTGACTCACCTTGGAGAGGACCTGGGGCAGGGCCTGTGACTCACCTTGGAGAGGACCTGGGGCAGGGCCTGCGGGGGGGCGGTGCGTGACTCACCTTGGAGAGGACCTGGGGCAGGGCCTGTGACTCACCTTGGAGAGGACCTGGGGCAGGGCCTGCGGGGGGGCGGTGCGTGACTCACCTTGGAGAGGACCTGGGGCAGGGCCTGTGACTCACCTTGGAGAGGACCTGGGGCAGGGCCTGCGGGGGGGCGGTGCGTGACTCACCTTGGAGAGGACCTGGGGCAGGGCCTGTGACTCACCTTGGAGAGGACCTGGGGCAGGGCCTGTGACTCACCTTGGAGAGGACCTGGGGCAGGGCCTGGGGGGGGGCGGTGCGTGACTCACCTTGGAGAGGACCTGGGGCAGGGCCTGTGACTCACCTTGGAGAGGACCTGGGGCAGGGCCTGTGACTCACCTTGGAGAGGACCTGGGGCAGGGCCTGTGACTCACCTTGGAGAGGACCTGGGGCAGGGCCTGTGACTCACCTTGGAGAGGACCTGGGGCAGGGCCTGTGACTCACCTTGGAGAGGACCTGGGGCAGGGCCTGTGACTCACCTTGGAGAGGACCTGGGGCAGGGCCTGTGACTCACCTTGGAGAGGACCTGGGGCAGGGCCTGTGACTCACCTTGGAGAGGACCTGGGGCAGGGCCTGTGACTCACCTTGGAGAGGACCTGGGGCAGGGCCTGTGACTCACCTTGGAGAGGACCTGGGGCAGGGCCTGTGACTCACCTTGGAGAGGACCTGGGGCAGGGCCTGTGACTCACCTTGGAGAGGACCTGGGGCAGGGCCTGTGACTCACCTTGGAGAGGACCTGGGGCAGGGCCTGTGACTCACCTTGGAGAGGACCTGGGGCAGGGCCTGTGACTCACCTTGGAGAGGACCTGGGGCAGGGCCTGTGACTCACCTTGGAGAGGACCTGGGGCAGGGCCTGTGACTCACCTTGGAGAGGACCTGGGGCAGGGCCTGCGGCCGGTGCGTGACGAAGGGGAAGAGGGCGGAGACGCAGGTGAGGACGCCGGACAGGATGAGCGGGTCGCGGGTCTCGTAGCTCAGCACCGCCTGCAGCAGCTCCATGCCCTGCTCAACCGGACGCGTCTGTGCAGCACAGGGAGAGAGAAATAGTTAATATTATATTAGTTAAAAAAAATTCATACAGCGGTAATTTGCTTGAAGCCCCATAGAGGCCTTTTGGTAAAGTGTTGTTCTGAAAAAAATTCCAACGAAAGCTCTCGATGTCCCCCTTCAAAATGGCGTAAATTTTTATTTTTTTTTAAACTACACTCGCCCCGCTACGAGGGCCATTTCATGTATGCACGACGAGATATAATAAATTCGCTGCTGTCGGGACAAAACCTCATAACTCCATTTTTAGAATTTTTTTTTATTATATAAATCAACTCCGTAGATCATCCTCCATATGTGTGTGTGGGTTTTACAAAGTTTAAACAATGGGAAAGCATTAAACCGATCATCTGTCTAAACCTCCTAACTCTATTCACCCTCAAATCTGTGTTCGTTTTTTTCATCTGCTGAAAAGTTGGGTTTTTGGAGTTATGAGGTTTTGTCCCGACAGCAGCGTAATGATAATCTAGTGTCGATTTCAGGATGATTAGATAATCGGCCGAAAAATTACAACGTGATGACTGGATTACACTAAAATGCCTTTTTCCTGGAATTACTCAGAAGCACCCAAACCACACTCCATTCAAAACGGTATAAAAACATCAGTTTTGGGCATGTTGACTGGAAGCAACTCACTGACAGTCGACGGCGTTATTAGACCCATAGATACGATATAAGATATATTTTAAGCAAATGTCGCAGTCTAAAACTATATCCATTGAATAAAGACCTGGCGCTGAAGGGGGATCAGCGTAATAGATAAGATGAGATATTCCTTTATTGATCCCCTCGGGGGGGAAATACAGGCATCATAGCGGCATGGGGGAGGGGGGAGGGGAGGTACAGGTATGGGCAGGGTGATAGTAGAAAGACATAGATATAGACAATAAAGTTAGATCTGAATATAGAAATATGAGAAATAAATTGTGTAAACAATACAATTAACTCTGAATATAAGAATATGTGAAATATGTATATGAAAAGGTGCAGATGAGGGTATCGTGAGGACACTGAAGGCGCGCGCCGCAATAAGTGAAGCGAGTATGAAGTGATGGTTGGGTAGCGGAATGATTTAGAACCACGCAAGCATTAAACCGTTTTAAAACAGCACACCCGCCAGCCAATAAGAAAAGAGTAGGGATGTCCGATATTATCGGCCGATATCGGCATTAAAATGTGAAATATCGGTATCCAATTTTTTTTTCTTACATTTCTATAACCTTTATTTACCCAGGCAAGCAAGTAAGAACAAATTCTGATTTTATTTATTGTCAAAAGTACGCATAATGTTGTGTTAATTCCACAACAAGAGATATGTAATGTTAATTACCTGAAATTATTCAGTTTTTTTTTGGGGGGGGGGGGGCCTACATATATCGGTATCGGTTGATATCGATATCGGTATCGGTATCGGAAATTAAGAGTTGGACAATATCGGTGTATCGGTATCGGTAAAAAAGCCAATATCGAGCATCCCTAGAAAAGAGTATTCACCCCAACCGTTTAAATAAAAAAAAAAGCACACCCGCCAGCCAATAAGGAGAGAGTATTCACCCCCGGACCAGGAAGTGTTATTAATAAGAAGGTGTTTCTGGTCCCTGCTCCTCCAGGACCTTTAAGTGTTTTAATAAGAAGGTGTTTCTGGTCCCTGCTCCTCCAGGACCTTTAAGTGTTTTAATAAGAAGGTGTTTCTGGTCCCTGCTCCTCCAGGACCTTTAAGTGTTTTAATAAGAAGGTGTTTCTGGTCCCTGCTCCTCCAGGACCTTTAAGTGTTTTAATAAGAAGGTGTTTCTGGTCCCTGCTCCTCCAGGACCTTTAAGTGTTTTAATAAGAAGGTGTTTCTGGTCCCTGCTCCTCCAGGACCTTTAAGTGTTTTAATAAGAAGGTGTTTCTGGTCCCTGCTCCTCCAGGACCTTTAAGTGTTTTAATAAGAAGGTGTTTCTGGTCCCTGCTCCTCCAGGACCTTTAAGTGTTTTAATAAGAAGGTGTTTCTGGTCCCTGCTCCTCCAGGACCTTTAAGTGTTTTAATAAGAAGGTGTTTCTGGTCCCTGCTCCTCCAGGACCTTTAAGTGTTTTAATAAGAAGGTGTTTCTGGTCCCTGCTCCTCCAGGACCTTTAAGTGTTTTAATAAGAAGGTGTTTCTGGTCCCTGCTCCTCCAGGACCTTTAAGTGTTTTAATAAGAAGGTGTTTCTGGTCCCTGCTCCTCCAGGACCTTTAAGTGTTTTAATAAGAAGGTGTTTCTGGTCCCTGCTCCTCCAGGACCTTTAAGTGTTTTAATAAGAAGGTGTTTCTGGTCCCTGCTCCTCCAGGACCTTTAAGTGTTTTAATAAGAAGGTGTTTCTGGTCCCTGCTCCTCCAGGACCTTTAAGTGTTTTAATAAGGTGTTTCTGGTCCCTGCTCCTCCAGGACCTTTAAGTGTTTTAATAAGAAGGTGTTTCTGGTCCCTGCTCCTCCAGGACCTTTAAGTGTTTTAATAAGAAGGTGTTTCTGGTACCTGCTCCTCCAGGACCTTTAAGTGTTTTAATAAGAAGGTGTTTCTGGTCCCTGCTCCTCCAGGACCTTTAAGTGTTTTAATAAGAAGGTGTTTCTGGTCCCTGCTCCTCCAGGACCTTTAAGTGTTTTAATAAGAAGGTGTTTCTGGTACCTGCTCCTCCAGGACCTTTAAGTGTTTTAATAAGAAGGTGTTTCTGGTACCTGCTCCTCCAGGACCTTTAAGGCCTGTCCCACCACGTTCTCCGTGAAGACCGTCATGGCATCCCACTGGATCACAGAGGGGGACAGCATGGAAGTTATGGAACACAGACCCTCTGCCGGCTTCACTGAGGAGGGAGGGAGGGAGGGAGAGAGAGAGAGAGCGTGAGAGGAGTGACCGAGGAGGGAGGGAGGGAGAGAGTGTGAGAGGAGGGAGGGAGGGAGTGTGAGAGGAGGGAGGGAGGGAGGGAGGGAGGGAGGGAGGGAGGGAGGGAGGGAGGGAGGGAGAGTGTGAGAGGAGTGACCGAGGAGGGAGGGAGGGAGGGAGAGAGTGTGAGAGGAGGGAGGGAGGGAGGGAGGGAGGGAGGAAGGGAAGGAGGGAGGAGTGACTGAGGAGGGAGTGAGGAGGGAGAGAGGGAGGGAGTGAGTGAGTGAGTGAGTGAGTGACCGAGGAGGGAGGGAGGGAAAGAAGGAGGGAGGGAAGGAAGGAGGGAGGGAGGGAGGGAGAGGAGTGACTGAGGAGAGGGAGGGAGGGAGGGAAGGAAGGAGTGAGGAGGGAGGGAGGGAGGGAGGGAGTGAGTGAGGGAGTGAGGGAGTGAGGGAGTGAGTGAGTGACCGAGGAGGGAGGGAGGGAAAGAAGGAGGGAGGGAAGGAAGGAGGGAGGGAGGGAGGGAGAGGAGTGACTGAGGAGAAGGAGGGAGGGAGGGAGGGAGGGAAGGAAGGAGTGAGGAGGGAGGGAGTGAGGGAGGGAGTGAGGGAGTGAGGGAGGGAGTGAGGGAGGGAGGGAGGGAGGGAGGGAGGGAGGGAGGGAGGGAGGGAGGGAGGGAGAGAGCGTGAGAGGAGTGACCGAGGAGGGAGGGAGGGAGGGAGGGAGAGAGTGTGAGAGGAGGGAGGGAGGGAGGGAGGGAGAGAGTGTGAGAGGAGGGAGGGAGGGAGAGAGGGAGGGAGGGAGGGAGGGAGAGAGCGTGAGAGGAGTGACCGAGGAGGGAGGGAGGGAGGGAGGGAGAGAGTGTGAGAGGAGGGAGGGAGGGAGGGAGGGAGGGAGGGAGCGTGAGAGGAGGGAGGGAGTGTGAGAGGAGTGACCCGAGGAGGGAGGGAGGAAGGGAAGGAGGGAGGAGGGAGGGAGGGAAGGAGGGAGGAGTGACTGAGGAGGGAGTGAGGAGGGAGAGAGGGAGGGAGGGAGGGAGTGAGGAGGGAGGGAGGGAAGGAGGGAGGAGTGACTGAGGAGGGAGTGAGGAGGGAGAGAGGGAGGGAGTGAGGAGGGAGAGAGGGAGGGAGTGAGGAGGGAGAGAGGGAGTGAGTGAGTGAGTGAGTGAGTGAGTGAGTGAGTGAGTGACCGAGGAGGGAGGGAGGGAAAGAAGGAGGGAAGGAGGGAGGGAGGGAGGGAGAGATGGAGGGAGGGAGGGAGGGAGGGAGGAGTGACTGAGGAGGGAGTGAGGAGGGAGAGAGGGAGGGAGTGAGTGAGTGAGTGAGTGAGTGAGTGAGTGAGTGAGTGAGTGAGTGAGTGAGTGAGTGAGTGAGTGAGTGAGTGAGTGAGTGAGTGAGTGACCGAGGAGGGAGGGAGGGAAAGAAGGAGGGAGGGAAGGAAGGAGGGAGGGAGGGAGGGAGAGGAGTGACTGAGGAGAGGGAGGGAGGGAGGGAGGGAGGGAGGGAGGGAGGGAGGGAGGGAGGGAGGGAGGGAGGGAGGGAGGGAGGCGTGAGAGGAGTGACTCACTGTGTGTGTGGGAGGAGCTTATAGACATCATCAGCATATATGAAAACGTTCACCTTGAAAGATCTTGATTTGAGTTGTCAGCTGAGATGATGGAAGATTTAAAGAAAACGTCTTTGCTCTCATTTACATTTAGTCATTTAGCTGAACGCTTTTATCCAAAAGCGACTAACGAGTTCTGTACAACAAGTCAGCAGGAAGTAGGGCTGTACCGAATGTCTTTTTATTTATTTATTTTTTTACATTTGAACCTTCTGTTTAAGTTTTCGAATGAAGCTTTGAATGTCTGTCGTCATATTTTATGACATAATCATAAAACATTTTTAATCGTCAAACAAAATCCTCAATTTGAATAAAGTGATTAATCTGATTCAATGAGTATTTTTTTATTTTTATTAAATCAACTTTCTTTAACTCATCATGTAGCTGAGGGGCTACACAACCCGGACTGTATTAATGATTGTTTAGATTAAACCACTACTAAATATTATTACTTGCCAGACAGTACAGTTAGATAAATATGGCAGACACTCAATTGACGGCACGGGGACAAGGATATCAAGTTGACAGTATTTAATAGTCATATCACGATACAACTGAATTATTAAGTTGCTCTTTTAATAGTAGAATGATAGTAGAATGTCAGAGTATCAAAGTCAGGGGGAATGAATAATTCCTAGGTTAAGAATACTCGACCGGAGCTCTGCAAGGAGTGAGAGAAGGCTGGATACAGGGTAAAGCAAGGGGATAGCTGGAGACGATGATTTCCCCTGTGGAGTTGTAAGCTCCAGAGGAATTGAAGAATAGTCGGATAATCCTGTGGTCACTGAAGAAAAGGGGGTCTCGTACGGATCCAGTCCTTGTAATCCAAGTGCCCGATGGCAGGGTTAATAGCTCTTAATCCAAAGCCCGATGGCAAAGATGATAGCTAGCTAGCTTCGTTGGTACTAGAAGCTAGCCCGATGACGGTCTTCAGGGAGTAGTTAGATCCAAACGCCGATGGTCTTAACTATACGCTTCTCCACGTTACTTCGCTTACACAAGTCACTATACTGCGCCAATAATGGCTCTACAATATTATGGTCGTATCTAAGTAGCTACTAGCTATCCGTAACGATACACCGCCGGTAGGTCTGTGTACAACGGTACCGAACGTATTACAATCTCGCTCGGCTGCTTCTCCTGTTCTGCTACTGCCGACTCATTACTTCCACTGCTCACGTGTTCACTCGTTCTGCACAATCGTTACTGTGTTCTCGTTTTCTCTGCTTGCTAGGTTACTTCTCGGTTCACTGCTTTCACTTCACGTGTTTAGGTTTCACTGCGGCTGCTTGCGCCACCTACAATATATATACTCAGAGTGATTTCTAAGGCGCCACCGAATTACTTGTCCGGAATCAATGCGCCTGCTTAGGGCATGTCTGAACTTGCCCGGACACGTCTTTGAACTTGTCTGAGGGGCGCGTCTGCTGGCGCCTCCAATGTCAAGGGCGGTGCCCAGTGAGGCGAGCGAATAATACTATGATGTAAACGGAAGGTTAAAGGTATATAGCTTATATATATAAACAATATACAAGTTATACAAAATAATAAACGCAGATTCTCAGTGTTAATCTGGACCCTTCAGAACACATCAGTTTCATCAACATAAATAATCCAATAAGGGCAGGGTTGGTACGAAAGTGATGGTGACGTCTTGATGGAGCGCCAAGCGGATGCAGATAGGCTACATCATTTATGATAAATGTTTTATTTACATTTGTATGACGAGTCATAATATACTATAATATTAGTGTAGCCTAATCTTTATCTGCAAATGTGAAGAAAAACCCCAGACAGACAGACAGACAGACAGACAGACAGACAGACAGACAGAGACCATTGGGAACGAGCTAGCAGACAGACAGACAGACAGACAGACAGACAGACAGACAGACAGACAGACAGACAGACACCATTGGGAACGAGCTAGCTAAATGAGCCACACAATCGCAATTTGGTCGCATATTTTTTTTTTATCCGTTCTAAATCTACCAGACAGACCGCTACACACAACAGTTACCGACGTTCCTCTACACCAGCGAGGAGGGTACAATGGCATAATTATGGTCTCAGCCTTTAGTACAAACCGCCCCCACGTACATGTGGCGTTGCCGTGGTCGATGGGGCAGGCCAGCTGGTACTGCAGCCACTCCGCGGCGATCTGGAAGGCCTCGAGCGGGACGATGCGGCAGGCGTTCCTCACCACCTCCCCCTGTGCGGCTCTGAAGGCTGGGGGGCAGATAATACACCAAGTTAACGTGAACCATTTCCTCCTGCATCCACACCGCTTACCCTAAACCAAGTTCATATCCTAAAAAAAGTCATGCACTTCCAGGAAACATTCAAGAACTGTTCTTTGATAGGGAGGGGGGTTATAATCTGAGGGGAGAACACAATTTAAAAGTGCTAAACGTACGCACTACCATGAGAAAACACTGCATCTCGATATGTGGAGTGAAACTATGGAACAGTCTAAATGTGGTGCTAAAGCAATGTCCAAACATGAGACAATTCAAACTGATGTATAAGGAAATGATGTTCACAAGGTACAGGGATGAGGAAGGGACTTGATATTCACGGGTGTTTACATTTTTATTTTGTTTTTCATTTTATTTCTTTCATGTTTTACATATATAGTTTTTGTTTTTTTGTTTTGCATATACCGGTATATATATATATATTTTTTTTTTCTTTTCTTTTTTATGTTTTAAAATAGTACACTCATTTGAGTAGTGGAAAAGGGGTATGATTAAATAAGTGTATACTTCTTCCTACTCCTTTTCGAACATGTACTGTAGATTGAGTTGTTTTGCTTTTTGTTATCGTTTGTTTGTATTCATTGCATGTTCGAAATTTCAATTTCAAATACAAAAAAAAAAAAAAAAAAATATATCCTACCCCCTACCCCCCCTTACCCTAAACCAGGTTCATATCCTACCCCCTCCCTACACCCCTTACCCTAAACCAGGTTCATATCCTGTCCCCTACCCCCCTTACCCTAAACCAGGTTCATATCCTACCCCCTCCCTACACCCCTTACCCTAAACCAGGTTCATATCCTACCCCCTCCCTACACCCCTTACCCTAAACCAGGTTCATATCCTACCCCCTCCCTACACCCCTTACCCTAAACCAGGTTCATATCCTACCCCCTCCCTACACCCCTTACCCTAAACCAGGTTCATATCCTACCCCCTCCCTACACCCCTTACCCTAAACCAGGTTCATATCCTACCCCCTCCCTACACCCCTTACCCTAAACCAGGTTCATATCCTACCCCCTCCCTACACCCCTTACCCTAAACCAGGTTCATATCCTACCCCCTCCCTACCCCCCTTACCCTAAACTAGGTTTGTATCCTACCCCCTACCCCCCTTACCCTAAACTAGGTTTGTATCCTAACACCCCTTACCCTAAACCTTTATATATGACCTTTTTCACCCCTACGAGTAGCATAGATGATTGGCCAGGTGATGTGACTGATCCTTAGGGCCCAGGTATCTTGTGTTTTATTATAAACCAGGGGTAGGCAACCCTAGGCACGCAGGGGCATTTTCATAGGCACAGGGGGCAGCATTAAACATTTTTATTATTATTATTATTTTTTTTTTGCTTTGAAATATAGTGAAATATTTTGCACTGTTGTCGCATTTATCTTGTTGAAATCCTCCCACAGGTTCTTTTTACTACCACATATTTAATTGAGACCCTTTATTTGTTTATTATTTCAATTTAGCTGGAAATACATTGCTACATCATTCAGTAACATTTGCAGAGCCTTATAACAAAAACATTATTACGTCACCATTGTGACCAGTGGGATTAATCAAAAAAAATTATTATTTATTTTTCGATTTCATTGAACATTGCACATGTTAAAAGCCATTTTCTTTTACTCAAAATGTGAGTATTACCAAGTCAACTTGTGTTCTTAAAACAATGACAATAAACATAGTTTTATTAGGTTGAAATAATGTGGTTGTGTACTTATCTTTCTGTTAGCGGTGTGTGATGTGTCCAAAAATGAATGGGCAAATGTGAGTGAAATGGTCGCACTGTATGCAGCTGTTTGTCTGCATTGCATCCCCCCCCCCCCCCCCCCCCCAACTCAAATTTAGGGTTGATACAACCATCATAATAATATTGTTAATAATAACAATAACAATAATGATGTAATAATGTAAAAATGATCATTAAAAATACCTGATTATGAGAAGAAAAGAAATTACGATGCATGGAATATTGTTGAGGCACACTAGTTAAAACTATATTTCAAACAGGCGCTCCGTGTCAAAAAGGTTGCTGACCCCTGATGTGACTGATCCTTAGGACCCAGGTATCTTGTGTTTTATTATAAACAGATGAGATGTGACTGATCCTTAGGGCCCAGGTATCTTGTGTTTTATTATAAACAGAGGAGATGTGACTGATCCTTATGACCCAGGTATCTTGTGTTTTATTATAAACAGAGGAGATGTGACTGATCCTTAGGGCCCAGGTATCTTGTGTTTTATTATGGACTACCTCAGACCACGGCTTCCTTTAAAAGAGGACTAAAAACGTACCTCTTCACAAAAGCCTTCCCTTAGTTTTAACATTTGTATGCACGCCTCGTGTGTTTTATCCCTTTTTTCTATGTTTTTATGCCTTGTTTTTTTTTTAATTGCCTATGTTTTTAAAGTCTATGTTTTTACCCTGTATTCCAAATGTAGAGTGCACTATAAATTGAATGTATTATTATTATTATAAACAGGTGGATCACAAAAGGTAAAGCGACAGCACTCACAGTTGAAGAAGAAGTTGAAGTCCTCGTCGCTGTCGAAGTCCACCCTGGAGTACTGGCAGCTGGGGCTGTCGCTCCGAGACGGGAACCCAACCTGGGGAGACGCACAGCAACCGTGCTCAATAATCCATGCGGCATATATTCCACATGTGTGCAAACCAGTAGTTTTTTTTTCTTCTTTTTTAAGGATTTTTTTTTTTTTTTTTTTTTTTATTTTTGCCGTTTTATCGCTTTATTGCTACTGGGCAGTCCAGTAGAGAGAGACAGAGGAGGAATGGGAGACAGAGTGGGGGGAAGACATTCGGCAAATAACGACGGGTTCGGGAGACGAACCCGGGTCGGCCGTGTCACGACTGAGCGCGCTATGTGGTTCGCCACTGGGGGGCGCCCACCAGTAGGTTTTTTAACCAGTTAGCTGGAAGATAACCGGGGAAGATATGCATGAACGTCTGAAAGTCTGCAATTAACCCTTTCACTGTGACAATACAGAAGGTTAGCCCTTTACTATCACACACAACCGACGGCTAATGCTCCATCATTAGCATCATTAGCTCCGCGGTGCAGTAGCACCTGAGGAAGCAGATAGCGAAACGCGTTGTGCAACAATAAAAAAGCAAAAACCAGTCCTGAGGAGCGTGCGGTCCCTTCTTTCCCTTGAAGGTTTTCTCCTTTTAGTTTTTATACATCTCTCTTGCGCTGACCTGCACCTCCAGTCGGGGTCCAACCAGATGTGCACGAGTCTTATTTTAGTTTAAAGATATATATATATATTATATTCTAATTCAAATGCTTCTAGAAAATGCTCCCCAGGTCTGAGAGATTGACCATTTTGTAAAACCATGAGTGATGTAGCAAACCATCGAGCCAACCATCTTTAAAAGGCACTATTTTCTCCAGATATCAGTGGTGCGCCGCCCGCCACACTGAAGAGGATGTTCTACCCAACAAAACAGGAAGAACAGGGTTTCATTATAGTACTTAAACTACATTAACCCTTTCACTACCACACTACAGGAGTACAGTCTCCGCGCGCCGTTGGGCGATCATCGTCGAGTAGAAATTTTATCATTATGGGATATATTATTACCCGGTCCATCTCCAGCTTGTATAATGGTATATACGTCCAAATCATGTTGTTTATCGAGTTATTGGCAATCGATCGCTATGTAGTGTGACGAGCTAGAGTCACGGACATGTACCGAGTGGCCGGGAGTAATATGGCCGACCAGCAAAACCTCTACTGCGCTTCCTGTTAAGCGGTTGCGCCGATCGGCCACCAGATGGCGCTCCTGAACCGCCAGAGAGCTCAGTGGGTCCTGCTGGTGGATCTCAGGCCAGCGGAGGGACATTATGAATCCGATCGCAGATTTTTGAAATATTGATATAAGGACGCTGTACAGCGTCCCCCGGCAACTTTAGCATGGCCAGCAAAGACGTGTCCCGGCACTCAAAGTGTTAAATTGTATTTAACACTGTATTTTGTAATTTTTTTTTTTTTATTTTTTTTTCTGTTTCTTTGCTTGCATGTAATTTTAGCCATCTTAATTGTTAGTTTCATTGTGTATTGTATGTTGAGTACTGGCTTTTAATAATTAGTAACATTGATGAGCATTCTAAAAGCAATTCTAAAAAATACTCAATTTTAAAAACAATCTTAAATTGTATTCAACACTGTATTTTGTAATTTGTTTTGTTTTTTTTGTTTTCTGTTTCTTTGCTTGCATGTAATTTTAGCCATCTTAATTGTTAGTTTTATTGTGTAATGTATGTTGAGTACTGGCTTTTAATAATTCTGTTTTGCAATAATTGTTTTGTATGTTTTTTTGTGTGGACCCCAGGAAGATTAGCTGGTTGCCATGGCACCAGCTAATGGGGATCCGTAATAAAATAAAATCAAAACCTTGACAGTTTGTCGGACGTAGCAACAGTAACTAAGGGCGGACCTTGCGGAAAGCTGGCAAAACTAAGGAACAGGATGTACTTTGACTAGGTTGGTCATGGTCGCTCGCAGGTACTTGACGGATATCTGGACGACGACCGGGTCTTTGGACAGAACCTCGTGCCTGAACAGGGTCCCCCAGGTGAGCTGTGTGGAAGACCTGAGGAACTGGAGAGAAGAGGGCGTCGGGTGAATCAAATCACATGTATCTGTACGGCCAGACAACACACGTTAATGTCCCCATGGGGCCGGACACGTCTTCTTTAAACAAGTCAAGAACTAAACAAAAACACCATAAAGTTCAAAATTTTTTAAATAAATGCAAAATGAATGCAACACGTCTCCCAGACAGACCCCACGCGAAGGTAAGGAAAAACTCACTAAAACCTAGCAATAGGAAAAAATGCACCACAGGCAATGTGGAGGAGAGAAACCTTAGAAGGGCCGTTCAATGTGATGGTAGATGAACAACACCATCATGTAAACAAAGGCACATTGTGAGCGACAGGATACACTTAAAAACTAGGGATGTTCAATATTGGCTTTTTTTTTTTTTTACAGATCCGATATACCGATATTGTCCAACTCTTAATTTCCGATACCGATATGTGCGTATATGCGATATATAAATTGTTGTGTATCAAGTCTACTACGGTTGAGGAGCTGGGGAAAAACAAGCATCTCACGTTTTTTCTGAATGAATATGTACATACATTTTTTTTATTATTATTATTTTTTTTTTATCTGAATGTGAAGAGGATTTTAAAACCTTGAAATTAGCTGGAAAACCAGAGGAAGCGGTTAAACGGCTTCAAGCTTCAGAAATAATCTTAAAATGAGTTATGCGACAGTTGACCCACTCTATGAGTCTCGTCTCCCCTTGGATCACTGATCAAACAGGGACACGGGCAAAACTCACAAAGCTGCCATTCGACTGCCACTGGGAACTACGGTATTCCAATACTAATCGAAGAACGGCCAACATGGCAAACGTACAACGCGTTGCTGCCGTTTAACTAGGGCTGGGTGATATAACGATAAATATCGCGATATATTTTAATAATCGTAAAAATCGTAATAACAGTGGACAGACTTGTCTTTCTTGCCTGCAACTTAAAGTAATGGCTTTGCTTGTCCAAATGACAATACGGACCAAATTGAGATTTCTTTTTCTCTTGTCCATTTATTTTGTTTGCCTTCTAATTTAAAATACAGTTTGAAACCGTCTGTACACAGTAGGCTATGTGTGCTAGCAGAGCTAGTCTCCAGTCACGAGTCAGGAAATAAATAAAATTTGATAATTTCTTCTTTTTTTTTTATAATACTCAGCGTATCGCGATATATTTAGTATCGCGATACTATCGTATCGTGACGCAAGTATCGCGATAATATCGTATCGTGAGGTCTCTGGCGATTCCCACCCCTAATTATTATGTATACAGTATATGCATGTATGTACTGTGTGAATGTATGTTTGTGTTAACACTAGAGCTGCCGCGATTACCGCATTACCGCGGTATCGCTGTTTTTTATAATAATAATAATAAAGTACCCTCCTCTCGTTGGGCTTGCGGCTCTGCAGATATACCCTACTCCTCTATCGAGGTTCCAAGCGACCCTATTGGGTACCAGAAAAGTCACGTGAAACATTGCAGACCACCGATTGGTCAGAAGAGAGACGCGTCACACGTTGGGAGCGTCCTGCAGTTTTTTACGTCCTGAATGTCAGCCATTGATCAGAGCTCATCACAATACGGCTAATAAACGTTAGCTTTAGCTCCCCGCCGGAGTGGACTACCATCGCTCCTCAGGAGTACTAAACGAGACATAATGATTTTACTGTCTGCAACGAATGTTATAATAAAAGCCCTTCGTTCTATACACTTGTCTGATTGAAAACTTTATTAACAGACCGCAGAATGGGACAACTCAGCACGCTCTGAGCAAAGAAAGGAACTGAGATGGTCCGGTAAATACGCTGATTGTTGTGAAGGGCCAGATTAAAGCTGAGAATCTACGTTTTATTGTTTTATATAACTTGTATATTATTTATATATATAAGCTATATCCCTTTAAGCCTCCGTTTGAATCATAGTAATATTCGCTTTCCTCATTGGATAATGCCCTTGACGTTCGCGGCGCCAAGTACCACGCCCCTGAAGTCAGGTTCAAAGGCGAGTCTGGGCATGTTGGAACATGCCTGGTGCCGGCGCATTGATTCCAGACGAGAGCTGAGGCTTGGCACTAGAAAGCCCCTTAAGTATATATATCGTGGAAGGCGCGAACAGTAGCAGTTCGTCTAAGCAAGCAAACGCAGCAGCAGTTCGTCTAAACAGAGTGTTGTGAACCTAACGTGAACAAGTGAAAGTGTCAGATCTAATGCAGTAACGTCAAGTTCGACTTAGCTTAATGTGAAGTAAAGAGTCGTCATTTAGTGTGAATCGTGTAACAGCAGTTCGTTCGTTGTGCAGCATTACCAAGCAGTTCGCTCATTTAGTAACTAGTGTAAAACCTTAGCAAGTGTGCGTGGACTTAGTAATTAGTGCAGCACACGAGGAGGACCTAGTCGTGGAACTACTGGACATGTGCATATTGGAACCTACTGCGGCGATTGCAGAACCAGTATTGGTTGGATTATAGTGATTGTGGAACATACTACCGTGGAGAAGAGCATCGTTAATACCCACTGTCGTTTGGATTTAACCACCTTGAAGATCTTACCTCGGGCTAGCTTCGAGGACCGAAGCTGGCTGGCTATCATCATTGCTATCGAGCAATTGGATTACAGCTATTACCTTGCTACTGAGCATTTGGATTATAAGGACTGGATCCGTACGAGACCCCTTTTCTTCAAGTGAACAGACTGAGTATCCGAACATTCTTCCTTCCTCCAGAGCTTACATCTCTGGGAGGATACCCCCTGTCTCCAGCGGTACCATCGTTTGCCCCTATAGTGCCATCCCACGCCAGGCGGCGTTTGGTCTAGTATACCTAGCTTAGGAATTATTCATTCCAACTGACTTTGCTACTCACTGACTTTATCCTATTCTTCGCCATAAAAGCGCGATCAATTAATTCCCATTCTGTACATTGCTGCATAATAATAAATACTATAAATGATATTTCCTTGTCACCGTGCCGTCTTATTCCGAGTGTCTGCCATATAATAACTGTACTGTCTGGCAAGTAATAATAATAATAATTAGCAGTGGTTTAATCTATCACAATCTTTAATACAGTCAGGGTTTTGTAACCCCTCAGTTACACTGATGTTATTGAACGTATAACTATATAATGTTAATGCCACAAAACGAATGCCTTTATTATAAAGTACCGTACTTTTCGGACTATAAGCCGCAGCTTTTTTCCCCATTTTTCGACCCTGCGGCTTATATAACAGTGCGGCTTATATATGGACCAAACCCGAAAATAGCTTTTTTTACTGCATTGAAATGTTATTTATCTGTTCCCTTATTTGCTAAACTTAATACAACTTGTAAATTAGTTAATTCTTGTTATTTGTCCGACAGTATTGTGACAATCCCCTCTGTGCACGAACCCTTACATATGGTAATTAAACATTAAAACACCTGCGGCTTATAGTCCAGTGCGGCTTATAGTGCGAAAAGTACGGTAGTAACTTTATAGTAATAATAATAAGAAAGGGTCGGGGGGGTAACCACCCCTGCCCGCGACACAGAGTGAACGGCGCACGACCAGAGGGGAAACTTCGAATCCGTGTTTCACTTTCAATAACTAATGCGTGCTTGCCGAATCCCAAACAATATTCATGCTGCAAAGTCATCCTCTAAAGATAGACATTTAGACTAGAGGCAGGCTATATGCTATAAAGAGTAGACTACTACTAAAAAAATGCATTAAAATTTTTTTTTTCTTTTTTGGTAATAACCGCGGCGGTAGGAAATATTTTGCAAATTTGTGCGGTAAGGAAAACATCAATACCGCGGCAGCTCTAGTTAACACATCTTTTGAATGTATTACTGGTATTTTTAAAATAATATGTATATTTTTGTATGTTTTGATTTTACAAAACAGGGGAAGTTCTCGATAAGCCTCTAGGCTTCTAACTTCTCCTTCACAATATGGTGATGTGTCCCGATCCGATCACGTGATTTTCCGAAGATCGGGATCGGCAAAAAAAGAAAAAGAAATATGGATTTTCTTTTATTTATTTATTTTTTATTCAACAAACATGACCATGTTCACGTCTTAAACTCATACTGAGGCCTTAGTTTTGGTTTTAAATTGCATATCATCATTAATTTATTTATTGTCACACAGAGCAGAAGAATTTTGCCAAAACAAACCAATAGTATCCAGCTGCAGAACGGCAGACCAGCCACACTCTCAGACCCAAACGCATTTCCTTTGATTTAATTATACATCAAATGATTTATGTCAAGGATTGCAATGCCTCACTTGAATGAAGTTAACTTTTCAGCTGAATAACGTCAACATTCAGGGTGAATGTAATGTGAGAAATTGGGATACAAAAATAATAATATTAAAAAAAAAAAAAAATCCCGGTCGGATCGGTATCGGTAGATACTCAAAATCACATGATCGGGATCGGATCGGGAGCAAAAAGAATTTGATCGGGACATCCCTAGTTATTATGTATTTTTTATTTAAATTTTTTTACTTTTGTTTAACTCTAATAAATAAATACAAATAGGTGCCGGTAAAAACAAGGGGAAATATATTTTGAGACAAAACAATATTGACATAAAACTACTTAACGGTAGGGATGTCAGATATTATCGGCCGATATTGGCATTAAAATGTGATATCGGAAATTATCGGTATCGGTTTTTACATTTATTTAACCTTTATTTACCCAGGCAAGCAAGTAAGAACAAATTCTGATTTTATTTATTGTCAAAAGTATGCACAATGTTGTGTTAATTCCACGGCGAGAGATATGAAATGCTAATTACCTGAAATTATTGCATATATCGGTATCGGTTGATATCAGAAATTAAGAGTTGGACAATATCGGCATGGGTAAAAAAAAAAAAAGCCAATATCGAACATCGCTACTTAACGGCTATTTGAATGTTTGAAAGTCGACGCCCAAGACATCATTATGGGATACAAGTGAAGTGAGGAGTGAAAACAGCCGTGGCTCACCTGACTGGGGTGTGTGGTGAAGGAGAGGAAGGCTTCCAGGTACTTGTTGAGGTTCGCAGGAACGTTAACATCTGCTACATCTGAACCCTGTGGACATGAAGGTCGTTCAGGGGTCAGGAAGGTCGTTCAGGGGTCAGGAAGGAAGGTCGTTCAGGGGTCAGGAAGGTCATTCAGAGCGGTTAGGTGGCGTAGCGGAGATTGCGTTCGTCACCAACCCCGGAGCTGTGAGCTGGATTCGCCTGTTCGAATCCAGCTCACAGCTCCGGGGTTGTCACCAGCTTGGCTGGCCGTTCACACTAATACAATTGGCTGTATTAGAGGGTGGGAGAAGCTGGCGGGGTGGGTCCGGGTCGTTGTAAACAGCGACTCCTACAGTTCGGTCGGGGCGCCTGCTAAGCGCGGATAGGACCTGAGGGGGATAGTGTGGTCCTCCCACACGCTACGCCCTCTCAGTGAGAATCCGCGCTGCCAGGTGAAAAGAAGCGGTGATTGGCTGGACGTGTGTCTGAGGAAGCACGTGGTAGCCTCCACTCTCCCAGATGATCTGACTGTGGGGGGTAAGTGCGCAGCGACCAGGAAGGGATTGGAATTGGCATACGACTAACATTGGGATGGGAGAAAATCTGAGGAAAATGGAGGGGGGAAAAGATAAAAAAAAAAAAGAAAAAAAAAAAAAAAAGGAAGGTCATTCAGAGACAGCTCTGCCTTTTGTGGCCAAACATTTCAGTTACTGCCAATATGTAGACTATTTTATTTATTTTCATATTTTCAATTCCCAATTCCCTCCTGGTCGTTCACATGCTGCCCTACTGTCAGTCTGGGGAGGGTGTAGACCAGTGGTGCCCAACCAGTCGATCGCGATCGACAGGTAGATCGCGGGCTGATTTCAAGTAGATCTCGATTAATAAAATTCGATTATAAAAAAAAAAAAAAAAAACAAAAAAAAGAATTGTGCAAAATCAACTCTGCCTCTCTTTGTTAACTACAACAAGCAATGCTGTTATTTAAGATGAGGTCGGACTCGGCACTGACATATTTGTGTTCATTATGCTGCTTTTATAAAGCCTCAAATGACGGCTTACAATATACAATTTTGGCTGGTAGCTCTCGGCTAGGTGGTAAATTAAAAAGTAGATCTTGGTTCAAAAAAGGTTGGGCACCCCTGGTGTAGACTATCACACGCTGCCCTACTGTTGGTCTGGAGAGGGTGTGTAGACTACCACATGCTGCCCTACTGTCGGTCTGGGTTAGGGTGTAGAGTAGACTATCACACGCTGCCCTACTGTTGGTCTGGAGAGGGTGTGTAGACTACCACATGCTGCCCTACTGTCGGTCTGGGGAGGGTGTAGACTACCACATGCTGCCCTACTGTCGGTCTGGGGAGGGTGTAGACTACCACATGCTGCCCTACTGTCGGTCTGGGGAGGGTGTAGACTACCACATGCTGCCCTACTGTCAGTCTGGGGAGGGTGTAGACTACCACATGCTGCCCTACTGTGGGTCTGGGGAGGGTGTAGACTACCACATGCTGCCCTACTGTCGGTCTGGGGAGGGTGTAGAACTACCACATGCTGCCCTACTGTCGGTCTGGGGAGGGTGTAGACTACCACATGCTGCCCTACTGTCAGTCTGAGGAGGGTGTAGACTACCACAAGCTGCCCTACTGACGGTCTGGGGAGGGTGTAGACCACCACACGCTGCTCTATTGTCGGTCTGGGGAGGGTGTAGAAGTACCACATGCTGCCCTACTGTCGGTCTGGGGAGGGTGTAGACTACCACATGCTGCCCTACTGTCGGTCTGGGGAGGGTGTAGACTACCACATGCTGCCCTACTGTCGGTCTGGGGAGGGTGTAGACCACCACACGCTGCTCTACTGTCGGTCTGGGGAGGGTGTAGAAGTACCACATGCTGCCCTACTGTCGGTCTGGGGAGGGTGTAGACTACCACATGCTGCCCTACTGTCGGTCTGGGGAGGGTGTAGACTACCACATGCTGCCCTACTGTTGGTCTGGGGAGGGTGTAGACTACCACATGCTGCCCTACTGTCGGTCTGGGGAGGGTGTAGACCACCACACGCTGCTCTACTGTCGGTCTGGGGAGGGTGTAGAACTACCACACGCCTCCTCCGATACATGTGGAGTCACCAGACCCTTCACCTGACAGCGAGGAGTTTCACTGGGAGAACGTAACACGTGTGGAAGTTCCCGCCCAGACCCCCTCCCTGCTGAACAGGCGCCCCGACCAACCAGTAGGAGTCACTGTTGCGACAACTCATACTGTAATCTTATGACTCATACCCCCACCAGCTTCCCACCGGCAAAACACTGCCAATTGTGTTCGTAGGGACGACCGACCCAAGACAGAGTGTATATATGTGTGTATATATATATATATATACACACACACTTTTATATTTTTTTATTTATATTAAACAATACAGAATATACAGCACTTCTTGGGGTCTGTAGGGTAAGCACTTATTCCCTCCCCCCTGAACATTTATGGAGCTGTATGGGCCTTTTAAGTCAGTGATAAAAGTGTCTTTCAAGGATAAGTGAGCTCCTGCACTGATTATTATAGTTCAATATTCAATATTTGATCACCAAAACCCTAAAAAGGGGGCCCCCCGCCCAAAAAAAGCCCCCCAAAAATTGGGCTCACGTGCTTCGCGCACTCGCTTCGCAGGGCCAGTGCCCTTTTCAGCCTTTGGGCACCTGCCCCTCTACAGTCCTGTGCCCCGACCCCACCTGCCCCTCTACAGTCCTGTGCCCCGACCCCACCTGCCCCTCTACAGTCCTGTGCCCCGACCCCACCTGCCCCTCTACAGTCCTGTGCCCCGACCCCACCTGCCCCTCTACAGTCCTGTGCCCCGGCCCTGACCCCACCTGCCCCTCTACAGTCCTGTGCCCCGACCCCACCTGCCCCTCTACAGTCCTGTGCCCCGACCCCACCTGCCCCTCTACAGTCCTGTGCCCCGACCCCACCTGCCCCTCTACAGTCCTGTGCCCCGGCCCTGACCCCACCTGCCCCTCTACAGTCCTGTGCCCCGGCCCCACCTGCCCCTCTACAGTCCTGTGCCCCGACCCCACCTGCCCCTCTACAGTCCTGTGCCCCGACCCCACCTGCCCCTCTACAGTCCTGTGCCCTGACCCCACCTGCCCCTCTACAGTCCTGTGCCCCGACCCCACCTGCCCCTCTACAGTCCTGTGCCCCGACCCCACCTGCCCCTCTACAGTCCTGTGCCCCGACCCCACCTGCCCCTCTACAGTCCTGTGCCCCGACCCCACCTGCCCCTCTACAGTCCTGTGCCCCGACCCCACCTGCCCCTCTACAGTCCTGTGCCCCGACCCTGACCCCACCTGCCCCTCTACAGTCCTGTGCCCCGACCCCACCTGCCCCTCTACAGTCCTGTGCCCTGACCCTGACCCCACCTGCCCCTCTACAGTCCTGTGCCCCGACCCTGACCCTCCCCAGCAGGGGGGCGGACTCACCAGGAGCGTGCAGAGCTGGCTGCCCACGGCACAGAGGACCTGACACAGCCTCTTCAGGAAGGTGTACTGACGCTCCGCCACCCCCGGGGGCTCCACTGGTCTGCAGAGCACAAGAAAAGAGCAGAAGGATAAACCCCTTGAGATATGCCATCTCGTTTTCCAGGGGGTCCTTAACATAAAATACAAAACATACAATACATAACTAAACAAAAACACAAGACAACAAAATAGACTTCTACACTGACAGACGCTCTCCCAAGCTCACCCCCCGCAGTCCACACCGATTCCTCCCAAGAAGATCGTCAATACAGGGCTGTACGCTAAGCTTTTTCCACTAGGGGCACACTTGCCCCTAAATGAGAAATTTAGGGGCAAAAAAATTTTTTTTAGGGGCACATTTTTTAATAACAATTTTACCATTATTTATATCGATTGTTTTTTATTTAAAAAAAAAAAAAATATTTATATAATTTTTTTCTTTAATAAAATATATATATTATATAATCATACTTGTAGTTGTATTATCTGCGAGACATCGCCACCACGCAACAAGTCAAAATGCTCGCTATATGCAACCAGCTCCACTGTCTGTGTGTACTCGAGTAGCCTCCAGCTACGGCCAGGATTCTCCGGAGCTGCAGCTGGACCCTATACTGTAGCCTCCAGCTACGGCCAGGATTCTCCGGAGCTGCAGCTGGACCCTATACTGTAGCCTCCAGCTACGGCCAGGATTCTCCGGCGCTGCAGCTGGACCCTATTGACTATATTCAGCGTGCCCTCAGCTCGAATACGCATCGACTCATAAGACATTGATATCAGGAGCTATCTGTAGCTACTGCTATATAAGACAACTCCTCGGTGAACTATTTAGTTTAATGTGACGTTTCGTTTTGAACAGTGAGCTGACGCGAGCTATCATGCACTACTAGACTTGCTGCAGCATTTGTTGATATCAGGAGCTATCAGTAGCTAGCCGGCTGGCAGGCTCACCGAGGTCCCAGTGTCCCACTAGAGACTAGTGTTTACAACAGCCACGGGTGCGAGAGGGCTGGAGGAGGAGCAGCAGACGCCGCAGCTCTCTCCGTGTGTCTGAGTTCAGTTCAGTTCGGCTCACTATAGGTCGAACGCGTCGAAAATATGAAGCAATACTAACTTTACTTTTCTTCATAGCTAAATCAGACAGTCAGCCAGTCTATCAGAGTGAGTGCTCAGTCGATTGTTCCCGCTGATCATGCCTGCTGAGTGCTCACTGCTCAGCTCACGTGAGTGACGTCATCGCGTCATCACACGCCTTGGATAATTTAGGAGTGAAATGCGAATGCAAGGCTTGAAAGCACTACTCGCAAGCCCGCCCCCAGATAATATTTACCAATCGCAACGGCCAATTAAAGGGGCAATTCGCGATCATCTCATCGCAGTGTACAGCCCTGAATATATATATATGTTTCCATATAAGTGTACATAAAAGATTACAGTTTGATCTGTAAACATGTAAACCATAACACAGTACATCAGATGCAATTAGTAACAAGTGCAAGTAGTCTGCAGATGAGTAAACAAAGATGTCTTAAATAGCCGGTAAGAAGTGAGAGATCTGAGCGAACTAGGCAGTTTGTTCCAATCAGCTGGTGCTTTATATTTAAAGGCAAGTCGACCGATAACTTGTGGTTCGAGGTATAATGAAGAAAGGATGATCCGTGTGTCTTAAATTATAAGTTGAACTATATGGAATTAGGAACTGCTTTAGATAGGGGGGATAATTAAAGTAAATACATTTGTAAACAAAAAGCAACGAATGAAAATGTCTTCTGAATTGAGGCAGGGGAAAGCCAGTTTAACCACTCAAACATAAGACAGTGATGGGTTCTATAAGGGCCACCTCAATAAAGTGACATTTAAAGGACGGAGGTTTGATAATGAGGTGTTCTGATAAGACTATGTCTGCGTAGTCCACTATTGGAAGTACCAGCCGTGTAATGATTATTGAAGAGAAAAACAGTTAATAAGAACGATGCAATATTCTCAGGCTGCAATTTGTTTTCTTCATCACAGCATCAACATGTGACTTGAAAGTGAGTTGAGAGAATCAAGCCAAAGACCCAGGTACGTAGGTCGCTTTCACATATAGTTTTGGCGGACTCTGTGCGATTCGGGGGGGGGTGAAGTTGCAACATTGTTGCATTCTTCATTTGGTTCGGTTTGCTTTCACACTGCAATTTGTCAAGCGCACCAAACTTTCTGAACAATGTCACGCGGTCGAAAAGGGCGCTCGTCTATTGGATATAATATAGAATCCCAAAAAACAGGCTTCGGGGACAGCTCTACAGCGCACACACACACACACACACACACACACCACGTTATTCTCAGGAGCAGCCCAGCGCACGCACATACACACACACACACCACATTCGAACACATCGGAAAAAGGCGCTCGTCTATTGGACACAATAGAGAGTGGAAATCCCTCGCGCACACAGCACACTCCGCTGACAGCAGGGACTCTCTCTCTCTCTCTCTCTCTCTCTCTCTCCGTCTCGGTTTCCCAGTGAAGCAGAGCGGGCGGGACAGCCATAGATATCTATAGAACACTAGATAGCTTAAAGGATAACTCCACTATTTTGGGAAATTAGCTTATTTAACATCTTCCCTGGAGTTAGACAAGAAGATGCATACCTTTTTTGTCTCTGTGCGTGCATTTTAGCTTTGGGAATAGATGCTCCGTTAGCATAGCTTAGCTTCATCACTGGAAGTGAGGCAGGACAGTAGCCTTACAGTGCCTTACAGTGTATTGCAAGGTCTGACATTGACCAAACTTGATATGCATGACCTTGGTGGGCTCTAGGTCAACTCCTGAAAAGGGGGTCAATGTCAGACCTTGCAATCAAAAGTTAGGGGCGCACTGAAATTATGGCAAGGGTTATTAGCCCCCTAACTTTTGATTGCAAAGTCTGACATTGACCCCCTTTTCAGGAGTTGACCTAGAGCCCACCAAGGTCATGCATATCAAGTTTGGTCAATGTCAGACCTTGCAATACACTGTAAGGCACTGTAAGGCTACTGTCCTGCCTCACTTCCAGTGATGAAGCTAAGCTATGCTAACGGAGCATCTATTCCCAAAGCTAAAATGCACGCACAGAGACAAAAAAGGTATGCATCTTCTTGTCTAACTCCAGGGAAGATGTTAAATAAGCTAATTTCCCAAAATAGTGGAGTTATCCTTTAAGGCGGAGTCACCAGCGTCACTGAACCGCCGCCATCTTGCTCCAGTCAGCCTTGAGTGAGAGTGAGTGAGCTGCACAGACAAAAATACTCATAACACGCTGAAATATTGACGGATTTACAAACGGGTTGGTTTGCTATAAACATCAAAGATGTAGGTATGATACTGCATACTTATAAAAAAAATTTAAAGATGTTTTTTTTTACAAACCGCTTGAATCATAGCCACGTTAATAATGCTTGTAATAAACCAAACCAGGTGAAAAGTTAACTTCATTCAAGCGAGGCATTGCAATCCTTGACATAAATCATTTGATGTATAATTAAATCAAAGGAAATGCATTTGGGTCTGAGAGAGTGGCTGGTCTGCCGTTCTGCAGCTGGATACTATTGGTTTGTTTTGGCAAAATTCTTCTGCTCTGTGTGACAATAAATAAATGAATGATGATATGCAATTTAAAACCAAAACTAAGGCCTCAGTATGAGTTTAAGACGTGAACATGGTCATGTTTGTTGAATAAAAAAAAAAAGTAAAAAATAATAATAATAATAATTAACACTTTGGTTGCCTAAGGTTAAATTAATGATATACCATAGATTGCCAGCGCTATTTGTCTATGGAGAAAGTCCCCTTCTTTGCAGGGCTATAACTTTTTAAATTCTATTGCTACATTGCCATTATTAGGGCCCATTCAAAGTCCTATATGTATTGTTCATTGTGTAGCAACGTTAAACTTTTTCATTCACATATTCATAGTAAAGTATGGTCTAATGTATAAGTATGTTTTCATCTCTTTCTGCAGCTTTCTCCAGAACGTGATATATAGCCCCAAATGCATTATATTGATGATGAAATACAGTTTGATGGCAATCAGCGCAATATAAAAAATTCCAACTAGACGTACTTCTAGAAGTTACTACACGTCATCTGATGTTGACCGGATGGGCGAGGGGGCGTTTATAATTCCGTGGGCAGCGTTATACCAATCATCTAATGTGGGTCAAATGTTGATAATATCAGTTATTATCGAAGACGGTAACGTTACACGCTGAAACTCACCCCAGTCTCCGCGCGCCGTTGGGCGATCATCGTCGAGTAGAAATTTTATCATTATGGGATATATTATTACCCGGTCCATCTCCAGCTTGTATAATGGTATATACGTCCAAATCATGTTGTTTATCGAGTTATTGGCAATCGATCGCTATGTAGTGTGACGAGCTAGAGTGCCGGAACCTATACCGAGTGCCCGGAAGTAATATGGCCGACCAGCAAAACCTCTACTGCGCTTCCTGTTAAGCGGTTGCGCCGATCGGCCACCAGATGGCGCTCCTGAACCGCCAGAGAGCTCAGTGGGTCCTGCTGGTGGATCTCAGGCCAGCGGAGGGACATTATGAATCCGATCGCAGATTTTTGAAATATTGATATAAGGACGCTGTACAGCGTCCCCCGGCAACTTTAGCATGGCCAGCAAAGACGTCTAAAGACGGGTCCCGGCAGTCAAAGTGTTAACATTTAATTATTTTTTTTTGATCGGATCGGGAAATATCGGTATCGGTAGATACTCAAAATCACATGATCGGGATCGGATCGGGAGCAAAAAAACGTGATCGGGACATCCCTAGTAGCGGGTTCTCTTAGTTCAAGGAGCTCCATGTTGACGTTACTTACTGCGTTGGAGATGATTTGGCTGCTCCTCCATCTGCAGACCTGAGAACAGACAGAGACACGTGTCAATCGTCACAACTGGAGGAGGAGGACAGAGTAACCTCATAGCCCTGGTGATGTGCTGCCCTACATCCCTTACCTTAAAGGAAAACTCCAACATTTTGGGAAATTAGCTTATTTAACATCTTCCCTGGAGTTAGACAAGAAGATACATAACTTTTTTGTCTCTGTGCGTGCATTTAGCTTAGGGAACAGTCGCTCCGTTAGCGTAGCTTAGCTTCATCACTGGAAGTGGGGGGGTTTTAGAGCCTGACGTTCCCTTACAGTGTCCTACAGTCACCAAATACACTCCAAATACAACTCCAAATACAACTCCAAATACAACTCCAAAACGTTCCTGTAAACATGTTGTGACCCGTGTATTCACCACGTGAAGAAATAAAAAATAATTGAATTCGACATTTTGAACCAACATTTTAGTTGTAACGTTAGTTTAGGTTTGTGTTAACTTTAGATAATGTACAAAATAAACGTATTCCGCTGCTATAGACGTCGCTCTTTTATTTTGAAAACCCCCAGAAAGGAAGTCATTGCTCTCGTTATTTGCTTGAGTGTCCGGTTGCTGGTTAGCTCCGTTAGCGTGCAGTATATCAATACCAGCCATTGGATTACCGTTTTCTAAATTGGGGAGGCTTTTAATCGTCAAGGTAAGAGGATTTTAAGTCATGGTATCCATAAACTTCAATCGGTTTGGATCCTTTGAATGAATGAGAATGTAAACAAACACGGCTTCCACGTAGAAACCACTGAGTGCGCGCAGAGAGGAGTCGTTCGGCAAAAAAAAAATCAGAGTATATCTGCTTAGAAAACGTAATTGTCTAATTCAATTATTTTTTATTTCTCCATGTGGTAAATACACAGGTCACAACATGTTTACAGGAACGTTTTGGAGTTGTATTTGGAGTGTATTTGGTGACTGTAGGCCACTGTAAGGGAACGTCAGGCTCTAAAACCCCCCCACTTCCAGTGATGAAGCTAAGCTACGCTAACGGAGCGACTGTTCCCTAAGCCTAATGCACGCACAGAGACAAAAAAGGTATGTATCTTCTTGTCTAACTCCAGGGAAGATGTTAAATAAGCTAATTTCCCAAAATGTTGGAGTTTTCCTTTAAACCAGGTTCGTATCCTATTCACTACCCCTACACCCCTTTCCCTAAACTGGGTTCGGTACAGGTGACTTGTGTTTATAGAGAGAGGAGATAAGACTCACTGCGCTGCTCCTCCTGTCATTACGGTACTGTCTGGGTGTTTATAGAGAGAGGAGATAAGACTCACTGCGCTGCTCCTCCTGTCATTACGGTACTGTCTGGGTGTTTATAGAGAGAGAAGATAAGACTCACTGCGCGGCTCCTCCTGTCATTACGGTACTGTCTGGGTGTTTATAGAGAGAGGAGATAAGACTCACTGCGCGGCTCCTCCTGTCATTACGGTACTGTCTGGGTGTTTATAGAGAGAGAAGATAAGACTCACTGCGCGGCTCCTCCTGTCATTACGGTACTGTCTGGGTGTTTATAGAGAGAGGAGATAAGACTCACTGCGCGGCTCCTCCTGTCATTACGGTACTCACTGCGCGGCTCCTCCTGTCATTACGGTACTCACTGCGCGGCTCCTCCTGTCATTACGGTACTCACTGCGCGGCAGACAGGATGCAGTGCATGGCGACGTCGTCAAACAGGAGCATGAGCGGTTTCCGGTCCGTCAGCTTCCCCTGAGGGTCGACAACACAGTGACCAGTGATCACTACGTTTACATTTAGAGTCATTTAGCTGCAACTAGTGATGCACCGATGTGAAAATTGTGGCCGATACCGATATTAATATTGCTGTTCTGGCCGATACCGATATTTACCAATGTCGATATCTCTGTATAGAAAACACTTTATGATAATCAAATAAAGAGCTATTTTCCAAAACGCATAATTTTTTTACTTTTGTAACTTATTTTCAGAAATGACTGATATTTTGAAACTATTTAAGGCCAAAACATGTAAAAAGAATTTTAAAAAAAAAGATTAAAATTTTTTTTTTTTTTTTTTTTTTTTTTTTATATCGGCCCTATCTTGATATCGGACCGATACCGATGTGTAAAAAAACTGCCATATCGGCCGATATATCGTGCATCACTAGCTGCAACGCTTTTATCCAAAGCTCGACTTACGAGTTCTGTACGCGACAAGTTGTATCAGGAAGGACACGACTCCATCAGCTGTTCATCAGAGTGTTGCGTGTTACAGTGTAGGTTAGTTTATTAGGACAAGTGCACGACGGTACGGTTAGTCAGGGTTACATTTATTTATTTCCTTCTTTTTTTCATTTCATTTCAGATAACGGTATGGGGGGATCGGATCGGTGCATCGCTAGTAAACATCTCATTGGAACACAGAGCGACGTGATCCAACAAACAAACATAACAAATACATAAAACAAGTTCCAGACAAATACCAGACAAGTGACACGACTAAAAGTCTAAGAGAGAGGCTCAAATCTAGATCCATTAAATTAAGAGCAGGAACAAGAACAGGCCCCCGTGGAGGGGACTGACCTCTGACCTCGAGGCTGATGGTGACTGAGGGGGGGGGGGGGGGGGGGGACTGACCTTGCGGCTGATGGCGATGAGGAGGCACTCGGCCGCCTCCAGCTGCAGCTCCGTCTCTCCCAGCAGGAGGCACAGGATCTCCAGCAGGCGACAGTTGTCGTTGGTGATGTGGGCGAGGACCACCCAGTCGATGTAGCCCGCCAGCGTGTTCAGGGTCGCCACGGCAACCCGGCAATGGGCTTTGGCCTACCGGGGGGGGGGGGGGGGGAGGGGGGGAGAGAGAGAGGGAGGGAGGGAGGGAGGGAGAGGGAGGGAGGGAGGGAGGGAGGGAGGGAGGGAGGGAGGGAGGAGAGGGGAGGGAGGGAGGGAGGGAGGGAGGGAGGGGAGGGGAGGAGGGGAGGGGAGAGGAGAGGGAGGGAGGGAGGGAGGGAGGGAGGGAGGGAGGGAGGGAGGGAGGGAGGGAGGGAGGGAGGGGGAGAGGGAGAGGGAGGGGAGAGAGGGAGGGAGGAGGGAGGGAGGGAGGGAGGGAGGGAGGGAGGGAGGGAGGGAAGGAGGGAGGGAGGGAGGGATGGAGGGAGGGAGGGAGAGAGGGAGGGAGGGAGGGAGGGAGGGAGGGAGGGAGGGAGGGAGGGAGGGAGGGAGGGAGGGAGGGAGGGAGGGAGGGAGGGAGGGAGGGAGGGAGGGAGGAGGAGGGAGGGAGGGAGGGAGGGAGGGAGGGGGAGGGAGGGAGGGAGGGGAAGGAGAGAGGGGAGGAGGGAGGGGGGAGAGAGGGGAGGGAGAGGGAGGGAGGGGGGGGAGGGAGGGGAGGAGGGAGGGAGACGGAAACAGATCGGCGTTGGTTCAAAGTAGTCACGACACTTTGTTGAAAGATTAATAAGAGACCATGTTGAAAGCAGAGAGGACATGTTTTCTCACCTTCAATTCCTGGCCAGGTCCATTTTCTGGAATATACATATAGATTAGTACAGTACATATAGATTAGTACAGTACATATAGTACAGTACATATAGATTAGTACAGTACATATAGATTAGTACAGTACATATAGTACAGTACATATAGATTAGTACAGTACATATAGATTAGTACAGTACATATAGTACAGTACATATAGATTAGTACAGTACATATAGATTAGTACAGTACATATAGTACAGTACATATAGATTAGTACAGTACATATAGATTAGTACAGTACATATAGATTAGTACAACAAGCCATTTTATTCTACTTCAATTGTCCGTTAATGTCGACGCACCAGATGACCAAGACAAATTCCGAACACTTTATAATAACACCCAGTTATAAGACCTTTATAAGGGTATTTGTAGATAATGAACTAATCATGAACAAATCATTTATACACATTCGTAAATTATTATTAAATCATTTATAACTATATTTGTATAACATTTACAAATTAGTTCTACATTATTTATAACTCATTGTCAACATTTTTGTACTTGATTTGTTCATCATTAAATAATGTTGTTTAATGTGTAGTAACACATTTGCGGATGCTTTGAAAAATGGATATGAAAAAAACGACTATACCTGTACCTCCATTTATTTGTTCATGTTCAACAAATGATTTGTTAAGACATTCATAAAACGTCTACAAATCATTTGCAGATGCTACTGTGTGCCCTAATCTGAAGTGAAGCCTATTCATCAATAACAAATGTCTAATACGGTTTATTATTTGTTTACCCGTTACAAATGTTGTAGACAGCTTTCGGATACACCCTTCTTTGTGACATCAAACAGTGACAGAATTAGGACTATAGATAAATGCAATTTTATTAACATGTAAAATACATAAGGCGGCTACGTGGCGTAGTGGGCAATGCGCTCGCCACGAAATCTGGAGACGCTGGGCTTGCCTGTTCGAGCCCAGCGCTCCACATTTGCTTTCAGTTTAGCTGGTCGTCCGCACTAATACACATTGGCCGTATTAGGGGGTGGGAAACTGATGGGTGGGGATCGGGCGTTGTGGACAGCGACTCCTACAGGTCGGTTGGTGCGCCTGCGCAGTAGAATCAGGAAGTGTCGGGGGCAGCGTGAGCCTCCCACGCGTTACTCCTCGCCACTGAGAGATCGAGCTGCGCAGGTGAAAAGATGCGACTGCTGTTACCTCAAGTACCGGAGGGGACTTGTGCTATGTATGACTTAGTCCACATTGCAGCCGGCTTGTGGGAGGCAGGAAACAGCGTTCGAGACAGGGGAGGGTTGAATTGGATGATACGAAATTGGGATGGGAGAAAATATAGAAAAATGGGAGAAAAAGTGGATAAAAAAAAAACATGTAAAATACATGTTAATACAATTATTTAGAAACAAATAATTTTAGAATAATTTTTTTGTAATTAAAAACGGAGGTTTAAAAAAAGAAAAAAAAAAGAAAAAAAAAAAAGAACAGGCTTCATGGGACACTAGGGGTGGACGGTATGGTCTAAAATTTATATCACGGTATAATTTGAAGCATAGACGGTAACGGTATATATCACGGTATCATCGTTTTTGATAAAAAAAAAAATTTATTTTATATAATTATTTTTTTTTTTTTATAAAATATATATATTATATAATTAGACTTGTACTTGTATTATCTGCGAGACATCGCCACCACGCAACAAGCTCCACTGTCTGTGTGTACTCTAGTAGCCTCCAGCTACGGCCAGGTTTCCCCGGAGCTGCACCTGGACCTATACTCAGTAGCCTCGAGCAGAGCTACGGCCAGGATTCTCCGGCGCTGCACCTGGACCCTATTATATTGGAATAACGTTAGCAAGCCCTCAGCTCGAATACGCATCGAATCAGTGTTATAAGACATTGATATCAGGAGCTATCCGGCTAAGCCGGATATATAACGTTAATACAACGCCTCAGTGAATTATTTAGTTCAATGGGACATTTCGTTTTGAACGGTGAACTAACTCGCGTTAACGTGAGCTAACGGCTAACAGGTAGCACACACACGTCTCTCTCTACTAGACTTTGTGGAGCGTTTGTTGATGTCAGGAGCTATCGGTAGCTGGCCGACTAGATACCGTTCGGTTAGACAATGCCTCATCATGTATTAAACTAAAAGTGAATAGTTGACTGGGTCATTTTGTAACGGTAGCTAAGCTAACGTTAGCTCAGGGAGACGCCGCCGACAGCTGAGCTCCCGTGTCCCGTCCCACTAGACTACTAGATCCGTGTTTACATGCGTGCGGTAGGGGCTGGCACGCCCACTGCGCGAAGCCTCCTAAATAACTTTTTCCAGTTCGCACATATCTATTATCTATGACTAATTCTATCTATTTTTAGGGGCAAATGCGAGTGAAATAGTCGCGCTGTGGTTACATGACGTCATTGGTATTTTAGAGCTGCACTACCGGTTTAGACGGTATAGTCAAAATCCATACCGTAGAGCAAATTCATACCGTTTATACCGTATACCGTTTATACCGTCCACCCCTATGGGACACAATTATGAACTTGTTTAGTTTAAGGCTAAACAGGCCTAAATAAGCTGTTCCGAATGATTGGTCTTTGTGATCACAAGGGGGACACAAGCAATCAATTTGCTTTCATTAATCAATTAGTTGTGCTTTATGGAGCCAGGAACACTGCCTACCTAATGTACTGCACATTGTGTACATTTTATTACAGGCTTGGATGTTAAATAATGAATAAAAAATGTGGTGTTTGTTACACCCGCTAAAAACACTGTGGTCAAGAAGGAGGAAGGTGCTGAATAAATATTATATAGATAGATTTTATATAGATTTATACAAAACTTGTTCTATACATTCAATAATAATTAAATAGTTGAAAAGGTAACAAAACAAAATCGAAATGGCCCTTTTGCATTGATAATATTATGACATTATAATATATTGATAATATTATGACATTAAAATATATTGATAATATTATGACATTAAAATATATTGATAATATTATGACATTAAAATATATTGATAATATTATGACATTATAATATATTGATAATATTATGACATTAAAATATATTGATAATATTATGACATTAAAATATATTGATAATATTGTGACATTATAATATATTGATAATATTATGACATTAAAATATATTGATAATATTATTAAAAAGGTATGTATCTTCTTGTCTAACTCCAGGGAAGATGTTAAATAAGCTAATTTCCCAAAATGTTGGAGTTTTCCCTTGTGTGTGCGAGCGGCCGACCTGCGCGCGGTACTGGTCCACGTTGAGCTGCAGCACGGCGAGCAGGAACCGCATGACGCCGTCCATCTCCTTGGTGAGCGTCTGCTGGATGTCGCGGCGCCGCTGGGTGGGCAGCGTCTGGAAGGTGATGACGTCCTCCGCCAGCCGCAGCAGGATCATCATCACCAGCTCCGTCTGGGCCTCCTGGTGGTGAGACATGGCATGACTTCCTGTCCCCCGAGACCAAACATGGCATGACTTCCTGTCCCCCGAGACCAAACATGGCATGACTTCCTGTCCCCCGAGACCAAACATGGCATGACTTCCTGTCCCCGAGACCAAACATGGCATGACTTCCTGTCCCCGAGACCAAACATGGCATGACTTCCTGTCCCCGAGACCAAACATGGCATGACTTCCTGTCCCCGAGACCAAACATGGCATGACTTCCTGTCCAGCGTGAATATTTTAGGCAACCAACTTGTTGCCTAACCCTAACCCTAACCCCCCCTTCGTCAGTGTAAAGTAATGGGGTGCAGTTACACAGGGAGAGACGATAGGGGGCGGTATCTTCCCAATTGAGCTCAGAGAGACTCTGCACAGGGATTAAAGCAAAAAAAAAATCTCCTGACTGAACTTTTTTTCAGGCCAAGTCATATTCTTATTTTAATCTCCACTATTTTTTTTTAATAGCGTTAGCGTTTTAAGGGAGCCTACTGTCCTGACTGTGACTATAGACCCTACTGTTGTGGTTGTTGTGCCAGGCAGGGAGGCTGTGTGCTGGAGAGCGTGAATGCAAGTCTTGTGGCTAGCTTCTGATTGATGGCGAGCTAGCACCCCTTTCCCATTACTTTGAACCATGAACTAAACGGCTTATTATCATACAAACAAGGGACTAAACACGTTTAGCAATTATGCCACAACAACAATGGACAGTCTCCTCCCCACCGTTTGTATATATTTTTTACCACCCACCCACCCCCTCCTAATGTACAGTCTCCTCCTCATCATATGTATATATTTACTGTTAGGATCTCTGGGTAACAGTACTGTATATTTGCTTATCATATATGTGACAAATGTAACAGTACTATACCTGTAAGTCAAGTATGTCCCCATGTCATAAATGTCATGATGTCATGTATGTTGTGTATGTCATAAATGTCACTATGAATTGAAAATGGGGGACCCTGATTATGTAAACAAGACAAACATCTTTCTCTGGTCTGCATCCCCTTAACAATTGTGTGTATTGCCACTGGATTTACCAGATCCAGAGTGAATGAATGAAAACTTTATTTAATACACAAGACCCTCTTCTTGGGACCAAGTAAGGTTTTGTCGATAATCCAATGTACAGTTACCCCACCCCGCCTACCCAACCACCTCCAATGTACCACCCCACCTACCCAACCTCCTCCAATGTATATACTCTCTTTTTTAGACTATTTTTGTATCACAAACAATACTGTATTTGTAAATCTGGTATGTCATAAATGTATAGATGTAGCAGTATTGTCTATCTGTATGTCATGTGTGTCATATATGTTATGATGAATTGAAAATGGGGGACCCTGATGGAAACAAGACAAAAGTCTTTCTCTGGTCTGCATCCCCTTAACAATTGTGTGTATTGAGCCGTACTCTATTGTACCCATTCTGCAATTCTGTTAATAAAATGTTCAATCAATCAATCAATATTGAACAGATTGCAGAATGGGTACAATACAGTATGGCTCAATACACACAATTGTTAAGGGGATGCAGACCAGAGAAAGACGTTTGTCTTGTTTACATCATCAGGGTCCCCCATTTTCAATTCATAGTGACATTTATGGCATAGGGACATACTACAGTCTACAGGTATATAGTACTGTTACATTTGTGACATATACGATATGCAAATATACAGTAATGTTACCCATATATCCTGACAAGAGATTATACATATGATGGGGAGGAGACTGTACATTAGGAGAGGGTGGGTGGGTGGGAGAAAATATACAGTACTTGTTACCCATAGATCCTAACAGAGATTATATACATGATATGATGGGGAGGAGACTGTACATTAGGAGGGGGTGGGAGAGAAATATACAGTAGTTACCCATAGATCCTAACAGATTATATACATATGATGGGGAGGAGACCGTACATTAGGAGGGGATGGTAGAAAAAAGATATACGGTGGGGAGAGAATATATGGTGGGGAGGAGACTGTCTACAGATACACCTGTGTGATGTTGCTACGGAGTTAAGCTAATAAACGTATACTCACAACCACAGCAGGGGACTCACGTATTGTACTGTGAAGTGACACGACAATGACAAAAGTGTTGTTTCTGTTTTTGACATAGTTGCGGCACACGGAACAAGTTAACTCACCACTACAGCCCCCAGTAGCGCTGCCTAGCCAGTCTCTTCAAACGTCCTCTCCTCTCGAAACTTTCTTTTGTTAGGTGGTCCCGCTCATCCTTTTCATCTGAGAACCCCGCGGTGGGTTCTCTTTTTAGTGGCCGGCTTACTCCTTCCATTTAACCGACGCTATTAAGCTAACGTTAGCTAATCGGTATAGCAGCGAGTGCAAGCAGCGTGGTATAAACAAACAAACAAACAAACAAACAAACTAGGTCAACAAGCAGAGTTGACTTGACGCGCGAGGCTGCAAAAAAGGCGACTCGTTAAACCAAAACACGCAGTTTTTAATTATTTTACATGACTATCTTGTTACCCTGCCATGTGGTGGACGGACTTCTCAGACCTCGCAAATGTGTAACTCGCCCAATAGACTGCAGCTGCAACCGCGGAGCGAGCCTCCGGAGCGAGCAGCGTCCTGTCTCTCGAGTCGCTGAGTGATGACTCTGCTTGGCGCGGCGCGATTTTTTTTCTTCATATTTGGCGCCTCTGATTGGCTCAATTTTGTTTAAATGTGTATGCATCTACAAATCATATTATACCAGGTAGCCAATTCCGTCAGACCGCGAATCAAATGGACGGATCTCCTCAATCAAATTGACGGAAATCCGTCTGGAGACGGAATGCTTTAATGCATGCTCTGCAGCACTAACCCGAGGCTCGGTTGATGAAATATGAATTAAAATCGCCAATAAGAAAAACAAACGCTATATAGCGTCCGTGGCACTCAATGTGTTAAAAAAGAAAAAAAAAATGATTTTTTTTTATTATTAAAAACAAAGGTTCGAACGGCCGTTCGGAAAAACCCTGACGAAGTTCGAATCCCAAAAACAGGCTTCGGGGAAACAGCCCTTCTTAGTGCGAGTCCCTCCCTCCCCCCAGGCTGGTCAGAGGCCACACCCTCTTGACCCTCTCCACCACTCACTCACCCCCAGGCTGGTCAGAGGCCACGCCCTCTTGACCCTCTCCACCACTCACTCCCCCCCAGGCCGGTCAGAGGCCACTCCCTCTTGACCCTCTCCACCACCACTCACCCCCCAGGCTGGTCAGAGGCCACGCCCTCTTGACCCTCTCCACCACTCACTCACCCCCAGGCTGGTCAGAGGCCACGCCCTCTTGACCCTCTCCACCACCACTCACCCCCAGGCTGGTCAGAGGCCACGCCCTCTTGACCCTCTCCACCACCACTCACCCCCCAGGCTGGTCAGAGGCCACTCCCTCTTGACCCTCTCCACCACTCACTCACCCCCAGGCTGGTCAGAGGCCACGCCCTCTTGACCCTCTCCACCACCACTCACCCCCAGGCTGGTCAGAGGCCACGCCCTCTTGACCCTCTCCACCACCACTCACCCCCAGGCTGGTCAGAGGCCACGCCCTCTTGACCCTCTCCACCACTCACTCACCCCCAGGCTGGTCAGAGGCCACGCCCTCTTGACCCTCTCCACCACCACTCACCCCCAGGGCGGTCAGAGGCCACGCCCTCTTGACCCTCTCCACCACCACTCACCCCCAGGGCGGTCAGCGCCTCCATCTCCTTCAGCATGTCTGGCCAGTGCTGAGGCCACTCCCTCTTGATCATCTCCACCACGATGCGCGAGAGGACGTCCTTGATGTGGTTCTCCTCCTCCAGGATGGAGTGGGTCCCCTGGCAGGACACACGGTGGGCATCGTGTCAGAGAAGATAATAATAATAATAATAATAATAATAATAATAATAATAATAATAATAATAATAATAATAATAATAATAATAATAATAATAATAATAATAATGAACTTTATTTGTAGAGCACCTTTCATACAGACACTGCAGCTCAAAGTGCTTCACTACAGAAAAAAGACATAAGGCATAAAATGAGCACATAAAGTGCAACTAGTGTCGTCACGATTTCGAACTTCGATACGATACCTTGAAAAGTATCGATATTCGATACCATTTTCGATACCATGGGGAAAAAGGTTATTTTCTTTTGGAAAGAATGTTTTTTTTTTTTTTTTTTTATAAAAAAAATTAATATATATATATATTTTTTTTTTTTTATATATTCGACTAAGAGGTTGGCCAGTCGACTACGGCTCCTTTCGACCGATTAGTCGACTAATCGGCTAATAGGGGTCAGCCCGGCTAATATATACATTCATTCCAATTATTCACCCGTTCTATTCTCCATCCATAGCAACACTATATTATCACCGACATCCAGTTGGGGGATCCCCCCCTCTGAACGGCCCTTCTGAGGTTTCTCTCCTCCACGTGGTGCTTTTTTTCCTTCCTACTCCTAGGTTTTTAGTGTCTCGTTCCTCATCTTCACTGGGGAGAGTCTGGGGGTGTTGTTGCATAATATTTGGATTTTATGGGTTTTCTTTTAAAATCTTCATCTATTGTGATGTTTCTTCTTGACTTGTACAGCCCATGGGGGAGATTCCACGTGATCTCAGGGCTCTACAAATACATTTCATTTGATTTTGACAACAGAGCTGCTCATACTTACATTGGTTAACAGCTGCATGGCATAATTCTTTAACTGGACTTTCTCGTCTTGTTCCATGTTGTTCCACTGGAACCTGTGAAGAGAGAGAGAGACGACAAAGGTGACGTTCTGGCAGGTGCCTCAGATTTCTACCATAGTGTCGGAGGGCCGGGGCGGTTCATTGGGTTTCAATTCCTTTGGCTTCCAGGGCGGCTACGTGGCGTAGTGGGCAAGGCGCTCGCCACAAAATCTGGAGACGCTGGGCTTGCCTGTTCGAGCCCAGCGCTCCACATTGCTTTCAGTTTAGCTGGTCGTCCGCACTAATACACATTGGCCGTATTAGGGGGTGGGAAACTGATGGGTGGGGATCGGGCGTTGTGGACAGCGACTCCTACAGGTCGGTTGGTGCGCCTGCGCAGTAGAATCAGGAAGTGTCGGGGGCAGCGTGAGCCTCCCACGCGTTACTCCTCGCCACTGAGAGATCGAGCTGCGCAGGTGAAAAGATGCGACTGCTGTTACCTCAAGTACCGGAGGGGACTTGTGCTATGTATGACTTAGTCCACATTGCAGCCGGCTTGTGGGAGGCAAGAAACAGCGTCCGTGACAGGGGAGGGTTGAATTGGATGATACGAAATTGGGATGGGAGAAAATATAGAAAATGGGAGAAAAAGTGGATCAAAAAAAAATTCCTTTGGCTTCCCACGGTCATGAAAACTAGGGCTGGGCGACTCTTGCTCAAATGTGAATCACGATTTTTCTCTAAGAATTGAGATCACGATTCTCTCACACGATTCTTGTTTTTTCAATAAAATCATTTATTGCACTATTTTCTTAAACAGACAACATAACATAATATCAAAGTGCTCGACTTAAACATAACATATGAAAGTGCTTGACTTAAACTTGAAAGTATCTTGTAACACATAACTCAAGTCAGAATCGTCATCATTTAAAAAGGTTCAGTAAAAAAAATTATTAAAAGTTTACATTTTTTTAACAAAAGAAAGAGATTTTATTTCGATTAATCGCCCAGCCCTAATCGAGATGAGATTATTATCGTGCCGCACGCCATGTGGCTCTCATTTTGTCGTGTTGTAAATGCAGCGCACCCTTCCTTCACAGTGACCCCCGACAGTAGTTTCAGCTCGCCTTGAGAGGGGAGGTGTGTTTCTACTAGGGGTGGGAATCGCCAGAGACCTCATGATTAGGGATGGGTACCTTTCACATTTGAACCGATACCGGTACCGGTACCTGTGAATCGATACCGGTACCCAACGGTACCTTTTTTCGGTACTTTTTTTTTTTCATGTCAACGTTCACACGCACAATATATGCTTACCTAGGATTTGACTTGATTCAACAACAAAGCAGTCGGAGCAATGACAAGCCGAAAACTGTCGAAATTTAATTTACCTACCTCAGTCGTAAAAATCCAAACTTCAAATAACTACAATTTCGACAGTTTTCGGCTTGTCATTGCTCCGACTGCTTTGTTGTTGAATCAAGTCAAATCCTAGGTAAGCATATATTGTGCGTGTGAACGTTGACATGAAAAAAAAAAGTAAAAAAAAAATAATAATTTTTTTTTTTTTTTTTTTGGTTTCTCACTTGATTCGATACTCGGTAGTACCGACGTGTTTCGGTTCGGTACCTCAAAAGTACCGAATTCGGTACCCATCCCTACTCATGATATGATACTATCGCGATACTTGGGTCACGATACGATAGTATCGTGATACTAAATGTATCGCGATACTAAATATATCGCGATACGCTGAGTATTGCGATATTAATATTGCGATATTTTTTTTATTTTTTATTTAATTTATTACCTTTTTCAACTGCAAAGTAAAACTTTGTCAACATGATTTATCTAATAAAATAAAGTTCAGTCTGTTCATCTCACTTCAATCATTTTTATTGCAGAACATTCAAGCAGACGGATGTAAACACTGTAATCTGTGTTGAATGTACCTGACAAACTGAACTGTTTGTATTACAGTCATATTCCAACTTAACTGAATGCACACGTGTGCATGTGGACTACTGCCATCGTTTGCTCTCCTAGGTCCCTCTCTGGAGCTTGGTGTGCTCCGCACGAACGTATCCAATCGTAGGCTGCTGACTTCTCTCGCCAGGAAGTCGGCTAGGTCTAGGAGGGATGGCTCGGGACCGTTAGGATCACGGTGGTCTCTTTGCCGCCTGAAGCGCTCTTGTCGGGCGGGCGGCAGCTTCTCTAAAATCCTCTCGACATTAGAGTTTGCGTATAGTTCGTGCATACCCTTTTCTCGTTGCGCCCCCAGCATCCCTACCAGGGATTGTACTTTGATAGACAGGTCGTCTAGTGAGCGATTGTCTGTTGCGATACCGTAATGCCTTATCTCTTGTATTGCGTAATCCCATATGCGTCCATATCTTTGGTCGAGCGCTGCTAGAGCCGCTGTGTATGGGGTAGTAGAGATGGCATAGGCCAGCGCTATGTTGTGCGCTCGGGGCACCTTCAGGTGCTTCAATAGGATAGCATACTTGTGGCGTTCATCAGCTACGTCAACCATCATTGTCTCTAAGCACATCCGTAACTCCGTGTACTGTGCTCGGTTCTCATGGGTGAAGTCTGGAAACGTCGGTGTGCCAATGTATGACGCCGTAGATGGCTGGCACATCGGTGAGCGTTGGAAGAGAGGCCTCCTAGGCGAGTCTCCTCTTACGTCTCTCGGTGGGCTGGTACCGGCAGGGTACCATGGCCCGCGTATCCAGGTGCTATTCCTCGGGACTGGTCGTGCGTCATGCTCACCCGTGAATAGGGTCGGGGGTCTGTAGCGCAGAGCCGCGGGGGTAGAGCCTGGGCTGTACTGGACCTCCTGGTCCTGTGGAGTACTGTGCTGCTGTCGGGCTTGACTCTCCTCCTCTCCCTCTTCTTCTTCTGTCAGGTCATCTAGATCCTGTAGTCGTCTATTTAGCCTCTCCGCGGTGTACACCGTTCCTTCCTTGTAGCTGGGTCTCACTGGGACCGGTCGGGGAAGGGGTTCGGAGGGGGGTATAGGCTCTCTCTGGTGGTCGAGTTCAGGGTCGCTTGATCGGTTAGGGGGGGGTGCCCTTGACCCGTGTCTTGACGAGGCCCTGGAACCCCGTGCGGAGGGAGGGGGTGTTGCCTTGGCGATCAGCTGCTCCATTAGCTGCGCTTGTATTCTGTCGCGCTCTGCTTCTCTTTGGGCACCGGCAGCGGCACGCTGGGTGTCGGCCCGGTCTCTTGCCATATTCTCTTCCGTCTGAAGGCGTCTAATCTCTAGACGTATACGATCTTCGTCGCTCCGTTGCTGCGCTTGAATGCGTTCTCTTTCCATGGAAGAATGTTCGCGCTCACTAAGCGTCTGTGCTTGGAGTCGATCGCGCTCTGTTGAGGCTGCTAGGCTGGCGAGGAACGCCTGTGCCAGCATCTTGTCCGCCTCGCTGGGGGAAGACGCTGGTTGAGGTGATCCGCTCCTGGCGGTACTCGTTGGAGATGCGTTCTCCTGCGGGGAGTCCTGGAGCTCTATCTCCTGGGCGCTCTCCTCTTCTTGTACCGTGCAGAGTTCCATCTCTGGAGGGTTGTCTTCCTCCCGGAGCTCTCCGGGGACTACTTCTTCGGTCTTGGCGGGGGGTAAAGTCGTGTCAGTTCCCTCCTGGTCCCCACCGTGAGCTTGGTCAGTTACATTAGAACCCACTAGGGCCTCTGTGGTCGGGGTATCCTGGTTGATAGGGTCGGACATAATTTTACGTTCTACTTTTACCGCGTTTACCGTCTGTAGAAGGCTAGGTAGTATACTGGCAACGTAATCCTCTAAGTACTGAGGTGGCTGCCGTCTACGCTGCGGGCGATCTACTTTAGGAGGACCGTTTTGTGGAGTGTTCATCATAGGCCATTTCAATATTAATACCACTATATTAATATTACACTAGTTATTCTCCGGCTCGAAGGACCAATTGTAACTGAGGGGTACAATTCCCTGACTGTATTGATAAGTATGGTATCATTAAACCACTACCGCTTTATGTACTTTAACTACTGGCCATACAGTACACAATATATGAATATGATGAACACTTCCCACAATGAAATCGGTTCCAGTCAAAGGTATTAATCAAGTATTTAATGGAGCAAAAGGTACATAGGATACTTATATTACATTTGATTGCACTTGTAAGGCAAATGAGTATTCGTAGGCAAATCAACACTGAATGTCCATTCTCTGGTTACGCAGGAGGCAAGTATACAACCTGGCTCTTAGGGAATTATATCTATGGTACACTTAATGATATAGCGGGATATACTGGAAGGGGTCCTCCCGGTTGTAAGCCGGCAGGGGGGGTAGGAGAGCTGTCGGTAGTAGAACGTCTGGTCAACGATATCTAGGGAGACTTCGAGTACAGAAGACAGTGCGATAGACTCTTGATCCGCAGACGAATACAGCTTGGTTCTCTTGTAGGCTGTAGCTCCACAGTGAAGAAGAAAACTAGGCGGCCTCAGGCTCTCTGAGCGCCGACTCGACCTCGACTCCTCTCGGGGGTAAATCCAACACTCACAGGCGTCGGCGATTATCCGCTCCACAAATCACAGTACCAAAGCAAATATATATTCCAGCCGCAAAGGGCTAAGCAGTCGTCGGGTAGGTAATCCAGTGTAGGGCTGGGCGATAAAACGATAACGATAACTATCGCGATAAATTATTTCCTCGAAATAAACATGAAACGTGGTCGCAAAGTTTCGATATATCGATTTTCCAAGCTTGGCTCCGTTCAGCCTCGGCTCAACACACTCACTAACAACAACCAGCGTTACGTGATGACGTACTTACGCACACAGCTAACAACCAATCAGTGAAGGAGATGGCCGAGACCCGGAAGGAGGTAGGACTCACTCCAACAAGGCTTGCTAGGCTAATTAGCTTGCACGGCATTGTTTTATATATTTACGTGCCGAGTATGTGTGTGTTTTGAATTCTGAGGCCACGTTTATGGTAGTGTGGGATATACAGTGGACGCCGTTTCAATATATTGTGGCGGAAGAGAGTATTTTAGTGTCATATTTAGCACATTGTCATGGAATACTCCGCTTAGAACCAACAGGCTGGCTAGGATAACTAGCTTGCACGGCACTGTTTTATATATTTACGTGCCGAGTATGTGTGTGTTTTGAATTCTGAGGCCACGTTTATGGTAGTGTGGGATATACAGTGGACGTCGTTTCAATATATTGTGGCGGAAGAGAGTATTTTAGTGTCATATTTATTGTCATGAGATACTCCGCTTGTCGGCTAACGTGCGCAGACTGATGACGACATCAACTCGACTTGAGACATTCGCAGCAGCATAAGAAGTTAATTAAACTTGACGGACATTATATCGACGATAATTATCGATATCGAATTATATGAAAATAATTTTATAATTTTATCGCGATAACGTTTTTGGTCATATCGCCCAGCCCTAATCCAGTGTACATGTCCATTCGGTCCTCGCCTAGATCTCCTCGGATGAAAGCGCCATGTGGTCGGCCCAGCCTGGATAAGAATCTAGCTAACACGAGGAAGCGTTGGAGATGCTGGTCACTTTAGAACTCTAACCGCACGATGCACCATACACAATAGACTATTATTAACTTAATAGAAATACGTCGCACTCGACGGTACAGTGCCAAACTCTGACAACTCAGTTATTAATTCGCACGCGGTCTCAATGCTATTCTGGGGCCAAACAGGCCATACTTCACCGCACGTCGTATCGTGGGTGAGGCTTCACTTAGTGGGTAACAAACTAGGTTAACTAACTTCTGTATCCACCTGCGCTATATTTATATGCACGGTGAACAAATAGTGCCACTCTCATTTCTGTCGCCGTATCCCTGGGCAGGGCCGGGGCTAGTACAGACATGTCTTGTCGGTAACTTTGAACTTGGCTCCGGGGGCTGGTCCCCTGGCGCCTGGTCCTTTGTCCAATAGGAGAATGAACTATTATGGGCTATAGTAGGCTAAAGGGATATTCCGTGTATATGTACAAGGAATATACAAGGGATATCAAACGATATACAAATACTATTCAATATATATCAATAAATAAATATATATACTCGGTTTAATCTGATCCTTCGTAACAATCATCATCATAATTTATTTATTCGTACATGGAATTACCACAGTCCAACAGTACATATTAATATAACTCACCAAATCCTAGGCCTGCCGCGATAAGCAATAAATCGATTAATTGCAGCGATAATTAAAATTAATGCAATGATTTTGACGGGCGCGATTAATTGCTATTTGCGCGTTTGTTTTAATGAGGCGGAACCAGTAGTACCCCTCGTCAGTCACTCCGTGTGGGGGGCCGCTGGCCTTACTACAGAGCACAGCACGGGAGCTCCGTGGGGCACTAGCAACGCCACATATAGCTTAACTACATTTCTCAATAGTGTTGCTCCTTTTAACCAAATAGCGTTCTTTGTAGTGTAACGTTAGCTATTTTTAGACCCAAGTAGTTACTCGCTACTGCCCGGAGAAACTGGACTGCTAAATAAAGATTAAAGATCTAGTGTTGATGCTCATTCAATGCCAACAACATTAGCTAAATAGCTAACAAACGAAATACAACGTATAGCATAGCTACAACACAGAATAACGTTAATACAATTACATGCATCATTGTTTACAATGAACGGGTGGGACTAGTCAAAGGACTGGACACGGGGACAAGTTAAACATGAATAAATTTATTATAACAGGTAATCGAGTTGCGCTCCCGTGCCTACGCACCACAGGGCTATTCTATTCTATACGGCTTTGACGCTTCCTCCTCATCGTTGATTGCCTGTAGTAGCTGCATCTAACGTTAGTAGCTAACGTTAAAACTAACCTAAAGTTAGTTGCTCACCAACAAGGAGGGTGTGTCAGCTAGGTGGGAGGTGACAGGGGGTGTGTCAGCTAGGTGGGAGGTGACAGGGGGTGTGTCAGCTAGGTGGGAGGTGACAGGGGGTGTGTCAGCTAGGTGGGAGGTGACAGGGGGTGTGTCAGCTAGGTGGGAGGTGACAGGGGGTGCGTCAGCTAGGTGGGAGGTGACAGGGGGTGTGTCAGCTAGGTGGGAGGTGACAGGGGGTGTGTCAGCTAGGTGGGAGGTGACAGGGGGTGTGTCCGCTAGGTGGGGAGGTGACAGGGGGTGTGTCCGCTAGGTGGGAGGTGACAGGGGGTGTGTCAGCCAGGTGGGGAGGTGACAGGGGGTGTGTCAGCCAGGTGGGAGGTGACAGGGGGGTGTGTCAGCTAGGTGGGAGGTGACAGGGGGTGTGTCAGCTAGGTGGGAGGTGACAGGGGGTGTGTCAGCCAGGTGGGAGGTGACAGGGGGTGTGTCAGCTAGGTGGGAGGTGACAGGGGGTGTGTCCGCTAGGTGGGAGGTGACAGGGGGTGTGTCAGCTAGGTGGGGAGGTGACAGGGGGTGTGTCAGCTAGGTGGGAGGTGACAGGGGGTGTGTCAGCTAGGTGGGAGGTGACAGGGGGTGTGTCAGCTAGGTGGGGAGGTGACAGGGGGTGTGTCAGCTAGGTGGGAGGTGACAGGGGGTGTGTCAGCTAGGTGGGGAGGTGACAGGGGGTGTGTCAGCTAGGTGGGGAGGTGACAGGGGGTGTGTCCGCTAGGTGGGAGGTGACAGGGGGTGTGTCCGCTAGGTGGGAGTGACAGGGGGTGCGAAGGCGACTCACTTGATGACGTGCTCCAGGATCTGGAGGCCAAAGTGCCTCACGATGGGCGTCTGCGTCCTCTCCGCCAGCTGCAGGCCGCACGGCACGCAGAACGGACACTTCTCCTTGAACTCCTCGCAGAACTGTGGAGACACCAGACCATGTGGTCACATTACAGGACTGTGGAGGAGGAGACACCAGACCATGTGGTCACATTACAGGCCTGTGGAGGAGACACCAGACCATGTGGTCACATTACAGGCCTGTGGAGGAGACACCAGACCATGTGGTCACACTACAGGACATGTAGAAGAGAAGGAAATATTATTAAGCTCAACACTCTGTATCGGTATGCAGGGCTTTCAAACAAGATGGGGCCGTGCCTCAACTAGGGGGTGGTCCGGAGGGGGGGCTGTGTCTCAACTAGGGGGTGGTCTGGAGGGGGGGGGGCCGTGCCTCAACTAGGGGGTGGTCTGGAGGGGGGGCTGTGTCTCAACTAGGGGGTGGTCTCAGTCTGGAGGGGGGGGGCCGTGCCTCAACTAGGGGGTGGTCTGGAGGGGGGGCTGTGCCTCAACTAGGGGGTGGTCCAGAGGGGGGCTGTGGCCCCTGTCAGGGAGGCATTTACAGATGTGCAATGAAGAAAGCCATTTGCTGCAGCAACACGTAGTGGTATTGGACAATGATGCGTGGGTTTCTAAACTAGCCCCAAGCTTTCACGGCAAGAAAGAAAAGAAAATGTAAAACCTCATAGTGGCCCAGGAGGACCAGTATAGAAAATGTTATTGATAAAAATGACAATAATAATTCACAATAATCCACCTTTTTCTTTTTAAGCGTAGGTAGGCCCGATGGCTACCAGATTTTCTGTGGATCATCACTATGTAACAAGCTTGTAAAAAGATGTATAGGGCTTGTTGATATATCCAATTGTGCTTTTTATTTTTTAAGATAAATTTTTTGGAGTTTTTTTTATCGCTTTATTGCTACTGGGCAGTCGAGTAGGGAGAGACAGAGGAGGAATGGGAGACAGAGTGGGGGGGAAGACATTCGGCAAATAACAACAGGTTCGGGAGTCGAACCCGGGTCGGCCGTGTCGCGACTGAGCGCGCTATGTGGTTCGCCACTGGGGGGCGCCCCATCCAATTGTGTTTTGAAGATATTGATCAAAGGGGCACGGCTCAGCCCATATAGACCTCACTGAGCACAGAGTGACAGTCCACCATCTTCCTGGACTCTTACTTTTTGAAAACAGCACTGTGCAATATTACACCCGGGCCTAAAAGAAAAAAAACGGTTTGGTTCCGGTTTGCCGACCGACCCTGCCGATTTAGGTGCGACCCAATTTATTTTTATGAGTTTTAAAAAAAATTTATATTAAAAAATTATTATTTTTTATTTAAAAAAAAAAATTTACAATAAAGTTTCATAAAAAATCTCAGTCAAACCTTTAGTATTATGGATATTAAAACATGCTGGCAGAGTGTACATGCATCCATGTTGTCGTGAAACATTTTAATTAAATAAAGAAATTCCCTATCCATAGTCGACGTGGGGGATTTTTTTTTTTATAAAAGATTTATTTAAATAAAATTCCCTACCTACCCATGGCCTTAACTGACAACCAACAGGAACCAAACCATTTTTTTTCTTTTATGCCCTACTGTAGACCTCAGTATATTTTTTTACTGTATATTTTTATTCCATTTTTATTCCACTCTTATCTTAGGCAATTTGATTTGTTTTTGTTATTCTTATTCATGACCTGTTTCCGTCTAAATGTTGAGCGATTTGCCTTTGCAGTGTCAAATTTCCCTCGGGATAATAAAAAGTATTTATATTCTATTCGAATTCTAAATCAACATTTGATTAAAAAAAAGAAATGTATTATACTATTATTATTATTATTATTATGAAACCCGGGTCTCCCACACCGGAGGCAACAGCACAGACCGCTATACCAAGAGGTGAAACTCACTGCTTTGTAACGTGTCTTTGTAACGTCAGAAGGATCCGCCCCTTCCTGACAAAAGAAGCCACCCAGCTCCTCGTCCAATCAACAGTCATCTCCCGCCTCGACTACTGCAATGCACTGCTAGCTGGCCTCCCGGCCACTGCCACTAAGCCTCTTCAACTCATTCAGAACGCAGCGGCCCGCCTGATCTCAAAACCTACCGAAGTCGGCCCATGTCACCCCACTTCTTAGGGACCTGCACTGGCTCCCCATTGCTGCACGAATCCGCTTCAAGGCCCTCGACCTGGCATACCGTGCGGCAAAGGGAACCGCTCCCGCCTACCTCCGGTCAATGGTCTCTAACTACACACCCTCAAGACCCCTACGCTCTGCATCTTTCTGGCCGCCTCAGACCTACTCCTATCCGAGCTCCGGGAGGGTCATCAAAGAGAAGTCGCCTATTCTCAGTCCTTGCCCCACAATGGTGGAATGAACTGCCCACCCCAGTTAGGACAGCCGAATCACGTCCAATCTTTCGCCGTCGACTAAAGACGCACTTCTTCAACCATTATCTGAATTTAAAAAAAAAAATCTAACCCTAACTAACCGTACTGTCATGCACTTGTCCTAATAAAACTAACCTACACTGTAGCACTCAACACTTTGATGAACATTGTTTACTCAGCTGATAGAGTTGTGCCCTTCCTTCCTGATGACCTGTCGTACAGAACTTGTAAGTCGCTTTGGATAAAAAGCGTTTTCAGCTAAATGACTAAATGTAAATGTAAATGTGTCTTATGTGTCTTTTGAGGGTGAGAGTGAGTTTAACCCATAGAGCACCGCTACTCGGCCCGGTCGCTTCACAACATCTGAAGGTCATCGTGACTGGGCTTCACGGTACCATCCGTTAAATTTTTTTTATTTTATTTTTGCAATTCGGGGGGGGGGGGGGGGGGGGGGGGGGTGGCAGTCGATTACCAATCACTAGGAGAGTAGTGTTGGAATACCGTTACACATGTCATATGCGTGTCCCATTAAACACGGTTAGATTAGCATAATAGCTTCCTGGTTATAAATGTAAAACAATTGCTCTGTTGAGCTTCTAAAAGGTACTTGTAAAATGATTCAATAGCATTATATTAGCTTATATCATACATTTCAGAGTTAGATGGCGTGTTAAAAAGCAGAAGCAGTGAGCGGAGTTTGTTATTGTGATTACATTACGTGAGAACATTTGACCTCGCTGGCTAAAGTATTCCTCACTTTTTAACATGCATTTGTGAAAAAAAGAACATCCTCAGCATCGTTCGGCGAGAACAATGAATGTCCAAAACCTAAAAAACGACATACAACTTGGTGGATATATTTAATTAAGCTGTTGAAAATAATAAGTCTCTTAAAATGTTTTTAAGATTTTACCAATAGGGGGGGGGCGCACTACAAAATACATTGGCCGTGGCATGGCATAACACAAAATTAGACTATATATCAGAAAATAGTTTTGTCCAATCATTTAAAAAAAGTCACAGGATATCCGCGCTGGCAGGGACATGCGATGGGCCTTCTATCCTCCCTACAAACCGGCCAGTGGGGGGCACATGTGAGCAACGGTCAAGACAGGGGGTGGCACGGCTAAATTGGGATGGGAGAAAAAATGGATAAAAAAAAAATTAAAAAGAAATCACAGGATATGTTTCACAACACAAAATGTTTTTAATCTTAACCACCCATGTTTTGCTTGAAGCCTGGAATTGCCACTTGCGGCTATATTTGAAAAAAAATATATGTCGATGCTTCACTGTATATTATTAATGTGATGTTATATGTATATTCATTAACTTGACCTTCGGCTTCTCTCCCCAGCAACCTCCTGCAAAGCCTCACCTTCCTTCCTCTTTTTTTTTAACCCTACCCTCCAATCTCACCCCAATCCCATTCAATCTTGTTTGCTGCAGCTCAAAATGTATTGTTGCCCCACTTTTGCCTTTTTATGTCTCTGTCTGTGTTTGTGTCTTGTATGCTTGTGTTTCGCTGCCATTTTTGGCCAGGTCTTGCTCAAAAAAAGAGATCATTGATCTCAAGTGACTACCTGGTAAAAAAAAATAAATAAATGTGCGCCCCATTTTGAGTGCACCTTTCTAGTTAGGATAGGTTTTGCCATGGGGATATGGCATGGTGCGTGCTATGTGAGTGAGTGAGTGATGATAGTGAGTGAGTGACTGAGTGAGTGAGTGATGATAGTGAGTGAGTGACTGAGTGAGTGATGATAGTGACTAGTGAGTGATGATAGTGAGTGAGTGAGTGATGACAGTCAGTGATGATAGTGAGTGAGTGAGTGAGTGAAGTGAGTGAGTGATGATAGTGAGTGAGTGAGTGATAATAGTGAGTGAGTGAGTGATGATAGTCAGTGATGAGAGTGAGTGAGTGAGTGAAGTGAGTGATGATAGTGAGTGAGTGATAATAGTTAGTGAGTGAGTGAGTGATGATAGTGAGTGAGTGATAATAGTTAGTGAGTGAGTGAGTGATGATAGTGAGTGAGTGAGTGAATGAAAACTGTATTAACAATTCGAAACTGGCCCATGTAAATGTCCTAACAACCCCCTCCAATGTACAGTAAATTACCAAGTGTGGTCTTGTCAATATTCCAATGTACAGTTTTGCTTGTACAGTGGTACAGTGTCCCCCACCCACCCCTCCTACCCAACCTCCCCCCACTCCTATCCAACCCCCCCCCCCCACCCACCCACCCAAACTCCTCCAATGTACAGTTTCTACGTCAAAATGTATATACTCTCTTTTCTGGACTCTTTTTGTATCACAAACAGTACTGTATTTGCAAATCTGGTATGTCATAAATGTATAGATGTAGCAGTACTGTCTATCATGTATGTCATTGTTATGATGAATTGAAAATGGGGGACCCTGATGTAAACAAGACGAAAGTCTTTCTCTGGTCTGCATCCCCTTAACAATTGTGTGTATTGAGCCGTACTGTACTGTACCCATTCTGCAATCTGTTAAATAAACTTTTCATTCATTCATTCATTCATTCATTCAACAGATTGCAGAATGGGTACAATACAGTACAGCTCAATACACACAATTGTTAAGGGGATGCAGACCAGAGAAAGACGTTTGTCTTGTTTACATCAGGGTCCCCCATTTTCAATTCATAGTGACTATAATATAATGGCGATAATAATGAGAGCTAAGCTAACGTAACGTTAGCCAGGTGGCGGCTGTGTCAAATTGTAGCCACATTTCCTTTATTATAGAAGGAAACGTAGATATTAATATGCTTTTTTTTAATCCAACGTTAGTAGCGAACACAAGTTGGAATAATTAACTACCGTGTCATGATGTTATTATTATTATTACCACGACTGAAAACAAAACCGCAATACTAGCATACAATATAGCACGTTAGCTAGCGTTAGCCATTTCACATCCGATTGCAACGCCGGTTTTTGATAGACGTGAGCTGGGAAGTGTAGTTTTCTTCTATTCAAAAGCCCATCGAAAGTCCCGGGTCTCCTCTCCTCGTAGGACTACAAACAAAATGGCGGCACCATTTCCCTCCTCGCATCAATCCTCGCCGTTTTCCCCCCGATATAACTCATATTTCACTAATAATAACACTTCAAACCCATTGGTAAACAAACGCAGTGCTGAAGATATACACCTTGACTGCTGTTTTGACGGGGTTAGGGGCTTTACTCTTGGCTACGCTTGAAAGTTAGCTCTAAGTTAGCATCGTCATAATAATAATAATAATAGTCGTCATGAGCACCTTCAGGGCCTCCAGGCGGTAGATCTGACTGGACTCTCCGTCCATCATCACGTTCACAGCCTTGACCAGCTGCTCGCACATGGCGGACACCGCTTCGTCCCGTTGTTCATCCATGATGATGATGACTTCGAGTAGCGTCTGTCTGTCTGTCTCTGGTGGGGTTATTAGTTGTTGTTATTAGTAGTAGTTAGCTGAAACCGACAGCAGCAGCATGCAGCACAACATGGAGTTAATAATAAACCGCGAAACGTGCTGCTGCTGCGCGCTTGAAGTTGAATCTCTCGCTCGCCGTCGCCGAGGAACTATGGGAATTGTAGGCCATACTGTCTGTAGGCCGAGTATTGCTTGATTGATTGAAAATGTTATTAACAGATTGCAGAATGGGTACAATACAGTACGGCTCAATACACTACACAAATGTATAGTAGTAGCAGTAATGGTAGTAGTAGTAGTAGCAGTAATAGTAGTAGTAATAATAGTAGTAGTAGTAGTAGTAGTAGTAGTAGTAGTAGTAATAATAGTAGTAGTAGTAGTAGTAGTAGTAGTAGTAGTAGTAGTACCTGCCTAAAGCTGTAAAGGAATGTGAATCACTACCCACCTTCAAAAACACTCTCAAAAAACACCTACGTGAGACTGCAATTCGAAACTGGCCCCTACAAATGTCCTAACCTAGTTGTACAGTAAATGACCAAGTAAGGCTTTGTCAATATTCCAATGTACAGTGTAAAATGTGTGTGTGTCCCCTTCCCAACCCCCACCCCCCCCCCCCCCCCCCCCACCTCCAATGTACAGCCCTCACCCAACCCACCCAACCCCACCCCACCCAACCAACCTCCTCCAATGTACAGTTTCTATGCCAAATGTATATACACTCCTTTTCTGGACACTTTTGTATCACAAACAGTACTGTATTTGCAAATCTGATATGTCATAAATGTATAGATGTAGCAGTACTGTCTATCTGTATGTCATGTATGTCATATATGTTATGATGAATTGAAAATGGGGGACCCTGATGTAAACAAGACGAAAGTCTTTCTCTGGTCTGCATCCCCTTAACAATTGTATGTATTGAGCTGTACTGTACTGTACCCATTCTGCAATCTGTTAATAAACTTTTCAATCAATCAATCAATCAGTAGTAGTAGTAGTAGTAGTAGTAGTAGTAGTAGTAGCAGCAGTAGTAGTAGCAGTAGTAGTAGTAATAGTAGCAGTAGTAGTAGTAGTAATAGTAATAGTAGCAGTAGTAGTAGCAGTAGTAGTAGTAATAGCAGTAGTAGTAACAGTAATAGTAGTAGCAGTAGTAGTAGTAGTAATAGCAGTAGTAGTAATAGTAGTAGAACACATAGATACTACAAAAACTTAGGGGTCCGCAAAGACGACTTCAAACTGGAAATGGTAACAACAGATGAGGTACTCAAAAAACTGAGCGCCCTCCAACCTAACAAGGCCACTGGCCAAGATAACAGAACATGAGGTGAGGAGGACCTTTAAGAAAGTGAATATCAGGAAGGCAGCAGGACCGGACGGTATCCCCGGCCGCGTCCTAAAAGTCTGTGCCGACCAACTGGCCCCGGTATTCACTGACATATTTAACCTGTCCTTAGAACAGGCTGTCATCCCCACCTGTCTGAAGAAGTCCACCATTATCCCTGTACCCAAAAAATCCCTTGCCTCAACGACTACCGCCCTGTAGCTCTCACCTCCATATCCATGAAGTGCTTTGAGAAGCTAGTGAAGGGCTACATCTGCTCCTCCCTCCCCATAAACCTGGACCCCCTGCAATTTGCATACTGCCCCAACAGGTCCACAGAGGACGCCATAGCCCATGTGCTGCACACAGCAGCATCACACCTGGACAAGAGGCAGGGGAACTATGTGAGAATGCTATTCATCGACTACCGCTCAGCATTCAATACCATAGTCCCCTCCAAACTCATAGCCAAGCTCAGGGACCTGGGCTTGAACTATGACCTCTGCCAGTGGGTCTTGGACTTCCTGACAGGCAGACCCCAGGTGGTGAGAGCAGGCAACTGCACCTCCTCATCCATCACTCTCAACATAGGGGCCCCCCAGGGCTGTGTCCTGAGTCCCCTCCTCTACTCGCTGTACACACATGACCGTGTGGCACAGCGGAACAACAACACAATCATCAAATTTGCTGACGACACAGTAGTGGTGGGCCTGATCTCTGCAAACGACGAGAGGGCCTACCTGGAGGAGGTTAAGGTTCTAGCGGGATGGTGTCAAGAGAACAGCCTCTCCCTGAACGTCAGCAAAACAAAGGAGATGATTGTGGACTTTAGGAGGTCGGGGGTCAGGGACTACAGCCCCCTCAGCATCGATGGGGCACCGGTTGAGAGAGTGAACAGTTTTAAGTACCTCAGAGTCCACATATCCGAGGACTTGACATGGACCACACACATTGACAGTGTTATCAAGAAGGCACGACAACGCCTCTACTTCCTTAGGCGCTTAAGGAAGTTCAACGTGAGTCAGAAGATCCTCAAGAACTTCTACTCATGCACAATAGAGAGCATCCTGACTGACAATATCACCTCCTGGTTTGGGAATAGCACCGCACAAGACCGCAGCAGACTACAGAGAGTGGCCCGTTCAGCCGAACGCACAATTGGAGGGGGGCTTCCCACTCTCCAAGGCATTTACAACAAACATGGGCAAGGCTAGGAGAATAATCAAAGACTCCAGCCACCCAAACAACTGCCTCTGTGAACTGCTGCGGTCAGGCAAGCGATACAGGAGTCTCATGGCAAGCACAGAGAGACTCAGAAGGAGCTTCTATCCCCAGGCCATCAGGATGCTCAATGAACAATAATTGAACAATGAACAATAACAGGCCAGCAACACACCCACAGCACACACACACTCACTTTAAATAAACAACACACTGTAGCACCCACTTTATCACACTTCACACTTTTACACTTTATATTTATATTATTGGTAAGGGAACTGCACATCTCTCATTCCTTATTCCTTATTGCACCTCACCACCACAACGGTGGCACCACACGCTAAGCTATACCTCACCATTTTTGTACCAGATGTACATAATGTATATATAGAGGTATACTGAACAATTGTTGTTTACACTTGTGTTTACTTGACTTCTTGACTTTCTATTTTTTACTTATTATACTTATTTTTATTTATACTATCTTATTATTATCTAGCACACTCTCAGGAGCGAAACAGAAAGAAACATTTCATGCAAAGGATTCTGTATTTCTGTATGACAAATAATAAAGAAACTTGAACTTGAAATTTAAGTTTCTGGGCGTGACAATGTCTGATGACCTGTCCTGGGGGGTCAGCATTGCCTCTGCTGTGGGCAAAGCACAGCAGCGCCTTTTCTACCTTAGGAAGCTTAAATGGGCTAAACTCCCACAGGGACTGATGGCCAACTTCTACCACTGCGCAGTAGAGAGTGTACTCACGTACGGACTGCTGGTGTGGTTTACTGGCTGTACCAGGGCAGAGAAGGAGGCCCTCCACAGAGTGGTCAAGGCTGCGAGGAGGATCACTGGAGCTAGCCTCCCAGATATCTCCACAGTCTTTACCTCCCGCTGCCTACGGCGTATAAATAACATCCTACAGGACCAGTACCACCCAGCAAACCATCTCTTTCAACTGCTGCCCTCTGGTCGAAGGTACAGATCCATCCAGTCCGGAACCAGCAGACTGACCAACAGCCTCTACCCACGGGCTGTCAGGCTGCTCAACGACGAACATCAACTTGCCCCCCCCCGCATCCCACCCCCGGTGACATAACTCCCACTCCCACATTACAACAATAACTGTGAACCGGACTTGCATTGCTGCACTATACAATACTTCATCCTTTGCAAGTCAACGCCCCCCCCCCCCCTCCTTCCATCAACTCACTGGACTGAAATATTTATATTTATTAATTTATTTGCACAAGCACTAAATGCACTTGGGACAATGATGGTATGTTATATATTGGGACATTGGGACATTGATACTTTATTACTTATTACTATATTACTACTATTATTGACATTATTATTTTGCACATGTTATATCTTATGTTGTATGCCAGTGGTGATGTTCCTAACAAATTTCGTTGTACCAACAATGACAAATAAAGATCTATTCTATTCTATTCTATTCTAAACTTGAACATGACAACATCCCCTCCAAATTCCTCAGAGACTCAGCACCCCAGTCATCACACACATAATAAACCTCTCAATAAAAAAGGGACACGTCCCGAAGGACTTCAAAATTGCGAGAGTGACCCCTCTGCACAAAAAGGGCAGCAAATTAGACCCAGGCAACTACCGCCCTGTTTCTATTCTTACCTCCATCTCGAAAGTCATGGAAAAAATAGTCTACGAACAGGTCGAAAAGTACCTAGCGGAAAAAAATCTAATCTACAAATTCCAATCTGGCTTCAGAACATCCCACTCCACTGACACATGCCTTCTCTATTTGAACAACCACATCAAACAAGAGGTGGACGCGGGCAAATACTGCGGCATGGTCATGCTGGACCTACAAAAGGCCTTCGACACTGTCAATCACTCCATTCTGATTGACAAGCTAAAAGCAATTGGTTTTGATTTTTTTATCAGTGAGCTGGATGCAATCCTACCTTGAGGGGAGAGAACAGATGGTGGAGGTAAACGGTACCCTATCCCCCCCCCTCACAGTGAGCTGTGGTGTTCCACAAGGAAGCATACTAGGACTGCTACTGTTCCTAATTTATGCAAATGACATGTCGTCAGCTTGTGACTGCAACTTGTTCTTGTTCGCGGACGACTCAGCCCTGCTGGTCTCTGACAAGAACAGGTTACAGGTTGAAAAAACCCTCAGCTCAGAACTCGGCAGAATCTGCACCTGGCTCGCTGATAACATTTACATTTACATTTAGTCATTTAGCTGACGCTTTTATCCAAAGCGACTTACGACAAGTCATCAGGAATGACAAGTAACAGCTGAGTAACAATGTTCATCAAAGTGTTGAGTGCTACAGTGTAGGTTAGTTTATTAGGACAAGTGCATGACAGTAAGGTTAGTTAGGGTTAGATATATGTTTTATTTCTTTTATTTTTTTATTCAGATAATGGTTGAAGAAGTGCGTCTTTAGTGGACGGGTTTCGGCTGTCCTAACTGGGGTGGGTAGTTCATTCCACCATTGTGGGGCAAGGACTGAGAATAGGCGACTTCTCTTTGGATTTGGCCGGCAGGTGGAGCAATTCTGTTTTGCTTCGGTTCAGTTTGAGGTGGTTGGTCGTCATCCAGGCGGAGATGTTGGACAGACGAGATCCGCTCAGAGACGTGGATATCTGAGGGAGGAAAGGAGAGGAAGAGTTGAGTATCATCGGCATAACAATGGTAGGAGAAGCCATGAGACGTGATAATGTTACCCAGTGATTTAGTGTAGAGGGAGAAGAGAAGGGGTCCTAGGACCGAGCCCTGGGGGACACCCGTCTGCAGGGGGGCGGGTGGCCGACAGGGTCCCTCTCCATGACACTTTGTAGGAGCGGTCATTGAGGTATGATGTCAGCCATGTCAGCGCAGAGCCAGCCACTCCCATTCCTGCGAGGGCCGCGAGGAGGATCTGATGGTTGACTGTGTCGAAGGCTGCAGATAGATCTAGGAGAATCAGGACAGAGGAGAGGCCTTTCGCTTTTGCTAAGTGAAGTGCCTCTGTGACCGCTATGAGGGCTGTCTCTGTGGAGTCACCAGTCCGGAAGCCAGACTGATTAGGGTCTAGGAGGTCATTCTGTAAGAGATAAGCAGTAAGTTGGTTGGATACAGCACGTTCAAGTGTTTTAGTGATAACAAACTATCATTACACCTGGGTAAAACAGAGTCCATTCTCTTCGGATCAAATAACAAACTCAGCAAGACCGACGGCTTCTCAGTTACAGTGATTTACAGTGAATATTGTGACAAGGAAAGATGAAATTACCTACCTGGGTTCCATCCTAGAGGCAAATCTTTCCTGTGACAAAATGGCATCCAATGTAATAAAAAAAGTCAACCAACGAACTCGTTTCTTGTACCGGATCTCCTCACTGGTAAACAAGAATACCCTGAAGACTCTAGCAGGAGCACTCATTCAAGGGTACTACGACTATGCTTGCACCTCATGGTACCAAAGCACCTCAAAGGCGCTAAAAACAAAATTACAAACATCTCAAAACAAACTGGTCAGACTACTGCTTGACCTTACTCCTAGAACCCACCTCACCCCTGCCCACTTTGACAACCTAGGATGGCTTAGAGTAGACGACAGAGTACAGCAACTTGCAATGGGCCTGGTCTACAAGATACACTACACGACCAAGGTACCCATGTACATGACTAAATACTTCCCAAAGGTCAGTGAATACCACGATCACAACACCAGAGGGAGCTCCACAAATCATGTTAAACCCAGATTCGGCTCAAACAAGGGACTAAACACGTTTCGCAATTATGCCACATCAATGTGGAACGCCCTACCCAAAGCTGTAAAGGAATGTGAATCACTACCCACTTTCAAAAACACTCTCAAAAAACACCTAAGGGAGACTGCAACTCGAAACTGGCCCCTGTAAATGTCCGAACACAACCCCCTCCAATGTACAGTAAATTACCAAGTATGGTCTTGTCAATAATCCAATGTACAGTGTTGTTTGTACAGTTGTACAGTATCCCCCACCCACCCCTCCTACCCACCCCCCCCCCCCCCACCCACCCAACCACCTCCAATGTACAGTCCCCACCCACCCCTCCTACCCAACCGCCCCCCCCCCCCCCACACTCCTACCCCCCCCCCCCAACCACCTCCAATGTACAGTCCCACCCCCACCTACCCAATCCAATGTACAGTTTCTATGCCTAATGTATATACTCTTTTCTTTCTGGACTCTTTTTGTATCACAAATACAGTACTGTAATTGCAAATCTGGTATGTCATAAATGTATAGATGTAGCAGTACTGTCTATCTGTATGTCATGTATGTCATATATGTTACGATGAATTGGAAATGGGGGACCCTGGTGTAAACAAGACGAAAGTCTTTCTCTGGTCTGCATCCCCTTAACAATTGTATGTATTGAGCTGTACTGCACTGTACCCATTCTGCAATCTGTTAATAAAGTTTTCATTCATTCATTCATTCATTCATCATTCATTCATTCATACTCCTCTCAAATTGAGGCGGAGCTTGAATTCCAATGTGGGACGAGAGTCCTCCCCCCTACGTCACTCTGGGAGAGTCCTCCCCCCTACGTCACTCTCTGGGAGAGTCCTCCCCCCTACGTCACTCTGGGAGAGGCTGCAACAACACTGTCAACGCCGGGGTTCGGACTACCGACCGACCGCACACCTACACGGCCTCGGGCAGTAAGTATATAAACATTGCTGTTTTCTTTTTTATTATTGCGGCTTTACTATTTATTTCGCCAACGTCGCCGAACACAGAATAATATCGATCGCGGATCGATACGTGGTGCGCGATGCGCGATGTCGTGTTTCAAACTTTCCAAAAGCGATCCTCCTCCTCAAACAAAACTTTCCATCGAAGGCCTCGCGTTATTATTATTATTATTAGTAGTATTAGTATTTGTTGCAACAGGTTCCATCGATTGATTAAAACTTAAAGCCACAACAACTGAACAGAAGTGTTAGTGTCGGTCGTATTGGATATATGGATTATTATTAATACTGTATTCCGTTACAGGACAGGACCCCGGAGAGAGAGAGAGAGTCCCATCATCACGGGATCTACTGGATCACCGGAGAGATCTGATCGCATTCCCAGCGCTTTCGTCGAAACTGCCAGCCAGTGTGGTGGGGGGGGGGGTTGAAGGTTGAAGGTTCGGGTCCTCCTTCTCTTCTCAGTCGGTTTGCTAAATGCGGTACGACGCTAAAATGATGCCGGTGAGTTTTGCTATATTATTTATGTTTTTATTTTATAATAATATTTTTGTTATTCTGTGAACAAGTTTCGAGTTGTTTCGTTGCATTGTAGTTGATTGATTTGAAAACTTTATTATTGAGATGTACTGTACTGTACCCATTCTGCAATCTGTTAATAAACTTTTCAATCAATCAATCAACAGAATGGGTACAATACGGTACGGCTCAATACACACAATTGTTAAGGGGATGCAGACCTGAGAAAGACTTTCATCTTGTTTCAGGGTCCCCCATTTTCAATTCATCATAACATACATGACATACAGATAGACAGTACTGCTACATCTATACATTTATGACACACCAGAGTTACAAATACAGTACTGTTTGTGATACAAAAAGAGTTTAAAAACAAGAGAGAGTATATTTGACGAAGAAACTGTACAGTATAGTGTATATATACTGTATATAGTGGACTATATACTGTATAGTCCACACAACATACGTTGTTAAATGGACGTGGCAAGGTGACACTCTTGTAACAATCTTCACGTTTATCATTGGGAGGGGGGGGGGTGGGGGTGTATGTTGTTAACAGTAGAAAGGTTAAAATAAGCAGTGTAAACAAAACGGTGTTTGTTTTGATGTGTGAATGCATGTGAGCGGTGTTTGAAATCAGAGCGGCGTTTATTGTTTTAAGTTACTTATATTCTGTTGTCAGAATAAACCCTGTGCAGTGTGTCTTGTATTGTATGTATGGCATAGCTGAGTGTATTATTATTAACCTTCTGTCGTGTGCTAGTCAGGGGTGGAACGGTTCACAATCTACGATTCGGTTCGTATCACGGTTTTGGTGTCACGGTTTTCGGTTGATTTTTATTTAAAAAGAAATGAACACTCCAAAAATACCTATATACATCAGCATAAGATATATAGCCTAAAGATAATCCAACTTTTCAGTTATTCTCAAGGATGTAGTCGTGCAAACACTGAAATAATGAGGCAGTTTGACATCAGGCACATTATTTTGACAGTGACGGTTAGAGCGAGGAGAGAGAGGGGAGGCATCGCTGATTTAAACATGCTTCTCGTTTATTTGGTATAATGTTTGGCACACAAAGACCGAACTGACTGAAAAATATAGGCAACATTTGTCAAAGTATTAACTTAGTTAGTGCAAACAAACAATAATTAAACCTTTTCTATTTTTGTGGCCACATTATAGACAAAGGCCATCAACATAAAGTATGCATATGCTCAACCAGCACTAGACTTTCATATCAAAAAGGAAAAGTCACTGTTATTTAAAATAAATAAATCATGTGTACTAAATATATATTTACTTTTTAATTGCATGAAACATCATGAAGTATTGTCTTATGCCGCTTTTCACTGCATGGTACCTAATCGACTCGCTTTTGCTATTTGAGCGTCCTGGTAGCCGTATCTGAAGCGACGTCACACGAGGAAGTAAATAGTCAACAGTAACACACAGCGTTGGAAGGAGAAGCCCTGATGATATACTATACTATACACCAACAGCCAATAAATGTGAAGTTATCTTTGAACCTCTGTTGTCAAGCCTCGTCAATATACCCCCCCTTCCCCACTAATGGAACACAGCGAAGTGACTCCACGGTTAGCTCGCGGCTACGTTATAAGTATAACCAAACAATACCCACATGTCCCGAACCGCGGAGGTCGTATTGAACGGTTTACGGTTCGAACGCGTACCGTTCCACCACCCCTAGTGGTAGTAAAGGGTTAATCTTCTGTAGTGTATTAATAACCCTTTCACTGCCACACTACGACGGTTACCGTTGGTAGTGTGTGGTAGTAAAGGGTTCATCTTCTGTAGTGTGGCAGTGAAAGGGTTGTTAACCTGCTGTAGTGCGGCAGTGAAGGGGTTAAGAATCCGTGGGCCATGTTATTCGATCACCTGCCGACAATGACATCATAATGTGTAGGTTACAGCCTGCTTCCTCCACACATCAAACTACCCATATAGAGTCTGGAGGGCAGGCTACTATACTACACTAAGCCTGGCACATTGCCCATATCATCATCACCATCATCATCATCACCATCAGAGGTTCATTCCTTTTGCTGCAGTGCCAGGCTCCGTCTCTCAGCACTTCTTTGATGAGTAGAGAGGGGGGTGGGAGGGGGGGGCACACCTGGAGAAATTACGTTTGTGACAGACATACGGAGACGGGTGGTTTTTGGAAAAGAAAGAAAAATGCACATCCTTTTCTCCGTCCTCCTTACAGATTTAGTCCAAACGTTGGCAGTTTAGTGACTATTATCGCCGGCGTCCAAGTTGGGTGGGGGGGGGATCCCCCCTTTGAACGGCCCATCCAAGGTTTCTCTCCTCCTCGTCGCCTGTGGTGCTTTTTTCCCCTATCGCTGGGTTATTTAGTGAGTTTTTCCCCCGTACCTTCGTTGGGGGAGTGTTTCATATTTGGATTTTGATCCCTTTCACCGCCGCACTACCAAAACGGTTAACCCTTTCGCTGCGACAATACAGAGAAGGTTAACCCTTTAGCACTGCCACACACACCATCAGGTTAATAACCCTTTCACTATCACACTACTACAGACGGTTAAGGGTTATGGTGGATTGTGTTCTTGATTTTACTGTGATGTTTCTTCTTGACTTGTTTAAACAAGACTTGTACGGCCCGTGGGGGGGGGGGCATTCATTACCTTGTGAATTTGGGGCTTTACAAATGCATTTGATTTGGCGGCTACGTGGCGTAGTGGGCAAGGCGCTCACCACGAAATCTGGAGACGCTGGGCTCGCCTGTTCGATCCCAGCGCTCCACATTTGCTTTCAGTTTAGCTGGTCGTCCGTACTAATACACATTGGCCGTATTAGGGGGTGGGAAACTGATGGGTGGGGATCGGGCGTTGTGGACAGCGACTCCTACAGGTCGGTTGGTGCGCCTGCGCAGTAGAATCAGGAAGTGTCGGGGGCAGCGTGAGCCTCCCACGCGTTACTCCTCGCCACTGAGAGATCGAGCTGCGCAGGTGAAAAGATGCGACTGCTGTTACCTCAAGTACCGGAGGGGACTTGTGCTATGTATGACTTAGTCCACATTGCAGCCGGCTTGTGGGAGGCAAGAAACAGCGTTCGTGACAGGGGAGGGTTGAATTGGACGATACGAAATTGGGATGGGAGAAAAATATAGAAAATGGGAGAAAAAGTGAAAAAGTGAAAAAAAAAATACATTTGATTTGATTTGTGAGGGCTGTGTAGTTGGTGTGACGACACTAGGGCTGCAACTAATGACTAATTTGGTAGTCGACTAATCTGCCGATTATTTTTTCGATTAGTCGACTAATCGAAAACCAATGTAAACAACAAAAAAAAAGGATTTTTTTTTTTTTTTTTTTTTTTTTTATATAATTACCTATCTTTGTGAAAGTGGCTTCTCAGCTCTGGTCCAGCTGAAGACCGAGCAGAGGAACAGATTGGACATTGAGCATGACCTCAGAGTTGCTTGTCTACCATCACCCCAGACTTTGAGACTCTTGTCAGGACCAAACAACAACATCATAACATGATGATCCCATAGCAAATTAAAATAATGACTCATGAAACATTTGAATTTGGATCTTTAAGCCACTTTAAATGAAAATGTATTTGAAGAACAATACAGCAATCACTCATAACAAGATAAATAAATTAAATAATACAAATTAAAGTGGAAGTGTACTTTAAATAACTTTTGTTTGCTGTGTGTGAGAGGAGTCCGTGTGTGTGTGTATGTGTGTGTGTCTTACTCTGATCGCTGTGTGAGTGAGAGGAGTGTGTGTACTGTGTCATTTGTGTGTGTGTCTTACTCTGATCGCTGTGTGAGTGAGGTGTGTACTGTGTAATTTGTGTATGTGTGTGTGTCTTACTCTGATCGCTGTGTGTGAGTGAGAGGAGTGTGAATGTGTGTGTGTCTTACTCTGATCGCTGTGTGTGAGTGAGAGGAGTGTGTATGTGTGTGTCTTACTCTGATCGCTGTGTGTGAGTGAGAGGAGTGTGTATGTGTGTGTGTCTTACTCTGATCGCTGTGTGTGAGTGAGAGGAGTGTGTATGTGTGTGTCTTACTCTGATCGCTGTGTGTGAGTGAGAGGAGTGCGTGTGTAATGTATTGTGTGTCTAGTCTGATCATCATCTCCTGCAGGGGAACAATGTTTTCAATGTCCAAAATTTGCTATGGGATCATTTTTTTTTTATGACTAATCGACGCAACAATTTCTCGTCGACGATTTTTTTTTAATCGACGTCGTCGATTATGTCGACTAATCGTTGCAGCCCTAGACGACACAGTGTTGGTCAGCAGCGGTCAGCAGAGTGTAGTTGGTGTGACAGTGACACCGTGTTGTTGGTCAGCAGCGGTCAGCAGAGTGTAGTTGGTGTGACAGTGACACCGTGTTGTTGGTCAGCAGCGGTCAGCAGAGTGTAGTCCTCTCTCCTCTCTCCTCTCCTCTCCTCTCCTCTCCTCTCCTCTCCTCTCCTCTCCTCTCCTCTCCTCTCCTCTCCTCTCCTCTCTCCTCTCTCTCCTCTCTCCTCTCTCCTCTCCTCTCCTCTCCTCTCCTCTCCTCTCCTCTCCTCTCCTCTCCTCTCCTCTCCTCTCCTCTCCTCTCCTCTCCTCTCTCCTCTCTCCTCTCTCCTCTCCTCTCCTCTCCTCTCCTCTCCTCTCCTCTCCTCTCTCCTCTCTCCTCTCCTCTCCTCTCCTCTCCTCTCCTCTCCTCTTCACTCCCCTCCTCTCCTCTCCTCTCCTCTCTCCCCTCTCCTCTCCTCTCTCCTCTCTCCTCTCTCCTCTCTCCTCTCTCCTCTCTCCTCTCCTCTCCTCTCCTCTCTCCTCTCTCCTCTCCTCTCCTCTCCTCTCCTTCTTCAGCCTTCAGGGGTCGATGTTCCCGCAGGAAGTCAGTCAGTCGTCGGTCCGGTTTGGCGAGCGTTACGGACGGACCTGATCTGAGGGTTTTTAACCATCGCCCCCCCCCCCCCCCCCCTCTCTCTCTCTCTCGCGTTTGCATCGGAATGTCTTGTGATTCTTGTGTCGGCACAGTGCAGTGTGGTGATTGTTTGGTCCTCGGAAGGACAGAAGATTATATTTTTTGATCCTTTTTGTTGTTGTTGTTGTTGTTGGGTTCAGATCAGTTGACTTTCAGTCCAAGCTATTCAAAATAATAATAATAATAATAATAATACGTTTATTTTCTATAGCGCCTTACATTAGGCATCTCAAAGCGCTTCACATACGTGGCGTTATAGCACACGGACAAACACAGTACAGGGACTTTCACACGGACGACACGGGGGGGATAATACAGAGAGAGAGGGAGACAGCTTAGAGACAGAGAGAACATTTTTATTTATAAATAATACTACTAAAATATAGGTGTTGTGTACAGATGTGAAAGTGTGCGTGATGCAGGGGTTGGGGGGTCAGCAGTGAGGAGGGTAGGCCAGGTCGAACAGGTGGGTGATGCAGGGGTTGGGGGTCAGCAGTGAGGAGGGTAGGCCAGGTCGAACAGGTGCGTGATGCAGGGGTTGGGGGGTCAGCAGTGAGGAGGGTAGGCCAGGTCGAACAGGTGGGTGATGCAGGGGTTGGGGGTCAGCAGTGAGGAGGGTAGGCCAGGTCGAACAGGTGGGTGATGCAGGGGTTGGGGGTCAGCAGTGAGGAGGGTAGGCCAGGTCGAACAGGTGCGTGATGCAGGGGTTGGGGGTCAGCAGTGAGGAGGGTAGGCCAGGTCGAACAGGTGCGTGATGCAGGGGTTGGGGGTCAGCAGTGAGGAGGGTAGGCCAGGTCGAACAGGTGCGTGATGCAGGGGTTGGGGGTCAGCAGTGAGGAGGGTAGGCCAGGTCGAACAGGTGCGTGATGCAGGGGTTGGGGGTCAGCAGTGAGGAGGGTAGGCCAGGTCGAACAGGTGGGTGATGCAGGGGTTGGGGGTCAGCAGTGAGGAGGGTAGGCCAGGTCGAACAGGTGGGTGATGCAGGGGTTGGGGGTCAGCAGTGAGGAGGGTAGGCCAGGTCGAACAGGTGGGTGATGCAGGGGTTGGGGGTCAGCAGTGAGGAGGGTAGGCCAGGTCGAACAGGTGGGTGATGCAGGGGTTGGGGGTCAGCAGTGAGGAGGGTAGGCCAGGTCGAACAGGTGCGTGATGCAGGGGTTGGGGGTCAGCAGTGAGGAGGGTAGGCCAGGTCGAACAGGTGGGTGATGCAGGGGTTGGGGGTCAGCAGTGAGGAGGGTAGGCCAGGTCGAACAGGTGGGTGATGCAGGGGTTGGGGGTCAGCAGTGAGGAGGGTAGGCCAGGTCGAACAGGTGGGTGATGCAGGGGTTGGGGGTCAGCAGTGAGGAGGGTAGGCCAGGTCGAACAGGTGGGTGATGCAGGGGTTGGGGGTCAGCAGTGAGGAGGGTAGGCGAGGTCGAACAGGTGGGTTTTGTTGAGGTGGGACATAAATGTTGGCGCTTCTTTGACGTAAAATGAAAACGACGGAACCTAATAATTAGGCCAAACGACAGAGCTCCCATTCTATGAGTAGAATACGGTGACCCCTGACCTTCCTCTTCTGCTATCCCCCCCCCCCCCCCAATATCTGAATCTGAAGAAAATCCAGTTATAGGTCAATTGAATAGATTTGACTCGAAACCAAATTGACCCACACAAGTACTTGCTATATACGTAAGTAAGAGCAGAGAAGATATTCCTTTATTGATCCCCTTGAGGAACATTCAGGCTTCACCTCCTCTCTCCTCACCTCCTCTCCTCTCCTCCTCTCCTCACCTCCTCTCTCCTCCTCTCCTCATCTCCTCACCTCCTCTCTCCTCCTCTCCTCTCTCCTCACCTCTCTCCTCCTCTCCTCACCTCCTCTCTCCTCACCCAGCTCCTCTCTCCTCACCCAGCTCCTCTCTCCTCTCTCCTCCTCTCCTCTCTCCTCTCCTCTCTCCTCCTCTCCTCTCCTCTCTCCTCACCTCCTCACTCCTCACCTCCTCACTCCTCACCTCCTCTCTCCTCACCCAGCTCCTCTCTTCTCTCTCCTCTCTCCTCCTCTCCTCTCTCCTCTCCTCTCTCCTCCTCTCCTCTCCTCTCTCCTCACCTCCTCACCTCCTCACCTCCTCTCTCCTCACCTCCTCTCTCCTCCTCTCCTCTCTCCTCACCTCTCTCCTCACCTCCTCTCTCCTCCTCTCCTCTCTCCTCTCCTCTCTCCTCACCTCCTCACCTCCTCTCTCCTCACCCAGCCCCCTGTTATTATGACACAGCTCCGCTCTCACGGACGTCAGTATGAATGGTCGCTCTGCCCCGTGTCCCTGTAGCGCCCCCTAATGGGCCACGCAGGACCGTCTCCGCTCGATATGCTCGCCGAGCGTCTGCAGTGAGATAATATTATAGCAGGGTTCTCTTCTTCCCACTCATCCTGGAAAACCAGAGACTAGATTTACGGGTCATGGAAATCCTGGACATTTGGACCCGGACATTTGTAAATAATAGTATTTGTTTGTCTCCCCTCACTCGGATATGTAAACCTAGGTGTGTATTTAGTTTGAAACTCGACTGATCATGGCAGCGGCGCTCCTTTTTGTTTTGGCCCACTGTGGCATTTCACACGCTCATGCTTATTCTCCTCTTAAAGAGCTGTCCAATCCTAACCGTAATGACTACAACAAAATGTACATTTCTGTGCAGCTAAAAACTACATAAAAAGTAAATATGTCAATACAATACAGCCATACGACTCATCGCTGTCCTAGATTGTCAAGAAAAAGTCCTGGAAAAGTCCTGGAAAATGATTTCTCAAAAATAGTGTGAACCCTGTGTTTAACATGTGACTCAGAGTCCAGAGCAACAGAACTCTGTGTTTAACATGTGACTCAGAGTCCAGAGCAACAGAACCCTGTGTTTAACATGTGACTCAGAGTCCAGAGCAACAGAACTCTGTGTTTAACATGTGACTCAGTCAGAGTCCAGAGCAACAGAACTC
>NC_140173.1:152720906-152747248 GCF_963971535.1 Notolepis coatsorum | reverse complement strand
AAGGTTAACCTTCTGTAGTGTGGTAGTGAAAGGTTATAACCTTCTGTCGTGTGGTTGTGAAAGGGTTAACCTTCTGTAGTTTGGTAGTGAAAGGTTAACCTTCTGTATAGGGATGCTCGATATTGGCTTTTTTACCGATACCGATATTCCGATATTGTCCAACTCCAATTTCCGATACCGATACCGATATCAACCGATACCGATATATGCAGGGTTTCCCCCCCAAAAAACGGAATAATTTCAGGTAACTAATAATTTCACTGGATGCATTCAAAAGGCTTTCTAAATGTAAGCATTATCTGTGCAAAATATGATCATTAAAAAAGTAAAAATGAACATTTTAAACCAACATGCATACTTTTGACAATAAATAAAATAAGAATTGGTTCTTACTTGCTTGCCTGGGTAAATAAAGGTTAAATAAATGTTAAAAAAAAAAAAAAAAAAAAAAAAAATTGTTATTGTTTTTTTTTTTTTTTTTACCGATACCGATATTTTCCGATATCACATTTTACTGCCGATATCGGCCGATAATATCGGTCGGCCGATAATATCGGACATCCCTACTTCTGTAGTGTGGTAGTAAAAGGTTAACCTTCTGTAGTGTCGTAGTGAAAGGTTAACCGTATGTACAGTAGTGTGGTAGTGAAAGGTTAACCTTCTGTAGTGTGGTAGTGAAAGGTTAACCTTCTGTAGTGTGGTAGTGAAAGGTTAACCTTCTGTAGTGTGGTAGTGAAAGGTTAACCTTCTGTAGTGTCATAGTGAAAGGTTAACCTTCTGTAGTGAAAGGTTAACCGTATGTAGTGTGGTAGTGAAAGGTTAACCGTCTGTAGTGTGGTAGTGATTGAAAGATTAACCGTAATGTAGTGTGGCAGTGAAAGGTTAAGTTTCTGTATTGTCGCAGTGAAAGGGTTAACCTTCTGTATTGTCGCAGTGAAAGGTTAACCTTCTGTATTGTCGCCGTGAAAGGGTTAACCTTCTGTAGTGTGGTAGTGAAAGGTTAACCTTCTGTAGTGTGGTAGTGAAAGGTTAACCTTCTGTAGTGTGGTAGTGAAAGGTTAACCTTCTGTAGTGTGGTAGTGAAAGGTTAACCGTCTGTCATGTGGTAGTGAAAGGTTAACCTTCTGTCATGTGGCAGTGAAAGGGTTAACATTCTGTATTGTCGCAGTGAAAGGTTAACGATAGGTTATGACTATAACCAAGTTCTGTCAATAGTGGTGACGCTCGGCGTCACTCATGCACTATCCTCGCATACGTGCATGCGCACTGAATAAAATTCCACAATGTACCTTTATCCCAGTATTCGTCTGACCACACCCCTCGTTAGCTTACCTACATAAGCAGGTGTGTGGTCACCTGCTCTCCTCCTTCCCGAGCTTTCACCACAAGGTGAGATCAAGGGCTGCAGCGGCGTCGGACGCCGAGCGTCACCACTATTGACAGAACTTGGTTATAGTCATAACCTATCGTTCTGTTTCATAGTGGCTCCGCTCGGCGTCACTCATGCACATAGGGAGGCCGAGCGAGAGCCACCGGCCGACAAATACACCCCGCTGAGGCCCCCCACAACCATCAGAACAGGGAGGACCGAGCCCCCCCGACCCCCCCTAATGGAGGGCACCCCCCCTATTGGAGGTCCCCGGGAGGGCGACGGACCCGACCGTGCGAAGAGGCACTCAAGCAACCCAACGCACAGGGTGAGCAGACCGTGGCCTGACCCCACGACTACACACACGCACAACCCGCATGCCACCCGGGAACGAATGGAGGGAACAACCTCGTTACTGCCCCCAGAATCACGGGGTCAAGGGCAAACCCAACCCCGTGGCAAGGCCGTAGCAGCGGAGCGCGCAGGAAGGCCCAGACCCACCAAAGGGACTGGACCCTCTGGAACGGGGGCCCGGAGAAGTCCATGATGCCAGCATCAAGACCCCACCAGGTGGTCACTTAGTGACCCCGCCCCCCACATCGCCAGCGTATTCGGACAAAGGCCCCTCAGCCGAGTGGGCCCTGTCCCCCCAATAGTACACCGCCTGGCATACTGACCCTGCAGTACAGGCAGTCAGCACGGCCGTAAGAAACAAGGCTTCCCACGGAAGCAGGCAGCGCACCGGGGAAAAATCAGGCAACAGGCTGTTAACCCGAGCCTGGAGACTGCGGACGAGACAGGCGCCAGAGGGGTCAGCTGAACACAGCCGCCCCGGCGGAAGGGGCGTATGCTGGCGTTGTCGTCACCATGACAAACCTCCCTCAAAGCAAAGGCTGACACAATTGGCAGACGTCATGAACGTGCAGGGGCACACTCAACCGGGCAACCCGGGAGTTGACACTGCACCGACACACCAGAGAACCAACCACCCAGCCGTTACCCTATGCGGTGGTTGGTCCCATAACCCCTCAGGAAAAACTCAAAAACGTACCTGCGGCACTACCGCAGTACCCGTGTTCCAGTTTCCAACAGGGTTATCCCGGGCCTACGGGTCAACGAAAAACATTACTTCGGACCGGGCCCGGTGATACGGGGAGCACAGGGTCCCCTGAGGAGGTCAAAGACCACCCCAACAGGCCCCTCTTCGCCATGCGTAAGAGAAGAGCGCAAGAAATGGAAAACCAGCCCCAACACCCCGTACTTGGTATTCCCAGGAGGTCACCCAACCAAGTACTAACCAAGACCAACCTGCGTGGCGGCCGAGATCTGCCGAGATCGGGCGTGTACAGGTTGGCACGGCCGTAAGCCATTACGACAGTGTAGAATACAATGTACCCAACAAGGGTTCCATAGCGCTTAACCCTGTGACACCCGGACCGACCTGGCATTTTTTCCCCCTGAAAAAAACCCAAGTCCCTCAGGGTACCAGAACAGCAGATCTGCATCCCCGGCGGACAACGGGTTTAACTGATCCGGACCAGCGTGACCAGAACCAGTCCCGTGCCCTAACCACGCCGACATGCCAACTCCAGGAGAAGGGGCAGATATGCGTGTTGATCTTAAACATGAAAAGAAGGCGCCACCCAGACGTTCGGTGCGAACCTCGCCCGGCGGCCCACCCCCAGGGCGTGAGACCCTTCTACGTATGTTCAGAACCATTCCATTATCATCCCCTGATATGAACGAGAATCCGTCGACAACCACACAGGTCGTCGGAAGAGGAAAACCCCCATCCCAATTGCTTTATAAAAACGCTGTTTTAACCCCAAGCAACCAAGGCGCGCCAGTCAGTTGCTTAATGTCCAACAGAACATCCCGAGCTAGCACTATGTGTGCGTCGGGTATATCCACATCAATAATAGGCTATTTAGACCTTTTTATTGAATCCCTAAGGCGCCCAGGGGAACGACAAGAGGGGCGGGATGCAACCAACTCCAACTCTTTATAATAATAAAGAAGAAGCATCAACCGTATAAACCCAACTGCACAGCTGGGAGTAAAAACTGTTTATATTTTTACATCCAGTCACTCCTTTAGTTAGAGTATAGACCGAACTTTCCCAGAAGCCTTCCCACATGAGTCGTAGTTATGAAAAAGACATGTCAACTGTGAGTCACGTGACCAACTGACTCAAGTTTACACATAAATCGAGCGTAGCAGACCCGTGGGCCCTACGCTCTAACTCGAAACTTTAACACCACAAACCTTACGTAAAGATCTTAACTCACGGAAGCCGCCGCCATAGCAACGTATATGCTATGACGGGGGAAACCCTGTACACGACTCCTGTTTGTAATAGGAGTCGTGTCAGGACAACCCCCCCCCCCCCCCCCCCCCCTCCCTAGACGTTGAACGGCTCGGCCCTGACTGGCTCAGCAGAATGAGAAAAAATCTCCTAAACCAACCAAGTGGAAAGGAGGGGTTTATTCGGCACCCCCTCACACAACCCTGTTTCCCTACACACCAAAACAACTGTAGCATTTTGAGACCTTCGGTAGAATGCTAATGTATAGCGTAAGCTAATACAATGCCCGCTACCCACAGACTGTGAACAGGATTTATAACAAAACAAGTCGTGTGTGTGTGAATCCTACACCCGCTTTCTATGTCGTACATAGGAAACGCTGACAGAGAGTAACGGCCAGGCCGTGGAACGTGTGTGTACGAGTATTACTGCAACTAACACAACAGTGTTGTGGAACACATTTACTTTGTTCAAGCAATGGAATATACCACCAGCTTCTACCTGCATGTGGAGAGTCAGGCTAATAGAACCTTTCTATGACTGAGTGTATGCTTGCAGACCTTGCTTAATCTCGTAACACAACATGACTCATCTCTCAATGTAATAATGCAGATTCACATTACGCAACACCATCATATGATTTGTTGAAGAAACACAGTTTGTTTGGCCAATAATATAGTTCCCCTTTTTTTAGGGAACTTTTTATTTTTATGGCACAAAAACACAATCATGAGGGGGCCGGGGAGGGTGTAGAGGAGAGGGAACCACAGAGGGAAAAGTCACTTTAGCGGCGTCTGCTACCTCGAGTCGCTCGAGTTTTGCCACCCCGAGGAGCCCCGGAGGGACGGTAGTGAATCGGCTGCTGGTCTCGTCGTTCCCTACTGTCTCCTCCGGTCGTGGATGGGCCGGCAGTAGCAGAATCGCCGTCTCTCCTCCTGGCCTTCTTAGAGGGGCCAGCAGTGGCGGCGGAGGCAGTGGTAGGCACGGCGGAGGGAGCTCGACGTCGTGGAAGCCTTCTGACTCCACCGGCAAGAACAGGAGGCGGAAAATGGGGTTGGAGAACGGATCGCTCCTCTGCCATCTCTCTGCACGTTGAGGTAATCAGCTGCAGGGCCTTCCCGAATAGTCCAGCATCGGAGAGGTTGGCCGTCAGAAGAGGGGCTCTCTTCTTTTCTGGCACTCGAGCCTGCTCCAGCCAAAGGTGGCGCTGGGTCAGGGTGGCCAGGGCGCGCATCTTCCCCGAGGCTATGGCCTGCACCTGGGTAAGATGCAGGACAGCTCCTGCCGCCTGGGTGATCTGATCGCATTTTACCTCGGTCAGACCCGTGCCGCCCGTCATTATCCCCGATACAAATCTAACCAGGTGGGCGATGTTAGAAGCCGCAGCCAGTGATTGTGTACCAGCGATAAATGACTGGTCACCCCAATATGCCAATCGCCTAGCCGATCTTCCATGGAGAACCGGCTTGCATAATGGTTCCCACACCACATCCGGACAGAGGAGAGCGGCCATCGGCCTATCAAGCCGTGGCACGCCCTCTCTCATACCTTCGACCAACCCCGACACCCGCGTAACTGGTACGTAGGCGGGGGTAAGTCCCATGATGTGAGACACCGCCTGGCCCCGACGAACATAGGCCCCCATTGAGGGGAAAAATGGGTAGACAACGTCCACCCCTCTCACCGGGCGACGCTGCCAGAGATGACCTATGAGATCATCAGGGGCAGGTGCAGGCAATGGCTGCGGCAGCGGCACGCCGTTTGCAGCGGCGGCTACCGCCATGAGCTCGGGAAACAAAGCCCGCAGTTCCCCCTGCTGACTTTCCTCCACCGAACCCGCATCCCTCACATGCAGCAGGCTTCGACTGGCTGAGGAGCCACAGTCTGATGTGGATGATAGCAGGGCATCCTGCCGATGAGGCCGAGGTGGTTCCCCGACATCCTCGAACAAGGTGCCCCAAGGAGACATTTCTCCCCCCTCCGGTGTTTCCTGGACGGGAGGGATACTCGCCTCCACAGGGCCTTCAAACAAGAATCCGTCCGACTCTTCCATGTAATCCTCAGTTTCCATCGGGGATGCAGAGACCGACGCATCCTCGCTGGTCTCCAGCAATTCCCCAAACCCAGGCCGTTCGCGTCTGCAGGACACCATCTTGCGACGTGAACGGGCAGACGCGAAAAGTTTGCGTCGCAAATCCTCCGGAACCAAAACAACCGGCCGCTCAACAACGGACGATTCCCTGGAACCAGAGGAACCAGAGTCGGGATCAGGCCACCGCCGGGTCGACAGCACCGATGCACCGGCTCCTCGGAGAGGCAAACTACCCATCGGCTGTCTCCTGGGCTGGGCTGGCAACCAAGAGAGTGGCAGCAGCCCCACACCAAGGCGCACGACAGAGGCGGGAATGGAGAACCGCTGGTGAAGAGTGGGTCTACTCTCCGAGGTAGACATTATGACTTAGCTTTTCTTTTTTAATAATTATGAGAGAAGAAAAAAATAAGCACAATGTAAACACGTCTCAACTTTCTTCAACTAGCAACACGTCAAGTGGGGATCGAAGGCACCTCCTTGTGGTGAAAGCGAAGAAGGAGGAGAGCAGGTGACCACAAGCTAACAAGCTAACGAGGGGTGTGGTCAGACGAATACTGGGATAAAGGTACATTGTGGAATTTTATTCAGTGCGCGTGCACGTATGCGAGGATAGTGCATGAGTGACGCCGAGCGGAGCCACTATGAAACAGAACCAAGTTTCAAGTTTCTTTAATAGTTGTCATACAGAAGTACAGAATACTTTTATACAAAATGCTTCTTTCTGTTACGCTCCAGAGACTGTGCTAGACAAAAGATAAGTATAAAATTAAATAAAATAGTATAGCATGTAAAAATAGAAGTCACGTACGTAGACAGTGTTCAGTATATACATATGTACAATGTTCGATGCAGAATAGAGTAACTGAGTTACCGTACAATATACAATATACTATGCAATATACTAATATACAATACTATATAGTTCAAAGCAGAAATGGGATGAGGTACAATTTACAGTAAGGTGTACTGAGTTATATATCGTATTTGCTTATCGCGTCCCGCTCTGAGCCTTATGAGATACCCCTTATCTCCTATGATACCTACTGTATCCTCAACGAACAACTACATGCACCCACACCTGTATGGGGCCCCGCCCCTATGGAGGCGTAGCCCATATAACCATGACTCTGGTCACCAAACACCCTTCCTCTATTTTCGTTCCAGCGTACTGGCTGCGTGCACCATACGTAACTAGCAGGATGAAAAAGATCAGAGTCATAATGTTGAAAGCTTACCGGAGGTTGCTGGCCCCTGGCATCTTCGACGCATGTTTTTGGCGACACGACGGGCCTATGTTGATGTTTCTCGTCTGATGACAGCAGATCGGGGTTCAGCTGTACAAGATTGGCTGTCGGGCCGGCTTGTACCCAGGTAGGCCCTGTGTCTTCAGGCATGGGTATTAGTGTTAGTAATGCTGGTTTGTTTTGTTACACAACCATGTTGTGTGTTGGCGCCGGGGGCAGGATGGTTTGGTGAACGTTCACTGCAGGGAACGGTTTCCAAGCTGTCTTGGGCGTGCTACTAAACATCTAATGCTATGCTACATGCTATCGCTAATGCCACATGCTATCACTACTGCTAACTGCTACGCTGTTCTAATGTCTCCGCCGTGAGATGTTGTCACTTCTCCCTCCTCTTGCCCGGTTCATCAATGAAGGTCAGTCGGTAGCTGTTTTGTTTTTTTTGCTGAGTCCTATTTACCTTTTTTCGGGTAAATGGGTTGACAGCAGGGTAGGCCGTGGCTAGGTATCCTAGCCAGGTATGTTACCTTGTGTTCCGGCGGGGTCTATGGAACGGTGTCCCCATCTGGGGCGATGCGTGAGCTCGGCGGTGTAGCAGTAGAGCTATATTACTGCAGGATGGGACTTAACGGCGGGTTATGGCTCAGCTGGCTAGTTCCTATCCACATTGGCGTCGGGTAGTGGGGCTATGGGTCCAGCCGACATGGTAAACATGTTGCGTGTCTGTGCGCAGGCGGTTGTTGATCTGGGTCCCACATCGCCTCACGCTAGGCTGTAGTAGTATAGAGGCAGGGCCGCCTGGGAGAAATGTGAGGCCCTGTGCAAATGTAAACGCGAGGCCCCCCACCCCCTGAGGCGGCCCTGTGTAGTGGGCTATTGTTTCGTTCTGTCACTCTGCTATGAGAAGGTCTGTCTTGCTACAGTTTTCTCTCCTCGCAACCATTCATACTGACGGTCAATCGGTATACTGGGGGAGTAGTGCGGGGGGGGCTTTGTTTACCTTTTTTGGTAAATGGGCTAAGCTAGGGCTGGTGTGCTGTTGTGAATATTTTGAATGAAGGCGGGACTAGTTCACTCTGGTCCGCCTCCCCTTGTGTGTATGGGTTTGCTCATTCTACAGTATTTTGTGGTTTAGTTCTTTTATTCATTTAACCCTTTCATGGTGCACACCACAGTGGAGGTTGCTGTTTGCAACCACCACTGGTGCTCCGTGTTAACATCAGTCCTTTGTTTTTGACATATTGAAACAGTGCCCCGCCCGGCCGACGCCATGGGTGGGTCGGCCTGGCGAGTGGCTGGTGGGCTGTTAAAGCCTGTACCGCCACGGTATGGAATTGGCAGCGATTAGAACTGTGTTCGACGTTATTAGCTTTGACCCAGCCGCAAGCTATAACCGCTCAGGGTTCCCCTCTCCGCAGGGGATTTTGGTCTTCTGCTGGAGCGCGGGCGGTATTGTTCTAGGCCCTACACCGCCTCACACCGCGCAGCCAGAAGAAGAGAGAGCACGGCCTCGTCAGCGGCGATGACGAGGCCCTCGACAGGCGGCCATGTTTTCCCCCGCCGGAGGTATCCTGGGCGTTGATTCGACAGGTGTCCACAAGGCCGACAGCCTTGGCGGCCGAGGGATCGGCCATGTAGGATGGGTTCGGCTTGAACAAACAAGCCGTCACCGTCCTGCCGCGAGCAGCCCGCTCTCCAATCACTCCCTTCCCCAACACCAGCGGAAAAAGTGGGCTCTGATTGTTTCCTTTGGCTGCGGGCCGCGTGCCTTTGTTGATGCGCGGGCGGCCCCCCTTTCGCTTCTCATGGGGACAGGGGCTGACACCCAGTTGATGGCTGAGCCTGGGTCTGTCCGTGAGAATGTTGTGCTGTCAAGCGGCTCCCACACCTTGAGCTGTGTTGGTTGAGCCTGGTGTTACGTCTGTCAACTTAAGTGTTGTCAGCAGGGGGGCTCGAAACCTTTTGAGGCACACAGTGCGGGCTTCCCCAGCCTCGCCTTCGCCAGGCCAGGTATCATGTTGGTGCCTCCCACTCCTGAAATATTGGCAAGTGGTCGCAGCTCACATGATTTGGGGTGGTAGTAATATCACTGCAGGGCTACGGTGTGTAGGAACCCATGGGGGCCTTACACCTTGCATGTCCGGCTGCAGAACAACTCCTCAGCATGTTCTGGAGGGGTGTTCAGTGGGGGGGCTTTTTTCATCGGAAGCCCCCCGTATCAGGCCATGCTGCCCGGTCTGCGCTACGTTCAATGTGTTGGTGTTGAAAGCGGTCCTTCTGGTCCACAAATGGTGTTGATCAGGACGGACGATACGACGTCAGTGTCGTGTATCGACAGACAGGGAGGAGTACGCTTCCCCTGTCTGCACCAGGCGGCGGGCGGCTGGCTATGGGCGTCCTCCATCTGCGCGGCCTGAGGGCTCCCCACATCCCCGGTAGGGAGAATGTGGGTGCAGGTGTACTGTCGCGGGGCGGTCCTCATCCTGACGGGTGAGGATTACGTCTGGACATGGCCAGGCGGGTCTGGGACCGATGCCGTGCCGCCAGGGATTCTTCCCCATACATCTGTTAGGTCAGTTGTTGGGACGGGTACGTTGAGGGGCGCAGGTTCTTGATCCTGATGGTGTTACCATCTGGAATGCGCATGCTCCCTCCACTGTCGCGCTTACGCAGGCAGATGACGTATGTTCCAAGTGTGGTGTAAGGCGGGGGGCCGGGACTCAGTCTCCTGCCCCCTGGATGCTGTCCTTAGTTACCTCCAGTCTCTCCTTGATAGACTGTCGGCTTCGACGGTGAGGGTATATGCAGCAGCTATATCCTCCTATCATGAGGGGTTTGAGGGGATGTCTTGTTCAGCCACCCTCTTGTGAAGCGTTTCCTGCTTGGCGCTCGACGCGCTAAGCCGGTGCAACGCTCCTTGGCTCCGACTTGGGATCTTCAATTGGTCCTCGGTCGGTTGTCCTTGGCCCCGTTTGAGCCGCTCAAGCAGGCGCCGTTGGGACAGCTGTCCTTCAAGACCGCGTTCCTACTGGCTGTCACTTCCGCTAAACGCGTAGGTGAGCTCTGTGCTCTCTCGGTACGTCCAGAGTGCCTGTCTTTTCGGACCGATTGCGGTGCCACTCTGCGACCTAATCCTGCTTTCGTGCCTAAGAATATCCGGAGTTCCTTCCGCTCCCGGGATATTGTGGTTCAGGCGTTTCGTCCTCCTCCTCACACTAGTGAGTTAGATGCGGGCCTTCACCTGTCATGTCCAGTCCGTGCTTGGGGATTTACCTCAGCCGTACTCAGGACTTCAGGGTTACCGACCAGCTTTTTGTCTGTTACGGTGGGGCTCGTGCTGGTAAGGCACAGTCGGAGCAGCGCCTGTCCCATTGGTTGTGCGAGGGCATTACCCTCTGCTACACGTTGGCTGGGCAGGATCCCCCTGGGGGCGTCAGGGCGCACTCCACTCATTTACATTTACATTTAGTCATTTAGCTGACGCTTTTATCCAAAGCGACTTACAAGTTCTGTACGACAAGACAGCAAGAAGGGTACAACTCTATCAGCTGAGTAACAATGTTCATCAAGTGTTGCGTGTTACAGTGTAGGTTAGTTTATTAGGACAAGTGCATGACAGTAAGGTTAGTCAGGGTTAGATTTTTTTTTTTTTTTTTTTTTTTTTTATCATTTCAGATAATGGTTGAAGAAGTGAGTCTTTAGTCGACGGCGAAAGATTGGACGGGATTCGGCTGTCCTAACTGGGATGGGTAGTTCATTCCACCATTGTGGGGCAAGGACTGAGAATAGGCGGCTTCTCTTTGATGACCCTCCGGGAGCTTGGATAGGAGTAGGTCTGAGGCGGCCAGAAGATGCAGAGCGTAGGGGTCTTGAGGGTGTGTAGTTAGAGACCATTGACCGGAGGTAGGCGGGAGCGGTTCCCTTTGCTGCACGGTATGCTAGGTCGAGGGCCTTGAAGCGGATACGTGCAGCAATGGGGAGCCAGTGCAGGTCCCTAAGAAGTGGGGTGACATGTGGGGTGACTCGTGGGGTGGCTGCTTCTGCCGCTCTCCTGGGTGGGGCCTCGGTGGAGGACATCTGTGCTGCAGCTTCATGGTCCTCCCCGGGTCCCTTTGTAAGGTTTTACCTCATGGACATGACCGGGGGTTCTGTCTCCCAGGCGGTTCTGGGGTCTGTGGCCTTTCCTGCTTCCCGTCCTTGGTCGGGTAGCAGGAGTGTATGGGTATGGGCCACAGTGTGTTGAGTCACACGTGGTTCCGCCTGTACGGTGTGTTCAAGGGGTTCTGGTTCCCTCTTGTTCGCATTCAGGTGGAGTTGACTGCGCCCCCCCTTCATTAGGAAGGATGGGGTGACAGGGCTCCCCGCACCCCTTGATGTGGGCTTACGGGTCCTCAGGGGGTACATCTGTCGGGTCTCGCGTCCGCTCTTCCCCATATCTCATAAGGCTCAGAGCGGGACGCGATAAGCAAATACGATATATAACGATTAGTTATATTAGTATTGGCTGAGCGTCCCGCTCTGCACGGCCCTGAGTTCCCTCTTGAGGGATCTTTTCCTGGAACGGGATTTGGCGAGGAAGGGTGTTTGGTGACCAGAGTCATGGTTATATGGGCTACGCCTCCATAGGGGCGGGGCCCCATACAGGTGTGGGTGCATGTAGTTGTTCGTTGAGGATAGGTATCATAGGAGATAAGGGGTATCTCATAAGGCTCAGAGCGGGACGCTCAGCCAATACTAATATAACTAGGTTATCTACATAACCTATCGGTATGGGTTGTAGTACAAATCTTTTACCAATAAATATAAAGTGTGTCTACGTGTTCTAAAGTGTGGAGAGTGGGTGCTGCAGTGTGTTGTTTGTTTAAAGTGAGTGTGTGCATATGGATGTGTGTGTTGCGAGTGCATTTGATGGTTGTTGCTTAAGCATTACATCACGCGCAGGAGTGGTTTGTGAAAAATAAACCATACCTAGGGGTGGTCGTTAGACCCCCCTAGGCATGGTTTATTTTTCACAAATCACGACTGCAAGTGGTGTAATGCTTTTATACAACTGCCACATCCATCCAACCTTATTGCTATACAATAAACACACATTAATCGAAGATTTATTGAAAAAAACATCCACCACAAAAAGTAGTTCCCACAACAACAACAAAGAGAAATTGCCTCCATGTGGAAGCAGCTCGGAAGTGCATCCAACCAACTAACACATCCAACTGTCTTTCAACTAAGACATCCAACCAACTAACACATCCAACTGTCTTTCAACTAAGACATCCAACCAACTAACACATCCAACTATCTTTCAACTAAGACATCCAACCAACTAACACATCCAACTGTCTTGAAACTAAGACATCCAACCAACTAACACATCCAACTGTCTTGCAACTAAGACATCCAACCAACTAACACATCCAACTTTTCTTTAGTTTGATTGATTGATTGATTGAAAATGTTATTACCAGATGCAGAATGGGTACAATACAGTAAGAATGAAGTTCTATAGAAAGTAGGTCTGCATCCCCTTAACAATTGTGTGTATTGAGCCGTACTGTATTGTACCCAGTCTGCATCTGGTAATACATTTTTCAATCAATCAATCAATCAATCAATCAATCATTCCAATAACAACCACTAACTTCATAATTAAAAACTAAAGAAAAGTTGGATGTGTTAGTTGGTTGGATGTCTTAGTTGAAAGGCAGTTGGATGTGTTAGTTGGTTGGATTTATACAACGGCATGCAAATATCTCGATTCTGATTGGCTGAAACAGTCAATTTACACGTATGTATCTGTCACAATTCCACACTCTTGGTCCCAGGACCCGCCCACAATCACTATCACTCCGTGTCTAAAAAAAACAAGATGGCGGACAATAATCTTTACAAATGGATATGTTGATAGCGTCATAACGACTAAATAATAACCGAATCTGTCACGGTGAATGTCTTAGTCTCTTACACAATGTTGGATTGTGTAATCTATGGGTCATGAGTCATTGTGGAACAAAAGAAAAATCGCGGATTGATTGATTGATTATTTGCCTTTTTTTTTTTTTTTTTTTTGACTGCAGAGCTCACTCTCTCACACTGTCTGGCACACCCCCACCCACACACCCCCACCCACACACCCACACACACACACACGTCTGCAACGGCGGGGGAGAGTCAGACTGAGAGAGAAGCAGCTGAGTGCTGCGCTGTTTTAAGTGAGCATGGCCTATTGAATTGATTGATTGCTAATTTTATTACTGTATGCCTGGTTTCCAACTGGTTAAGTTTAGGCCCTCTAAAGTAGGTTTAAAAAAATAAATAAAAAAATATGGCGAAGAAAACTTATTTTTTCCTATAGGGCAAAGAAAACCTTTTAATTTGTTTTACCTACTTTCTATAGAAGCATCTAAGAATGAAGTTCTATAGAAAGTAGGTCTGCATCCCCTTAACAATTGTGTTTATTGAGCCGTACTGTATTGTACCCATTCTGCATCTGGTAATACAAATTTCAATCAATCAATCATTCCAATAACAACCGCTAACTTCATAATTAAAAACTAAAGAAAAGTTGGATGTGTTAGTTGGTTGGATGTCTTAGTTGAAAGACAGTTGGATGTGTTAGTTGGTTGGATGTCTTAAGGCCTCTACATGCTACAGCAAATTCAAAGCAACTTCGACACAACATCGACAAAGCAACGGTGTTGCAGACACTCTACCTTTATGCTTCTGCAAAATCAACGCGCAGCCTATGTAACATTGTACCCCGTATGTAGCTAGGTTCCCTAGATAGATGACGCTTCCCTTCTCAACCAACCCATTGATAAAATCAGAAAAAGAAGCATCATTTTTACTTCCGGGCGGGGGGTTTCAAAATAAAAGAGCGAGTCTAAAAGCACCGTAAATACGTTTATTTTTTACAATATCTAACGTTACACGAACCTAAACTAATCTAAAGTTAGTTTAGGTTCGTGTTAACGTTAGATTATGTACAAAATAAACGTATTTACGGTGCTTTTAGTCGTCGCTCTTTTATTTTGAAATTCCCCGACCGGAAGTATTATAGTGTCTGTTGCTAGCAGCTTAACCTTTGTCAGCCGGTTCTTTGCTTTTTAACGTAACTTCATTCGTTTCCAATGGAGAGGAGAGAAAGACCGGCTCACATGCAGCTCAAACTACCTATTGGAATAAATTAATTGATTGATGTTTAACTTGTCCCTGTGTGTGTCCAGTCATTTCGACTAGCAAACGTTGTATTTAACGTTAAAGTTACCTCAGGATACCATTGTATTTAGTTGGTTAGCTATGCAGCTAATGTGGATAGCATTTTGTATAGCACCAATGCTAGCTGGCTGGCTACAGCTTTATTTACTAAATTATGGAGGCTTTTTTATCGTCAAGGTAAGAGAGGATTTGTCATGATCAACTGAAGGCGTATGCTATGGAACAATATGTGCTTGGGTTTTCAGAAAAAGGCCAGCTATGTGACGCTAATTATTTAGCATCAACGCTGGCTGGCTACAACAATGGCGGATGGTATTCTCTGCGATACCTATATTATTCTATGACAGCCCCGCCCCCATTCGCTAACCAACCAATCACTGCTACGCAATATCAACGCAACGGTTGTTTAGGTTAGATTTTGGAGACATGTACGCAGATTCCTCGCAACACAGTCTACAAGACCCTAAACAACAACCGCGCTGAAATCGCGCTGATGTTGTGTTGAAGTTGCTTTGAAGTTGCTGTAGCATGTAGAGGCCTTTAGTTGCAAGACAGTTGGATGTGTTAGTTGGTTGGATGTCTTAGTTGAAAGACAGTTGGATGTGTTAGTTGGTTGGATGTCTTAGTTGAAAGACAGTTGGATGTGTTAGTTGGTTGGATGTCTTAGTTGAAAGGCAGTTGGATGTGTTAGTTGGTTGGATGCACTTCCGAGCTGCTTCCACATGGAGGCAATTTCTCTTTTTTGTTGTTGTGGGAACTACTTTTTGTGGCGGATGTTTTTTTCAATAAATCCTCGATTAATGTGTGTTTATTGTATAGCAATAAGGTTGGATGAATGTGGCAGTTGTATAAAAGCATTACACCACTTGCAGTCGTGATTTGTGAAAAATAAACCATGCCTAGGGGGGTCTAACGACGGTCTAACGACCACCCCTAGGCATGGTTTATTTTTCACAAACCACTCCTGCGTGTGATGTAATTAAGCATTACATCACGCGCAGGAGTGGTTTGTGAACAATAAACCATGCCTAGGGGTGGTCGTTAGGCCCGAGGCGCAGCCGAGGGTAGTTAGACCCCCCTAGGCATGGTTTATTTTTCACAAATCACGACTGCAAGTGGTGTAATGCTTTTATACAACTGCCACATTCATCCAACCTTATTGCTATACAATAAACACACATTAATTGAAGATTTATTGAAAAAACCATCCGCCAGAAAAAGTAGTTCCCAAAAAAGAAAAAAAGAGAAGTTGCCTCCATGTGGAAGCAGCTCGGAAGTGCATCCAACTGTTCTCAGTAGGACATCCAACCAACTAACACATCCAACTGTCTTTCAACTAAGACATCCAACCAACTAACACATCCAACCAACTAACACATCCAACTGTCTTTCAACTAAGACATCCAACCAACTAACACATCCAACCTTTCTTTAGTTTTTAATTATAAAGTTAGTGGTTGTTATTGGAATGATTGATTGAAAATTTTATTACCAGTTGCAGAATGGGTACAATACAGTACGGCTCAATACACACAATTGTTAAGAGGATGCAGACCTACTTTCTATAGAACTTCATTCTTAGATGCTTCTACCTATATGTCCCTATGCCATAAATGTCATGTATGTTGTGTATGTCATAAATGTCTATATGAATTGAAAATGGGGGACCCTGATGGAAACAAGACAAATGTCTTTCTCAGGTCTGCATCCTTAACAATTGTATGTATTGAGCCGTACTGTATTGTACCCATTCTGCAATCTGTTAAATAAAGTTTTCATTCATTCATTCATTCATTCATTCTATAGAAAGTAGGTAAAACAAATTAAAGTTTTCTTTGCCCTATAGGAAAAAAAAAGTTTTCGCCCTATTTTTTTTATTTATTTTTTTAAACCTACTTTAGAAGGGCCTAAACTTAACCAGTTGGAAACCAGGCGTACAGTAATAAAATTAGCAATCAACCAATCAATCAATTCAATAGGCCATGCTCTCTCTCAGTCTGACTCTCCTCCGCCGTTGCAGACAGGTGTGTGTGTGTGTGTGTATGTGTGTGTGTGGGTGGGTGTGCCAGACAGTGTGAGAGTGAGCTCTGCTGCAGTCAGGGGGAAGGAAGAAAGAAAAAAAAAAAAAAATTGCAAATAATCAATCAATCAATCCACGATTTTTCTTTTGTTCCACAATGATTTATGACCCATAGATTACACAATCCAACATTGTGTAAGAGACTAAGACATTCGCCGTGACAGAATCTGTTTATATTTAGTCGTTATGATGCTATCAACATATCCATTTGTAAAGATTATTGTCCCCTCTCGTCTCCTCCCCTCTCCGCTCCCTCTACAAAGTCGAACGGCGGAGTGATGTGATTCGGTTGTGGGCGGGTCCTGGGACCAGGAGCGTGGAATGTGACGGATACATACTTGTAAATGGACTGTTTCAGCCAATCAGAATCGAGAAATTTGCATGCCGTTGTATAATGCTTAATTATTGTTCGTTGAGCAACCTGATGGCCTGGGGATAGAAGCTTCTTCTGAGTCTTTCTGTGCTTGCCATGAGACTCCGGTATCGCTTGCCTGACCGCAGCAGTTCAAAGAGGCAGTATTCTGTATTGTTGCAGTGAAAGGGTTAACCTTTGGTAGTGTGGTAGTGAAAGGTTAACCTTCTGTCGTGTGGCAGTGAAAGGGCTAACCTTCTGTATTGTTGCAGTGAAAGGGTTAACCTTCTGTATTGTCGCAGTGAAAGGGTTAACATTCTGTATTGTCGCAGTGAAAGGGTTAACCTTCTGTATTGTCGCAGTGAAAGGGTTAACATTCTGTATTGTCGTAGTGAAAGGGTTAACATTCTGAATTGTCGCAGTGAAAGGGTTAACCTTCTGTCGTGTGGCAGTGAAAGGTGAAGTCGCTGGTGGAGTGAATGCAGATTTGAAATTGCAGTTCAAAGTGCTAGGCTCGCCCCGGTACAAGCTCTGTTTATGTCTCCGTCTCTCGCCTGTGCTATTTGTACGTAAAATGTCGTGTTTCAACACATACACTCGGGAAGAACTACTTTCCATCCGAGAAGGATTAATAATAATCCTCATCCTGCTCCCAGAGGAACCAAGCTCCTGACCTGATGGACTCACTAGACCAGGGGTCTCAAACTCACCTGCTGGCCGCTGGAGGTAGAGTCTGGGTGAGGCTGGGCTGCATCAAATATTACACAAAAAAAGGGTTTCAAGTATTAAAAAAAAAGTACAACTGATCCAATCTTCTCAATCTTTAGCAATAACATTCCAGAACATGAACGGTTCTTCAGAACATAGGCTTCTCTTACCTACTCCTTGCTGCCAGAGACTCGGCAGCGCTTCCTCTTACGTCTTCCAACCCCTGTGTGTCCTGTGAGGTTTGTCAGGCGCCAATCTGCCCTTTGCCTCATCATAAAACCTCACAAACACCAGCGACTAAGCATTCTCAGTGGTGTCAGTGGAAATGCACTGTGAATCTTTTTATTCTATCCCAAAGCTGTTTAATGAAATCACCAGCCAGTAATTCAGTTATTATGGTTGCTGTGCGATCTGAGGGGGATTTGCTTTTGTTTGCCTTCAAACATGGTCTCTCCATCACTTCAAATGTATATATGTGCATATGTAGGTATATAGTTGTATATATGTATAAAAGGAACTTTACAGGGTAACATAGTTTAGCAAATATTAATACGGTATTATTAAAAAATTTATTGTTAAACTAAGTTCATTTTCAATATAAGTCTAGTAATGTATGAATTAGTAAATAAAATAGTATGTTCTGATGAGTAGATAGGGGTGGGATTAAATAAGTGTATGCTTCTTCCCATTATATGTAAAAGACAAAAAAAAATACTTTGTTTGACTTTTTTGTTTGTTCTTTGTCTTTGTTTGTTTTTATATACATTTATTATTTGAACGGCTTAAGGCTATATATGTACTTGATGTTTGTTTGTTATGTTGTATATTTTAAATAAACTTCAATCAAATCAAATAGAATATTTTACATGTATGCATCAGAGAATGGCTTCTTGTGTTTAGCCAACACCCGTGGCACTGAGTGAGGACTTGGTTGCTTTTTCTCGTTGTGACATACAGTAGATTTAAACAATAATTCTGCTTGCAGCTTGATATGATGATTTCATTCCATTTATTTTTGTGGTTCTTAGCACTGCATTTTGAGCAAAGGTTGCATCAAAATAACTGCGTTTTGTTTCGTGGTGGCTTTTCAAATTGCCACTATTCACAAGAGCTATCGTTTCTTGGCATATTAGGCACATTGGTTTGGTGCTGGGAGGATGAACGCAGATTTTTCAGTCCATTCACTTTGAATTGCAGCGATTTTCACTGTCGACTTTTCTTTCACTGGCCATCTTTGAACATGCCATATTTTTCTACTACCTGCAGTGGCGGCCGGTGCTACGTCTAGTAGGGCGCGGGGGGAGTTGTTTCTATACAATTCACTTATGACATTTAGGTAACATTAATGAACAAAGGGACAGCTACAGTATGTAAATCGTAAACCTATTTTTTTATTCCAGTCGATCACAATGATCATGATCATACTACGGAGGGCTCACTGCATTGGAGAGAGGTAGAGAGGAGATCGATGATCTCTCTCTCGCTCTCTCTCACACAGCATTAAGTACCTCACATGGAATCCCAAGCAGATCAGACCTAGTATACAGTATATGAATAACTTCAGTACGAGTACAGCATATTTTGAATTGTTAAAAGAGCCAAGGCTGGCTTGCATAAATTAAACATATGACGTACCATCAGAAGAGTTGACATTCAGCTGGACTGCATCCAGCCATATAGCTTATAGTTGTTGTTGTTCTTCTTACCGAACCAGCTAAACGACCGAGTATAGCCTTAACCCTTCGAGAAGCTTTGTGGTCCAGGCTTGAACTTTCCATAAAAGTGTCCATATAAATCCATTTAATTAGATCCAACACTGTCTGAATGTACAGTATCTTGTCATTATTATCAATTTCCGACAAACTAGCAGAGCGTATTTTCCTAGTAGCCCCTCGAGGTGATTCGGGACGCGATGTCACGTGCCACTCTCAGCCAATAGAGTGACTACTTCGAGCGCTAGAGGAAAGCGTCCTCGGATATCGTATTTGACGGCGCTGATTGGATTAAATGTAGTTGCATTTTTCCCTGTGAGTTGCGCACTGACGGTGGAGCTGAGGGATAGCGCCCATGAAAAGAGAGTGGAGGGGGCTAGGGGCAGAGCAAAGAATTTTCTTCTTCTTTCCACCAGGGGGGGGCGGCGCCCTAGCGCCCTCTATGGACCAGCCGCCACTGACTAGCTGCCTCCTGGCGAAACTAGGCTACTAGCTACAGTACCTGCAGATTAGACTTCCTGTAGATGCGCTGTCAACTCTCGCTCCGACTCGGACCTGTTGAAAGAGACGACGCGCATTCCGTGAAGACCCGCCCTACTCTGCCTCTGATTCGCAGACTGTGGGTGGGGGGAAATAACGCTGACAATGTGATTGGACCAAAGCAGAGTAGACAGACACAGACAGTGGAGCAGTGCAGCCGGACATGCAGAGCACTGCTTGCAGAGGAGATAGCGGAGAATTTTGAGGATACCTGCCACACCAAGTGGACCGGATATATTTTCCTTCCACTTGGTATCACTCCGGAATCACGTTTCTGTCATGAGCCTGCGCTATGGTAGCCTACAAGTGATAAAATATATAAAACATCCAACTCGCACAACGACGCGGCAAAAAAAAAAAAACACTAAACTTTGATGTCAAGTAGGGGGCCACAAAATATCATCCAGCGGGCCGCAATTGGCCCGCGGGCCGTGAGTTTGAGACCCCTGGTGTAGGGCATAGAGCCTGAGCAGAGCCAATCAAATACCGTGGTTCTCAATAGCAAGATTTAGTAGATATCTTTCTTAACCCTTTCACTGCCACACGACAAAGGGTTACCGGTAACCCTTTCACTACCCCACTACAGAAGGTTAACCCTTTACTATCACACTACAGACGGTTAGTATAGTGATAGTAAAGGGTTAACCTTGAATGAAAGAATGAATGAATGAAAACTTTAAGATTGCAGAATGGGTACAATACAGTACAGCTCAATACACACAATTGTTAAGGGGATGCAGACCAGAGAAAGACTTTAGTCTTGTTTACATCAGGGTCCCCCATTTTCAATTCACTACCTTCTGTAGTGTGGTAGTGAAAGGGTTAAACATTTAATTCCAAAATGAGAATAAACACACACATGAAAAAATGGCTCTCAAACCAACCTTTATTTAAAAACAACTAGATATAAACAGCACTACACTTTTTCAGATCCTCACTTCTGTACAAGAACAGACTTTTTTCTTTTAGTGTTGAACAAGTGTATAAAAGATGGTCCCAGTCAATCGTCAAAAAAGGGGGTCCGGTTGTTTCATTACAAAAGAAAAGCAAAGTTAAACTAAATGGACTTCCCACTGGTCACATGGAATCATGTTGCATGGAATTAATAAGCAATGGGCTAAAATAACAAGGCTCAATGACAAGACAAAATGCGTATAAAATACATCAGGACCTAGATAGATGGTCGAGCCTTCCTAATTCATTACAGGCCCGAGCATCCATAATTAAAAAGAAACATACTACCTAGGATACATTCAGTCAGCTCAATGCTTCCCCCTGCCTCCTCCTCCAATAGACCACTGGCGTAAGACTCAAACTATGATATCCAAATTAATTTGGAATAATAAACGCCCGGGAATCAAAATAACTACCACGCAACGTAGGAAACAGGATGATGGGGGCTTGGCAATCGCAGATTTTAAGTTATGTTTCTGGTTCTTCCCGCCCCTGATAAACTGGCTGGACCCTGACATGTCTGTGTCGTGGCGCTCCTTAGAAGCAGAAGCTTTTTTTTCATTCTTTCCAAAAGAAAAGAGGCCTAGAAGCGTGGCTAACGCTAATGGCACGCATACCAGAGGCTAACTGCCTACGAAAACAGGCACAGAGGCACTGAAAGAGGATTTCACCATCTAATGAACACACTAGACTAGACAAATATCAAGATGTATCCATCAGTGGACCAATTGCATGCTTTTGCAGAGGACAAGAAGCCTTCAGTCGACTCCTTCAGACATTAAGCACCCCCCACAGCCCAAATGGAATGATAACAAAAATTAAAAAAATATAAAAAATATTATATATATATATATATATATTTTTTTTTTTTAGTCGACCAATAGTCGACTAACGGCAAATTTTGGCCAATCCTAGTCGACCATCCAAATCCTTAGTTGGGGACAGCCCTAGGATGTAGTATACTGCACTATTCCTATATCAAAATGCCAGCTAAGATATGGACCAGTCATATCCCACGTGATTCAAACGTGGCGTAATGTGGAGGGGTCCTGTGCCGTTAAATGCCCGTGGCACCCCGACTCTCCAATCTTTCATAACCAGCAACTACTTGTTGGCCACAAACCTGTTAATATTCCTCAATGGGAGAAGAGGGGAGTTCATACTCTGGAGGATATTCATGATACAAACGGTCTTTGGGCGTTTCAGGACCTAAAAGAGTTTCACGATCTACCTGGCGAATCATTCTTCCTTTACCCTAACTAAGGTCGGCGCTCAGGGCCCACGATGCACCGTGGGCTCAGGCGTTGCACCCGCACCCTTTTGTTTGGGCTTATCGGCGACAGGACAAACACAAGAGGGTTTGTCTCAGATTTTTATATATACGTTTAATCAAATCCACATATTAAAAAAAAATTAACATTAGATACAGTCTGGCGAGGGGACATCCCAGAGTTAGACCCCGAGTTTTACTGGGACGACGTTTGGACAAATGCTATATTAGCCTCCCGCAACCTTTTTTTTTTTGATCCACTTTTTCTCCCATTTTCTATATTTTCTCCCATCCCAATTTCGTATCATCCAATTCAACCCTCCCCTGTCACGGACGCTGTTTCTTGCCTCCCACAAGCCGGCTGCAATGTGGACTAAGTCATACATAGCACAAGTCCCCTCCGGTACTTGAGGTAACAGCAGTCGCATCTTTTCACCTGCGCAGCTCGATCTCTCAGTGGCGAGGAGTAACGCGTGGGAGGCTCACGCTGCCCCCGACACTTCCTGATTCTACTGCGCAGGCGCACCAACCGACCTGTAGGAGTCGCTGTCCACAACGCCCGATCCCCACCCATCAGTTTCCCTCCCCGTAATACGGCCAATGTGTATTAGTACGGACGACCAGCCAAACTGAAAGCAATGTGGAGAGCTGGATTCGAACACGCGAACCCAGCGTCTCCACATTGGTGGCGAGTGCCTTGCCCACTACACCACCTAGCCGCCCTGCCTCCCGCAACCCTAATCACCAACAAATTAATTTTAATTATATTCATAGGACGTATCTCACACCGAGGAAACTGTGGGCTGGTGGCCGACTCCCGGTGCACTTCATGCTCTCCGAGAGCCACCGGCACGTGTCTGCATGTGTTCTGGGAGTGCCCACCAGTGGCCCATTTCTTGGAATCTATAGCGGCTAGATTCTCGGGGCATCTGTAACATATCGATTCCACTCACGGCAGCAACATTACTTCTAAACGATATATCTCCACTACCAACATCCATGTGTAACGGTTTACACCGTTGTGAATCTGTAGCGGGCGACAGCGTAGACCGCTATACCAAGAGGTGGATTCACTTCTTCTTGGTCGATGCGTCTTAAGGGGAAGTGAGTTTAACTCGCAGTACCGCTTACTGCCACAGTCACTTCACAACACACGTCCATCGTGACTGTGGACATTACCCACGGACCTCCGTTACACTCGCCTCCCTAAACTCACGGCGCCGGCCGAGGTGGTTAAAAGCTCAATGTAGCGGCGGAGTGGGGGTGGGGTGTTGGTCCTGGGGGACGCGGACGCGGGGGGGGGGGGGGGGGGGGGGTGTTGTTTGCAGTGTTTTTATTTTCTACTTGGTATATTTTGTATTTTGTATTTATTAGTTAAGTTTGAACCTGTATTTATTATTTCTTATCGTCTTGTCAGTATTATTATTATTATTGTTGATGTTTTGTTGTTAACTCGATCAGCACCACAGCGCTATGCGTGATGTGTTGTTAACAGGCATAGGATTACGTGGCGGTGTTTGCAGGGCTATAACTATATTTTATATTATAGCTATGGATACAATACTATGGCCCATTTGACATCGACTATCTATCGTTCAATATGTGTTAAAGAATTTTTTTTTTCATCCATACATTCCCATTTTATACCGTGGTGAATATGAGTAGTTTTAGAGTGATCCTGTCTAATCCCCGAAAACAACGCTATGCAGCAATACGTGTAATTCACAAACAACTTTGCCGTTTCTCGCCTGTACACGCTACTGTTTCGAAATCACATCTATATTATCGGTATTATGTTTCATCATGAATGCATGAAAGGATGGGGGGGGGGGGGGGGGGTAGTTTTTTGTTGCTTTGATCGTCACTAACGGCACACGTTGTGGAGTAACGTTACACACATATCTTGTGATCGAAGTGAAGTCATGGTTGGATCACAGCAGGATTGATATCATATAGCCCTTACCTTCACTAGGATGTACCCCAAAAAGAATATTCCAATTATCTGATCGCGAGTCCAAGTATTGGTGTCGATCGTGTCGCCAACATAATCCGCCACACATCATGGAACGGGAGCATTTCACCCTTCTCAATCCGATCGGGACAACCGCTCCCCTTGCCCGACCAATAAAAATCCGACCAGAGACTTTTGATCGACGCACAGGCCAAGATATAATGTTTCAAAGGGTGCTCGATACTGCCACCTGGGTGGATGCGGCCGGTATTGCACTTTGGCATTCTCAGGATGATTCCCCAGGTTAACCCAGATGTCCGTGTGACTGAAATGAATGGAAATACAGAATAAAAGAAATAACAATGAAAACCCGACTAAACTCGGGTCTGGCACTGAACGGATGACGAGTTAACCCGACTATCATCGGGTCCGGCGCTGATTTAGTTAAAAGAAAATGGAAAAGACAAAAGATTTTTTAGAAAAAATAGACAAAATGCTTGAAATATCTCCCATTTATTTGGGAATGATAGCTAGACCTACAGTACAGAAGACTTAGAAATAAACACATAAAGTCTTACCACAATACCTCCTTTTGGCAACAAAAAAAAGAAAGAAAATCCAGCTAACTTCTGTCTACATCAAAATAATCCCTTTAACACTGAAGGAATGTAGTGCCGGCTTGTCTCCCCATCACACCTGGGAAAAGGGACCAGTGCAAACACACATGGAGGAAAGAAAGAAAATTGACAATCTCTTACACAAGCATCACCAACTGATGTACAACATTGAATTTGACTTCAAATGGTCAGTTAATTAAAAGGAGCTGTAAGTGGTATTTTTTGGTTAAAATAAGTATTAAGTCGCTCTACTGTACGTGTTCCACCATCACTGATATAGAGTGTCTGGTCAGTAACATGGGTCTCCCAGTCCCTCCACTCTGCAGTAAACAGTCATCACTGATATAGAGTGTCTGGTCAGTAACATGGGTCTCCCAGTCCCTCCACTCTGCAGTAAACAGCCATCACTGATATAGAGTGTCTGGTCAGTAACATGGTTCTCCCAGTCCCTCCTGCTCTGCAGTAAACAGTCATCACTGATATAGAGTGTCTGGTCAGTAACATGGGTCTCCCAGTCCCTCCTGCTCTGCAGTAAACAGCCATCACTGATATAGTGTCTGGTCAGTAACATGGGTCTCCCAGTCCCTCCTGCTCTGCAGTAAACAGACATCACTGATATAGAGTGTCTGGTCAGTAACATGGGTCTCCCAGTCCCTCCTCTCTGCAGTAAACAGCCATCACTGATATAGAGTGTCTGGTCAGTAACATGGGTCTCCCAGTCCCTCCTGCTCTGCAGTAAACACTAAATACATTTCCTGGTATCCCTTCTCACTTGATCTAATCAGGAGAGAAAACCTTAGATTCTTTTTTTGTACTTATTTCAGTTAATCTTACCAGACCAGATTTGCACCATCAGATTAGTTTACTTGTTTCAAGCACACATTTGCTTAAAAGTAGTTTTTATTTCTCATTTTTGTAAATCTTTGCAGTATGGCGTTCTCTCTCCTGATTGGATAAAGTGGGAAGGGATACCAGGAAATGTATTTAGTGTTTACTGCAGAGCAGGAGGGACTGGGAGACCCATGTTACTGACCAGACACTATATATCAGTGATGGCTGTTTACTGCAGAGCAGGAGGGACTGGGAGACCCATGTTACTGACCAGACACTCTATATCAGTGATGGCTGTTTACTGCAGAGCAGGAGGGACTGGGAGACCCATGTTACTGACCAGACACTCTATATCAGTGATGGCTGTTTACTGCAGAGCAGGAGGGACTGGGAGACCCATGTTACTGACCAGACACTCTATATCAGTGATGACTGTTTACTGCAGAGTGGAGGGACTGAGAGACCCATGTTACTGACCAGACACTATATATCAGTGATGGCTGTTTACTGCAGAGTGGAGGGGACTGGGAGACCCATGTTACTGACCAGACACTATATATCAGTGATGGCTGTTTACTGCAGAGAGGAGGGACTGGGAGACCCATGTTACTGACCAGACACTCAGTGATGGCTGTTTACTGCAGAGCAGGAGGACTGGGAGACCCATGTTACTGACCAGACACTCAGTGATGGCTGTCAGAATGTAGAGCTATTATTTTAACACGTGGACCACTTATTCTAACAAATAAATACCACTTACAGCTCCTTTACCGATGCTGCTCATTTATAAGTTATATAATATAAAGTCTCGCTCCTCAGACACGGTCGCCTGGTCTTTGTTCAACCAAGCGACTCCTCATTCGTCGAGATGATGCCGATATGTTGAGTTTTGGCCACAGAAGGTTGTGTTGTCGACACGCTGTGGTGTTGTGAGTTAGCTGAGCGATTCACAGAAGGTTGTGTTGTGAGTTAGCGGAGCGATTCACAGAAGGTTGTGTTGTGAGTTAGCTGAGCGATTCACAGAAGGTTGTGTTGTGAGTTAGCGGAGCGATTCACAGAAGGTTGTGTTGTGAGTTAGCGGAGCGATTCACAGAAGGTTGTG
>NC_140173.1:152638406-152718406 GCF_963971535.1 Notolepis coatsorum | reverse complement strand
TAATGAGAGAGAGGCAGAGAGAGAGAGAGAGAGAGAGAGACAGAGAGAGAGACAGAGAGAGACATATTCACAGACTCAAAATTCCAATTGGCTATACTAAAACTCCTTAACATTGTCCTTAGCTCCGGGATCTTCCCCAATATCTGGAACCAAGGACTCATAACACCGCTCCACAAAAAGGGAGACAAATATGACCCAAACAATTACCGTGGGATCTGTGTCAACAGCAACCTTGGAAAAAGCCTCTGTATGATCATTAACCACAGACTCACACATTTCCTCACAAACAACAATACCTTGAGCAAATCACAGATTGGCTTCCTACCAAATCACCGTACAACAGACCACATTCTCACCCTCAGCACCCTAATCGACAACCAAATAAATAAAAATAAAAGCAAAGTATACTCCTGTTTCGTTGACTTCCAAAAAGCATTTGACTCAATTTGGCACGAGGGTCTGCTGTAGAAACTGTTAGATAGTGGCATTGGAGGGAAAACCTACGACCTCATGAAGTCAATGTACACCAACAACACATGTGCTGTGAGGATTGAGGGAAAACACACAGACTTCTTCCCTCAATGCCGTGGGGTTAGACAGGGGTGCAGTTTGAGTCCAACCCTCTTCAACATATACATAAATGAACTGGCAAAAACATTGGAACAAACTGCAGCACCTGGCATCCCCCTAGCAAACACAGAAGTCAAATGCCTACTGTTTGCAGATGACCTGGTGCTGCTGTCCCCAACAAAAGAAGGGCTACAGCAGCACCTTGACCTTCTGCACAAATTCTCCCAGACATGGGCACCGACAGTAAACCTAAACAAAACTAAAATTATGATATTCCAAAAAAGGCCCAGCCTACAACAACAAAAACACAAATTCCTCCTAGACACAATTTCCCTAGAACACACAAAAAACTACACATATCTCGGCCTAAACATCAGTGCTACAGGGAACTTCAACCAAGCTGTGAACGACCTGAGAGACAAAGCAAGAAGGGCTTTTTATGCCATAAAAAGGAACATCATATTAGACATTCCAGTCAAAATCTGGCTCAAAATATTAGACTCCGTCATAGAACCGGTATATCCCAGAATGTATTTTTTATCCTCGACTACCTAAATGTTTATTGTGAGCGATCTGTAGCTGAATTTCCTCCTCTGGATCAATAAAGTACTAATCTATGCTATTCTAAAGGGGGAGACATTTTATTAGTCATTGAATTACTGGACAATCTTCGTGGGCGGGTGCCGTGAATTACAATAATATCACAAGGAGACCGTTACTTCCTGAGCCACCTGCGGCAGCAGCCATATCAACACATCCTGCGCCAAGAACGAGTTAACTCGTTATTAGGGATGCCCCGATCACGTTTTTTGCCACCGATACCGATCACCGATCGTCGTGAGCCATATCGGCCGATACCGATCCGATACCGATTGTTTTTGATTAAAAAGAAATTAAAAATTATTTTATATAATTTTTTTTTTTTTTATAAAATATATATATTATATAATTAGACTTGTACTTGTATTATCTGCGAGACATCGCCACCACGTTTAAGTCAAAATGCTCGCTATCTGCAAACAGCTCCACTGTCTGTGCGTACTCTAGTAGCCTCCAGCTCCAAAAAGGATTCTCCGGCGCTGCAGCGGGACCCTATTGGTAACGTTATGGTTCTTTGGTCATTTCACATTCAGCAAGCCCTCAGCTCGAATACGCATTAAATCAATGTTATAAGACATTGATATCAAGAGCTATCTGTAGCTACTGCTAGCCGGCTAGATGACGTTAAGACAGAACTTTAGTTCAATGGGACATTTCGTTTTGAACAGTAAACTAACGTCAGCTAACGCAAGCTAACGCAAGCTAACGGAGGTATGAACATGGACTACTAGACTTTCTGGATCATTTGTTGATATCAGGAGCTATCGGTAGCTAGCCGGCTAAATACCGTTAGACAATGCCTACTAAACGTGAATAGTTGACTGGGTAATTTTGTTTAAACAGTAACGATAGCTAGGTAGCTAACGTTAGCTCAGGTCGAATGCACTACAGACTCGAGCAGGGGAGCCTCCTCTCAGTCCTCAGTGTTTACAAACTCTACACGGGTGCGGGCGGGGCTAGGGAGGAGGAGCAGCGACAGTTTGCAGGTCCTGTGTGTCTGAGACAGACAGCGAGTGAGAGCTTCGCTTGATTGGTTTCCGCTATCGGCGAATATGACTCATTATCGGAATTCACAGATTGCATATTTATACTGAGTATCGGCCGATAACGATCGGTGGCCGATCGATCGGGGCATCCCTACTCGTTATAGCCCGCCAATCGAATAACGCCAATAACGAGTATACTCGTTATTGTGATCGTTATTTCTTTTATTCGCTATTGCCATTCATAATTCATCCAGCAAGGCTCTGGGAAACTCTGGCACTCTTGTCTGATATTGCAACGGCCCGATACCACTGCCGCCTGGTGGATTTCGGGCGATGTTGCACTCACTCTCTACAGGAAGCTTGGGTCTGTGCGTCGGTGAATGTCTTCCGGGGCGGAGGTTTCTTGTAACGTGAATCCAGATACACACTCGAGTGCATTGAATCGACTTTCGAGACGCAAGAATCAATATGCTTTTTGAGTTTATGGCGTCGGGCAAACGGAAAAAGGATCTAGCAGATGGCAATCAAATAATTGGAATATCTTTCCTCCAGTATCATCGGCCAGAGGTAAGAGGAATCTAACGTTAATTTCAGCTTGATTGTCCATTTCTTTCATTGCAAACGATCTGATCAGTGTATGGGGTGGTACTAAAGAAAGCCGTTATTGACAATCAATTAAGCAGAAACGACCCCCCCTCCCATTTCCTTCATGCATGATGGAGCATAATATATACCGATCATATGCATTTGACATTTTTATTAGTGTTGTCAAACATATCGAAAAATCGATACATATCGATTCTGAATATTTAAAACGGTTTCAATACTCATTTCCCGCAATATCGATATTTAATTATTCATTAAAAAAATTAAATGTTGTATAAGGAAGTTGCATTGTTCATTTCAGTACCTGTAATAGTACAGTAGTCCACACACACACACACATGTGCATTCAGTTAACACTTTGATCGCCAGGCTTAAATTCATAATTTACCATCCTCCACCAGCCCTATTTAACATGGAGAAGTTCCCCTTCTTTGCAGGGCTATAACTTTCTAAATTGTATTGCTAGATTGCCATTATTAGGGCCCATTCAACGTCCTATATCTATTGTTCAGGGTGTAGCAACATTATACTTTTTCATTCACATATTCATACTAAAATACGGTCTAAAGTATAAGTATGTTTTTATCGTTTTCTGCAGCTTTCTCCAGAACGTGATTTATAGCCCCAAATGCATTATATTGATGATGAAATACAGTTTGATAGGAAATTTCAAATGGACGTGCTTCTAGAAGTTACTACTGATCATCTGATGTTGACCGGATGGGGGGGGGGGGGTCGTTTATAATTCCGTGGCCAACGTTATATGATTCATCTAGTGTGGGTGATATGATCATTAGAGCAGTTAGGATCGAACACGTTAAAAAATAATGCTGAATCTTACCGTAGCTTCCTCATAGCGTTGGGCGATGAGCGTGGAACAGAAATGTTCCTATTATGGGATGTAGAAATATGCGATCCATTTCCAGGTTGTATAATAGTATATACGTCCAAATCATGTTGTTTATCGAGTTATTGGTAACGGATTGCTATCCGTTGTGTGTAGCTCGAGTCCTGGGACTATTACCGAGTGATCGGACCGAATTGAAATGAGCACCAGCTTCCATTTCCTGTTTCCGCTCTGGGCGATCCGCCGATCGGCCACCAGATGGCGCTCTTGAACCGTTGGAGAGTTGAGAGGGGCTCAACAGTAGATCTCAAGTCTCCGGGGGAGAAATATGATTTCGATCACAGATTTTTGAAATATTGATATCAAAGACGTGGTACGGCGTCTTTGGCAGAATGAGCATGGCGGAGAAAGACGTCCTACGGCGTTTTTGGCGATTAAAGTGTTAAGTTGGAATATGACTGTAATACAAACAGTTCAGTTTGTCAGGTACATGCAACACAGATTAGTGTTTACATCGGTCTGCTTGAGAAAATACCATGTTCTGCAATAAAAATTATTGAAGTGAGATGAACAGACTGAACTTTATTTCATTAGATAAAACATGTTGACAAAGTTTTACTTTGCAGTTGAAAAAAGGTAATAAATTAAATTTGATGCCAATCGATTAAGTATAATATGCATCGGGGCCTATAACTCGCATTCTAGGAATTACCGCAGACCACTCTAAAAACACACTTACATTCACGACGGTATAAAACGACAATGTATGAATGGAAAAAATATAACGTTGCCACATCCTGAACGACAGCTACCCGATGTTGAATGGGCCATAGCCATGCAGATATAGCTATACTATTTAAAAAGTTATAGCCCTGCAAACAAGGTGAGCGACTCCATAGGCTTACAGTGGTGGCGTCAGAGCTATAAGATGCTCATATTGCAGCTGGCAGCTATCGTGTTAAGAGGAACACCGCCCTCTGGTGACGGAACGCGGTATTACCCCCACGGTGCCGGCGATGAGCTTCCTGAACTGGTCCTTCCGCTTCTTGTCGCCGACCTTCGTCGCCGTGGGGTCGAGCAGCCGGTGGTCGAACTGCTCCAGGGCCTCCGCGTTGATGTCGGGGATCTGAGCCATCACGGCTCCCAGCTCCGGGTAGCGCTTCCGCTGGGGGGGGGGGGGGGGGGGGGGGGGGGGGGGAGTTAGACGCTTAGCCCAAACGCTTTGATCCAAAGGAGTCAGCAGGACTAAGGGCCACATCTCTGGGAGCTAAGGGCCACATCTCTGGGAGCTAAGGGCCACATCTCTGGGAGCTAAGGGCCACATCTCTGGGAGCTAAGGGCCACATCTCTGGCAGCTAAGGGCCACATCTCTGGGAGCTAAGGGCCACATCTCTGGGAGCTAAGGGCCACATCTCTGGGAGCTAAGGGCCACATCTCTGGCAGCTAAGGGCCACATCTCTGGCAGCTAAGGGCCACATCTCTGGGAGCTAAGGGCCACATCTCTGGCAGCTAAGGGCCACATCTCTGGCAGCTAAGGGCCACATCTCTGGGAGCTAAGGGCCACATCTCTGGGAGCTAAGGGCCACATCTCTGGCAGCTAAGGGCCACATCTCTGGGAGCTAAGGGCACATCTCTGGGAGCTAAGGGCCACATCTCTGGCAGCTAAGGGCCACATCTCTGGCAGCTAAGGGCCACATCTCTGGGAGCTAAGGGCCACATCTCTGGGAGCTAAGGGCCACATCTCTGGCAGCTAAGGGCCACATCTCTGGCAGCTAAGGGCCACATCTCTGGGAGCTAAGGGCCACATCTCTGGCAGCTAAGGGCCACATCTCTGGGAGCTAAGGGCCACATCTCTGGCAGCTAAGGGCCACATCTCTGGGAGCTAAGGGCCACATCTCTGGCAGCTAAGGGCCACATCTCTGGGAGCTAAGGGCCACATCTCTGGCAGCTAAGGGCCACATCTCTGGCAGCTAAGGGCCACATCTCTGGGAGCTAAGGGTCACATCTCTGGCGGCTAAGGGCCACATCTCTGGGAGCTAAGGGCCACATCTCTGGGAGCTAAGGGCCACATCTCTGGGAGCTAAGGGCCACATCTCTGGGAGCTAAGGGCCACATCTCTGGCAGCTAAGGGCCACATCTCTGGGAGCTAAGGGCCACATCTCTGGGAGCTAAGGGCCACATCTCTGGGAGCTAAGGGCCACATCTCTGGGAGCTAAGGGCCACATCTCTGGCAGCTAAGGGTCAGTAACATTGTTCGTCATTGTTATTACATTCCAAGTGTATAGTAGAATAGACATAATATTAGCATGATAGATACCGTAAATCCTCTAATAAAGGAGGGGCCTCTCATAATGGCCGGGGGTGTTGATGCATTTTAGACGAACACAGGCCGGTCTCTAATTATAAGGTCGCAAAGAAAAGTATTTTTTTAAATGTTTCGTGCCGTGCGTGATATAGAAAGAGATAAACTCTTGCCAATGCAAATCAAGTGCTGCCTCCCGCTACGCTGACTACCGTACATTAACGTTTCCCTCTGGTTAGCTTTAGCGCTAGCTAACGTTGTCATAATATCTAGATCTGTGGTGTCGGCTGGACGACGTCGACTTCGTTTTTGCAAACGTTAACGTTCGCCATCTATATGGCGTTGGCAGACGAGGCTGGCGTTGTCCAGTTGACACATTACAGACCATGATGCTATGATAACGTTAGTAGCTAAAGCTACTGCATGTCAACAACTCGATTCGACTGAGGAAGTCGAGAAGGTAGGTACCACACGCTAAACCGTCCCCGGACCCCGCAACCTAGTATAGACAGTTCCAACTTCAGTGTGTGAATTACGTTAATCCCACAATTACTCAACTGCACTCAATATTTAAATACCAATGCTAGTCTAAATAAATGTAGACAGACAATGTACGTATTAAATTAAAAAAAATAAAAATAATAATAATAATAATAATAATGCAATAAAAGTCTGAAAATGAAGGGATTATGTCCACGAGTGTCATCATTTTTTTTTAAATTAAGGCCTGCCTCTTATATAAGCCTCTCTCTAATAAAGGCCTGGTGCTCTTTGCAGCTGAGGTCAATAGAAGACCCGTCCTATATTTGAGGATTTACGGTAGTAGTATTATAGTAGCATAGTACTGTGTGTGTGTGTGTGTGTGTGTGTGTGTGTGTGTGACGGCCTCACCAGGTTCTCGTAGATCAGCATGGCCAGCTGTGAGAGGGTGGAGTTGCAGACCTCGTGCTGCCCGTGCATCTGAAGGCCCCGCAGGACGCTGGTGTAGAACCACGACACCGCCTCCGGGAGCAGGTTGCCCACGACGACCTGGACGCACGCAGACAAACATGGAGGACCGTTCTGCATAGATCACAGCTGAGGAGGACAGTTCTGCATAGATCACAGCTGAGGAGGACAGTTCTGCATAGATCACAGCTGAGGAGGACAGTTCTGCATAGATCACAGCTGAGGAGGACAGTTCTGCATAGATCACAGCTGAGGAGGACAGTTCTGCATAGATCACAGCTGAGGAGGACAGTTCTGCATAGATCACAGCTGAGGAGGACAGTTCTGCATAGATCACAGCTGAGGAGGACCGTTCTGCATAGATCACAGCTGAGGACCGTTCTGCATAGATCACAGCTGAGGAGGACAGTTCTGCATAGATCACAGCTGAGGACAGTTCTGCATAGATCACAGCTGAGGAGGACCGTTCTGCATAGATCACAGCTGAGGAGGACAGTTCTGCATAGATCACAGCTGAGGACAGTTCTGCATAGATCACAGCTGAGGAGGACAGTTCTGCATAGATCACAGCTGAAGAGGACCGTTCTGCATAGATCACAGCTAAGGGACAGTTCTGCATAGATCACAGCTGAGGAGGACAGTTCTGCATAGATCACAGCTGAAGAGGACCGTTCTGCATAGATCACAGCTGAGGAGGACAGTTCTGCATAGATCACAGCTGAGGAGGACAGTTCTGCATAGATCACAGCTGAGGAGGACAGTTCTGCATAGATCACAGCTGAGGAGGACCGTTCTGCATAGATCACAGCTGAGGAGGACAGTTCTGCATAGATCACAGCTGAGGACAGTTCTGCATAGATCACAGCTGAGGAGGACAGTTCTGCATAGATCACAGCTGAGGAGGACAGTTCTGCATAGATCACAGCTGAGGAGGACAGTTCTGCATAGATCACAGCTGAGGAGGACAGTTCTGCATAGATCACAGCTGAGGACAGTTCTGCATTTCCAGTCAGGGGAGGAAATTAGGCCATTTTACTTTAACTTCCACATTGTTGCGTTCTAAGCTCCTCCAATGAACACTCGTTTTCTAAAAAGGCTTTCAGAATCGGAAGGACTTCATATCCCCAAGCGCATCACTGGAGGGTGTTCTGGTGACGGCAGTAAGATTGTACTGGAGATGTGTTTGGATAGCAGCACGGGGTGAAACGTGATGCAAGGCTCGCATCGCAAGTGTGCGTCACAGTCACGAAAGGGGCTAGCCGGCACGTAGCTTTAGTGCGATCCACCCGTCTTTGTCCATTACTGTGGTTAACTGGGAATCCGAAATGATCCCAAAACGGGAGACTTGAATGTTGTGGGAGCATCTTCTAGCTCTGGCTTGTCAGTTAGTATTGACTCGCCATACTAAAGGCTAATATGCTATGCTGAATTACAGCTCTCGTTCAGCGTGGGATGAACAAACAACATCCGGTTAGTGGTGCACGTTATATTAGGGCCGGGGGGATTTAAGTTCCGCAAAAAAAGGTTCCGTACCGTTGCAATCGCTCGGTGCACAGCGCGTACTGTACCGGAGGACCACATTGAGGCGGTACAGTACGTATTCGCGTACCGTTACACCCCTAGTGTATAACGTTAATTAATATGCAAGACTTTGTCTGTGATATGTGCGTTTTGTGCAATGACATGTCGAGAGGAGTATGGCTAATGAAAACAAGTATGGTTAAATGGAAATCGGCGTGGGTATAGGGCTGGGCGATATATCGAGTACACTCGATGTATCGCAGCTTGTTCTACGTGAGATGTAGTAAATTACTATATCGTGAACATCGAGTCTGTATATGTTGTCACGTCGCGGCTGATATGAGACTTGCTTTAGTGCAGAGCGTTCCTCTCATTTCATTATAGACAGACCAGCGCGGACCTTCAATGACATGCAATTGTAATTTCATTACACAGACCAGCGCGGACCTTCAATGACATGCAATGGGCTAACGTTAGCTGCTAAGTTAAACCATAATAGGCTAAGCTAACTAGCGTTAGCTCTTAGCTGCTAGCTCTTAGCTGCTAGCGTTAGCTCAAAGCGGACTCCACAACACTAGTTCCATTAGTGAGAAAGGGGGGTGGGTTATATTGACGACGCTTGACAACAGAGGTTTAAAGATAACTTCATATTTATTGGTTATTCGTTTCTTGCATCCAGTTTCAATCTCCGTGTGTTCAACTTCCTGTGTTTACATTCGAGTGTGACATCATCGCCTACGGCCTCTCTCTCTCTCTCTCTCTCTCTCTCTCTCTCTCTCTCAATGATTTAAAGTGGCCAAACGTTACAGTATAAATACTAACTGGATAGTTGATGATATAAACATTTCATTTCATTATCTGAAATATTCTAAAATCATTAAGTCTGCTATAAGCCATTATCCCTTTGTAAGGCTTTGTGTGTGATTATTATTTTCTCACAGTAGTGTGTGTATATATATATATATATATATGTGTGTGTGTGTGTGTTTGGCTAAAGTGGATAGAATTTTTTTTTATTATTAGTGTGTCAGTAGACTACTCTTAGTACATTTTCATTTAATTATTTTTTAAAGCATCTTCATGGTGCTTATTATAATCATCATATTGGCGTGACTGTATGCATCAAAGGGTTAAATCAAGCATTTAGCTTTAGAGGAAATGTCAAAATATCGCGATATATATCGTGTAACGTGATATGGCAAAAAAAAATATCGCGATATCATTTAGAGGCCATATCGCCCAGCCCTACGTGGGTATGATTTGAGCTTCACGCGTGTGCTCTTCACAATGCACGGAAAAAATCGATCGCGCACATAATTCCCATCACATAATAATTGTGTCCCCCCCCCCACTTCTCAACGTTTCACCCGTGCTGCTATCCAAACACATTTCCAGTACAATCGTACTGCCGTCACCAGAACACCCTCCAGTGATGCACTTGGGATATGAAGTCCTTCCGATTCTGAAAGCCTTGAAGGTTGAACTAGTTTCATGACACAAATGTCGGAACCTATTGAATAACAACAAAAGGAAATGCATCGTCAAACTTAATGAGCTACCTGTTACAGCAGAGGTGGTTTAAAGAGCTACCTGTTACAGCAGAGGTGGTTTAAAGAGCTACCTGTTACAGCAGGTGGTTTAAAGAGCTACCTGTTACAGCAGAGGTGGTTTAATGAGCTACCTGTTACAGCAGGTGGTTTAAAGAGCTACCTGTTACAGTAGAGGTGGTTTAATGAGCTACCTGTTACAGCAGAGGTGGTTTAATGAGCTACCTGTTACAGCAGGTGGTTTAATGAGCTACCTGTTACAGCAGAGGTGGTTTAATGAGCTACCTGTTACAGCAGAGGTGGTTTAATGAGCTACCTGTTACAGCAGAGGTGGTTTAAAGAGCTACCTGTTACAGCAGGTGGTTTAAAGAGCTACCTGTTACAGCAGGTGGTTTAATGAGCTACCTGTTACAGCAGAGGTGGTTTAATGAGCTACCTGTTACAGCAGAGGTGGTTTAATGAGCTACCTGTTACAGCAGAGGTGGTTTAATGAGCTACCTGTTACAGTAGAGGTGGTTTAATGAGCTACCTGTTACAGCAGAGGTGGTTTAATGAGCTACCTGTTACAGCAGAGGTGGTTTAAAGAGCTACCTGTTACAGCAGAGGTGGTTTAAAGAGCTACCTGTTACAACAGAGGTGGTTTAATGAGCTACCTGTTACAGCAGAGGTGGTTTAATGAGCTACCTGTTACAGCAGAGGTGGTTTAATGAGCTACCTGTTACAACAGAGGTGGTTTAATGAGCTACCTGTTACAGCAGGTGGTTTAATGAGCTACCTGTTACAGCAGGTGGTTTAATGAGCTACCTGTTACAGCAGAGGTGGTTTAATGAGCTACCTGTTACAGCAGAGGTGGTTTAATGAGCTACCTGTTACAGCAGGTGGTTTAATGAGCTACCTGTTACAGCAGAGGTGGTTTAATGAGCTACCTGTTACAGCAGAGGTGGTTTAATGAGCTACCTGTTACAGCAGGTGGTTTAATGAGCTACCTGTTACAGCAGGTGGTTTAATGAGCTACCTGTTACAGCAGGTGGTTTAATGAGCTACCTGTTACAGCAGAGGTGGTTTAATGAGCTACCTGTTACAGCAGAGGTGGTTTAATGAGCTACCTGTTACAGCAGAGGTGGTTTAATGAGCTACCTGTTACAGCAGAGGTGGTATAATGAGCTACCTGTTACAGCAGAGGTGGTTTAATGAGCTACCTGTTACAACAGAGGTGGTTTAATGAGCTACCTGTTACAGCAGAGGTGGTTTAATGAGCTACCTGTTACAGTAGAGGTGGTTTAATGAGCTACCTGTTACAGCAGAGGTGGTTTAATGAGCTACCTGTTACAGCAGAGGTGGTTTAATGAGCTACCTGTCGCAGCAGGTGGTTTAATGAGCTACCTGTTACAGCAGAGGTGGTTTAATGAGCTACCTGTTACAGCAGGTGGTTTAATGAGCTACCTGTTACAGCAGAGGTGGTTTAATGAGCTACCTGTTACAGCAGAGGTGGTTTAATGAGCTACCTGTTACAGTAGAGGTGGTTTAATGAGCTACCTGTTACAGCAGAGGTGGTTTAATGAGCTACCTGTTACAGCAGAGGTGGTTTAATGAGCTACCTGTTACAGCAGAGGTGGTTTAATGAGCTACCTGTTACAACAGAGGTGGTTTAATGAGCTACCTGTTACAGCAGAGGTGGTTTAATGAGCTACCTGTTACAACAGAGGTGGTTTAATGAGCTACCTGTTACAGCAGAGGTGGTTTAATGAGCTACCTGTTACAGCAGAGGTGGTTTAATGAGCTACCTGTTACAGCAGAGGTGGTTAAAAGAGCTACCTGTCGCAGCAGAGTCCAGCAGACCATGGAGGCGGTGCGGTGACAGTTGTTGGTGTCCTTCCACGACAGGGAGGTGAAGGCGATGGTCAACAGGTTCATATAAATCTCCTGAAAAACACACAAGACACACAGACCTGGAAAAACAGCCCACACTTTGGTACGTTGTCATGTTGTGAAAGGTGCTATAGATAACATTCAGCCACTAGATGTCGCACTAGAGCACCAGCGTGTCATGTATCCAGTCGGTGTGTTCCACGTGGGGACATGGGGAGGGGATACATGCCTGCAATGTAAATAACAACATTCATTTTGGATCTGCTTAACACTTTGGCTGCCATGGGTTAAATTCATTATCAACCGTAGGTTGCCGGCTCTATTTGTCTATAGAGAAAGTCCCCTTCTTTGCAGGGCTATAACTTTTTAAATTCTATTGCTACATTGCCATTATTAGGGCCCATTCAAAGTCCTATATGTATTGTTCATTGTGTAGCAACGTTAAACTTTTTCATTCACATATTCATAGTAAAGTATGGTCTAATGTATAAGTATGTTTTCATCTCTTTCTGCAGCTTTCTCCAGAACGTGATCTATAGCCCCAAATGCATTATATTGATGATGCAATACAGTTTTATGGCAATCAGCGCGATATAAAAAATTCCAACTAGACGTACTTCTAGAAGTTACTACACGTCATCTGATGTTGACCGGATGGGCTAGGGGGCGTTTATAATTCCGTGGGCAGCGTTATACCAATCATCTAATGTGGGTCAAATGTTGATAATAGCAGTTAGTATCGAAGACGGTAATTTTACACGCTAAAACTCACCCCAGTCTCCGCGCGCCGTTGGGCGATCATCGTAGAGTAGAAATTTTACCATTATGGGATGTCGATTTACCCGGTCCATCTCCAGCTTGTATAATGGTATATACGTCCAAATCATGTTGTTTATTGAGTTATTGGCAATCGATCGCTATGTAGTGTGTCGAGATCGAGCCTCGGGACCTATAGCGAGTGCCCGGAAGTAATACGGCCGTCCAGCACAACCTCTACGGCACTTCCTGTTAAGCGATTGCGCCGATCGGCCACCAGATGGCGCTCCTGAACCGCCAGAGAGCTCAGTGGGTCCTCCTGGTGGATCTCAGGCCAGCGGAGGGGAAATATGAATCCGATCCCAGATTTTTGAAATATTGATATTAAAGACGCTGTAAAGCGTCTTTGGCAACTTGAGCATGGCCGGGAATGACGTGTTTAGGCGTTTTCCGGCAGCCAAAGTGTTAACATCTTTTCAATTATAAATGAATAAATTATATTTCTGGGGAGGGAGAATCAATACTTTTATTCTGCACCTTTCTAAAACCTCTGGATGTATTATAATGTATTATTATTATTATTATTATTATTATTATCATAATTTCTTTTTCATCTATAGCACCTTTAATGTCCAAAAATCTGATCTATCCCTTTAACCTCTTGAGCCCGAGGCCTCTTTTATGAAAATCTGCCTAAAATACATACCTAAGTAAATGGAAGATTGCTCCACTGTCATATTCCCAGTGTCCGAAATATTGTGTCTATTACTAGGCTTGCTTAAATTGTGATGAAACAAAGGACAATATGAATTATGATTTTTCTTTGCATCTTTGACAGTGAATAACACCATGCTAAAAATGACCAGGCAGACATGAAAAACTGCCACTGAGCTCTCCTTCAGTACCTTCTTGCGATCATGTGTACAAAAAAAATCGAAGGAAATTAATAAAGGGAAGATGATTAAACAGAAGGTTTTGTAGATACAGTACTGAATTCTGCCATCCTGACCCATGAAATTTGAAATATTATTATAGAATATAGCATAGCAGGCCTATAAATGACCTCATTATAGCCATGTTGCACATCTATGGATCGGGCCAAATCTACTCATTCCAATGACAGTTCAATTTGGATTTAGTATCACCAGGCGTGCATGAAGAACCGAGAATGAAATCTACTGTAGCTTTTTATTCTTGCGACAGGTCCGCCATTTTGAAACGGATTTCAACACGGATGGTTGCTAAATGTTCACAGAAGGTAGACACACTAACTGCACCCCAATCTATGCCAATAACGTTCAGTTTTGTGGTATATAATCCCGAGAAATAAGAGAAATTTAAAATAATAATCAGGAAGTAATTTGCTTCTAGAAGGCTGGAGCACTCTAGGAGATGTAGTTCTTTGAAATGTCAACGCTCATTGAAAGCCCTGTATTTCCTTAATCATAATGACTACAGTAAAATGGCCGCTCGGATTTATTTCCGGTCAAAATTCGCTAGCTATTGAATACAATTCCTAAACTCATATTTAATTAATAACACTTTAACCTATTGGTAAACAAACGTATTGCTGAAAATATACACTATGACTGCTGTTGTGACATGGTTACGGTCTTTACACGCAACATTATGTCAAAACATGCTGTATAGTTGCTAAAGCATTTAATTTCTCATCAATATGCCACATCCAGTTCCTAGTTCTGCAACACTTTAACACTACACCATATTGTATCTATTTATTAACACTTTGAGTGTCAACGACGATAATTGTTGTTATTTCATGCCAACCGACGACAAATGTCGTTTTTTTTATATTATCGATTTCCATTTATTTTTCATCAATCTAGCCTCACGTTACCAGTGGGGATCCTTCTGAGCTCGAACAGGGAAAATACCGCCCCCTATCGTCTCTCCGGATGGTATTGCACCCATTTGGAATGGACTGAATGAAATTGATGGAAAAAAGAAAGTCCGGATTCCACATTTCACTTGTCACGCATGTAATACGAGCCGATTGCAGTCTTCCCCGACCAGCAGAACAGCGTGGATTATCTCTTTCCAGTACCCAGCGTTGGATCAATAAACGCGATCGATATTTGGAATGGCGATCAGGAATTGGAATCATCTTTTTGGAGAACATCTGATCGGAGGTAAGGAATCTATTTTACCAGTCTTGGGATAATCAGAGCTATTTTCACCTATCAGCGTGTGCCATGTGTGTGTGTGTGTGTGTGTGTGTGTGTGTGTGTGTGTGTGTGTGTGTGTGTGCGTGTGTGTGTGTGAGTGTGTGTGAGTGTGTGTGTGTGTGTGTGCGTGTGTGCGCTGATCAGGAAATGGATAATCGATTTTCCAGCCCGCTTCTATAGCGTGCATAAGTACACATATACTATCGATAATCTAGCGTTTATTTGAAAGCGATTCATAAATAGGCCGGAAAATGACAACGTGTTTTGTGTATTACAGTAAAGGGCGATTCATGTGGAATCTTTCTTTTTTTCTGAAAGGTTCAAAAATACGAGTGTTTTTTCAAAATGGTATAAAACGGAAATGAACCGATTAAAAAAACAATCCGTTTCGACAATGTTGACTGCAAACAAGTCATTGATAAGTGACGGTCGTATTAGACACATAGCCATCATTTAAGATATAGTTCATGCGTTCACAAATGTGATCGCTCTGTCATTGAATAGAGCGTTGGCACTCAGCGGGGAATCTAGGACGCCCCCTGCTGGCACTGAAAGTGTTAACATGCACCCGTGACTGACCTCTTGAGTTCTGGACCCGTGACTGACCTCAAGAGTTCTGGACCCGTGACTGAGCTCAGAGTTCTGGACCCGTGACTGAGCTCAAGAGTTCTGGACCCGTGACAGACCTCAAGAGTTCTGGACCCGTGACTGACCTCAAGAGTTCTGGACCCGTGACTGAGCTCAAGAGTTCTGGACCCGTGACTGACCTCAAGAGTTCTGGACCCGTGACTGAGCTCAGAGTTCTGGACCCATGACTGACCTCAAGAGTTCTGGACCCGTGACTGACCTCGTGTTTCAGCAGACACTTCCCCAGCTCCGTCAGCTCGCCGGTGGCCTGGGCGCTGTACGCTTGTATGCCGTGACAAAGAGATGACCGTGACAAGAAGTTGCTCTTGACTTGAGTCGTCTGGGCCGAGTCGGTCATCATCGCCTCCATGTCGTCAGCTCCTGAGACAACAAGGCCATCGGTTAGACACGGGGTCGCCGCCGTACACGAGTTACCTGCTGAACACTGCAGATTGATTAACTGAAGTTCATTTCAAATATCGCTGCTGTCGGGACAAAACCTCATAACTCCATTTAAAAAAAAAAAAATTTATTATATAAATCAACTCCGTAGATCATCCTCCATATGTGTGTGTGGGTTTTACAAAGTTTAAACAATGGGAAAGCATTAAACCGATCATCAGTCTAAACCTCCTAACTCTATTCACCCTCAAATCTGTGTTAGTTTTTTTCATCTGCTGAAAAGTTGGGTTTTTGGAGTTATGAGGTTTTGTCCCGACAGCAGCGATATGCAACATAACAAAACAAACATCAAGTACAGATATAGCCTTAAGCCATTCAAATAATACATGTATATAAAAAATTACAAAACAAAAAAAGTCAAACTAATTATTTTATTTTTTTTTGTCATTTACATATTTGAAAAGGAGTGGGAATAAGCATACGCTTATTTAATCCCACCCCTATTTACTCATCAGAACATACTATATTTAATACGGCTGTCAGTTTATCACGTTAATTAGATTAATTAATTACACAGCAAATTATCGCGTTATGAAAATTAACTCAAAATGAATTACCAAAAAATACAATTTTATTTTTGATCTCATTCATTCCATAAGATCGTAGAATACACATTTACAGACTTTTTTTTAATATGGTCCATTTGCATGTTCTTGGTATCTGATTCTAGGGACATCTATGGATCTCAGGGAATGTATTCCCAGTGTCAGAAATACTGTGTCCGTTACGAGGCTTGAAGAAATTGTAATGAACCAAATGAGAATATCAATTACATTTTTTTTAATCTTTGACTGTGAATAACACCATGCTCAAATTGACCAGACCTAAAAAAAATCTAAGCAAATTAATAGATGGAAGATGATTAAACAGAAGGTTTTGTAGATACAGTACTGAATTCTGCCATCCGGACACATGCCATTTGAAATATGATTATAGAATATAGAATATCAGGCATAAAATGGTTATGCGATTAAAAGGCGATTAATTAGATTAATTAATTACAAATCCTGTAATTAATTAGATACATTTTTTTAATCGCCTGACAGCACTAATATTTACTCATTCATACATTACTAGACTTATATTGAAAAAAAATTACTTAGTTAACAATACATTTTTATCTATCTCCAGGGCAAGCCAATTTGTGGCAGTGAATTTATTTTCTGAATTTGAGATACTTTCACAGGCCAGGAAATGGTAAAAGGTGTATTTATACAGCAGCTTTTATCCAAAGACCTTTACAACTTGTTCCTCGCATTTTTACCCATTCACTCATATATTCACACACCGACGGTGGAGGCAAACATGCAAGGTGCAGAGTCTTGCTCAAAGACACTTCAACACGACGCCCGGGAGGAGTGGGAATCGAACCGGGAACCTCCGGATTGCCAGACGACTGCTCTACCTCTACTGTCGAACCCCGGACTGGAAAATATACGATTTATTTTCTATATTGCCGCTTTCCAACCCTGCGCAGGAAGGAACCGTTTCCCCTCGTCCCTTACCCTCATAGATATATCTATAGAACACTAGATAGCTTAAGGCGGAGTCACCAGCGTCACTGAACCGCCGCCATCTTGCGTAGGTCAGCCTTGAGTGAGAGTGAGTGAGCTGCACAGACAAAAATACTCATAACTCGCTGAAATATTGACGGATTTACAAACGGGTTGGTTTGCTATAAACATCAAAGATGTAGGTATGATACTACATACTTATAAAAAAATGTTTTTTTTTTTACAAACCGCTTGAATCATAGCCACGTTAATAATGCTTGTAATAAACCAAACCGTTTGTAAATCCGTCAATATTTCAGCGAGTTATGAGTATTTTTGTCTGTGCAGCTCACTCACTCTCACTCAAGGCTGACCTACGCAAGATGGCGGCGGTTCAGTGACGTCGCTCTCCATTGGCCGGCAGCGCGGGCAAGCTATCTAGTGTTCTATAGATATCTATGTTTACCCCAACCCCTGCGCAGGAAGGTCTCGACTCTTACCGTCCGTTTCTTTCTCCGTTTCTTCCTTGGTCCCTGCTGCTGCCTCAGCCACTTTTCTGGAAATACAGCTCGCAGCTGAGGAGGGAACACATGGAGCATTAGCACCTAATAACTCACCTGCTCTGGGAGCATTAGCACCTAATAACTCACCTGCTCTGGGAGCATTAGCACCTAATAACTCACCTGCTCTGGGAGCAGCACCTAATAACTCACCTGCTCTGGGAGCATTAGCACCTAATAACTCACCTGCTCTGGGAGCAGCACCTAATAACTCACCTGCTCTGGGAGCATTAGCACCTAATAACTCACCTGCTCTGGGAGCATTAGCACCTAATAACTCACCTGCTCTGGGAGCATTAGCACCTAATAACACACCTGCTCTGGGAGCATTAGCACCTAATAACTCACCTGCTCTGGGAGCATTAGCACCTAATAACTCACCTGCTCTGGGAGCATTAGCACCTAATAACACACCTGCTCTGGGAGCAGCACCTAATAACTCACCTGCTCTGGGAGCATTAGCACCTAATAACTCACCTGCTCTGGGAGCATTAGCACCTAATAACTCACCTGCTCTGGGAGCATTAGCACCTAATAACTCACCTGCTCTGGGAGCATTAGCACCTAATAACACACCTGCTCTGGGAGCATTAGCACCTAATAACTCACCTGCTCTGGGAGCATTAGCACCTAATAACTCACCTGCTCTGGGAGCATTAGCACCTAATAACACACCTGCTCTGGGAGCATTAGCACCTAATAACTCACCTGCTCTGGGAGCAGCACCTAATAACTCACCTGCTCTGGGAGCAGCACCTAATAACTCACCTGCTCTGGGAGCATTAGCACCTAATAACTCACCTGCTCTGGGAGCATTAGCACCTAATAACTCACCTGCTCTGGGAGCAGCACCTAATAACTCACCTGCTCTGGGAGCATTAGCACCTAATAACTCACCTGCTCTGGGAGCATTAGCACCTAATAACTCACCTGCTCTGGGAGCAGCACCTAATAACTCACCTGCTCTGGGAGCAGCACCTAATAACTCACCTGCTCTGGGAGCATTAGCACCTAATAACTCACCTGCTCTGGGAGCATTAGCACCTAATAACTCACCTGCTCTGGGAGCATTAGCACCTAATAACTCACCTGCTCTGGGAGCATTAGCACCTAATAACTCACCTGCTCTGGGAGCATTAGCACCTAATAACACACCTGCTCTGGGAGCATTAGCACCTAATAACTCACCTGCTCTGGGAGCATTAGCACCTAATAACTCACCTGCTCTGGGAGCATTAGCACCTAATAACTCACCTGCTCTGGGAGCATTAGCACCTAATAACTCACCTGCTCTGGGAGCATTAGCACCTAATAACTCACCTGCTCTGGGAGCATTAGCATCTAATAACTCACCTGCTCTGGGAGCATTAGCACCTAATAACACACCTGCTCTGGGAGCATTAGCACCTAATAACTCACCTGCTCTGGGAGCAGCACCTAATAACTCACCTGCTCTGGGAGCATTAGCACCTAATAACTCACCTGCTCTGGGAGCATTAGCACCTAATAACTCACCTGCTCTGGGAGCAGCACCTAATAACTCACCTGCTCTGGGAGCATTAGCACCTAATAACTCACCTGCTCTGGGAGCATTAGCACCTAATAACACACCTGCTCTGGGAGCATTAGCACCTAATAACTCACCTGCTCTGGGAGCATTAGCACCTAATAACTCACCTGCTCTGGGAGCATTAGCACCTAATAACTCACCTGCTCTGGGAGCAGCACCTAATAACTCACCTGCTCTGGGAGCAGCACCTAATAACTCACCTGCTCTGGGAGCATTAGCACCTAATAACTCACCTGCTCTGGGAGCATTAGCACCTAATAACTCACCTGCTCTGGGAGCATTAGCACCTAATAACTCACCTGCTCTGGGAGCAGCACCTAATAACTCACCTGCTCTGGGAGCATTAGCACCTAATAACTCACCTGCTCTGGGAGCATTAGCACCTAATAACTCACCTGCTCTGGGAGCAGCACCTAATAACTCACCTGCTCTGGGAGCATTAGCACCTAATAACTCACCTGCTCTGGGAGCATTAGCACCTAATAACTCACCTGCTCTGGGAGCAGCACCTAATAACTCACCTGCTCTGGGAGCATTAGCACCTAATAACTCACCTGCTCTGGGAGCATTAGCACCTAATAACTCACCTGCTCTGGGAGCATTAGCACCTAATAACTCACCTGCTCTGGGAGCATTAGCACCTAATAACTCACCTGCTCTGGGAGCAGCACCTAATAACTCACCTGCTCTGGGAGCATTAGCACCTAATAACTCACCTGCTCTGAGAGCATTAGCACCTAATAACACACCTGCTCTGGGAGCAGCACCTAATAACTCACCTGCTCTGGGAGCATTAGCACCTAATAACTCACCTGCTCTGGGAGCATTAGCACCTAATAACTCACCTGCTCTGGGAGCATTAGCACCTAATAACACACCTGCTCTGGGAGCATTAGCACCTAATAACTCACCTGCTCTGGGAGCAGCACCTAATAACTCACCTGCTCTGGGAGCATTAGCACCTAATAACTCACCTGCTCTGGGAGCATTAGCACCTAATAACTCACCTGCTCTGGGAGCATTAGCACCTAATAACTCACCTGCTCTGGGAGCATTAGCACCTAATAACTCACCTGCTCTGGGAGCATTAGCACCTAATAACTCACCTGCTCTGGGAGCAGCACCTAATAACTCACCTGCTCTGGGAGCATTAGCACCTAATAACTCACCTGCTCTGAGAGCATTAGCACCTAATAACACACCTGCTCTGGGAGCAGCACCTAATAACTCACCTGCTCTGGGAGCATTAGCACCTAATAACTCACCTGCTCTGGGAGCATTAGCACCTAATAACTCACCTGCTCTGGGAGCATTAGCACCTAATAACTCACCTGCTCTGGGAGCAGCACCTAATAACTCACCTGCTCTGGGAGCATTAGCACCTAATAACTCACCTGCTCTGGGAGCATTAGCACCTAATAACTCACCTGCTCTGAGAGCATTAGCACCTAATAACACACCTGCTCTGGGAGCATTAGCACCTAATAACTCACCTGCTCTGGGAGCATTAGCACCTAATAACTCACCTGCTCTGGGAGCATTAGCACCTAATAACTCACCTGCTCTGGGAGCATTAGCACCTAATAACTCACCTGCTCTGGGAGCAGCACCTAATAACTCACCTGCTCTGGGAGCATTAGCACCTAATAACTCACCTGCTCTGGGAGCATTAGCACCTAATAACTCACCTGCTCTGGGAGCATTAGCACCTAATAACTCACCTGCTCTGGGAGCATTAGCACCTAATAACACACCTGCTCTGGGAGCATTAGCACCTAATAACTCACCTGCTCTGGGAGCAGCACCTAATAACTCACCTGCTCTGGGAGCAGCACCTAATAACTCACCTGCTCTGGGAGCATTAGCACCTAATAACTCACCTGCTCTGGGAGCATTAGCACCTAATAACTCACCTGCTCTGGGAGCATTAGCACCTAATAACTCACCTGCTCTGAGAGCAGCACCTAATAACTCACCTGCTCTGGGAGCATTAGCACCTAATAACTCACCTGCTCTGGGAGCAGCACCTAATAACTCACCTGCTCTGGGAGCATTAGCACCTAATAACTCACCTGCTCTGGGAGCAGCACCTAATAACTCACCTGCTCTGGGAGCAGCACCTAATAACTCACCTGCTCTGGGAGCATTAGCACCTAATAACTCACCTGCTCTGGGAGCATTAGCACCTAATAACTCACCTGCTCTGGGAGCATTAGCACCTAATAACTCACCTGCTCTGGGAGCATTAGCACCTAATAACTCACCTGCTCTGAGAGCATTAGCACCTAATAACTCACCTGCTCTGGGAGCATTAGCACCTAATAACTCACCTGCTCTGGGAGCATTAGCACCTAATAACACACCTGCTCTGGGAGCATTAGCACCTAATAACTCACCTGCTCTGGGAGCATTAGCACCTAATAACTCACCTGCTCTGGGAGCATTAGCACCTAATAACTCACCTGCTCTGGGAGCATTAGCACCTAATAACTCACCTGCTCTGGGAGCATTAGCACCTAATAACTCACCTGCTCTGGGAGCATTAGCACCTAATAACTCACCTGCTCTGGGAGCATTAGCACCTAATAACTCACCTGCTCTGGGAGCATTAGCACCTAATAACTCACCTGCTCTGAGAGCATTAGCACCTAATAACACACCTGCTCTGGGAGCAGCACCTAATAACTCACCTGCTCTGGGAGCATTAGCACCTAATAACTCACCTGCTCTGGGAGCATTAGCACCTAATAACTCACCTGCTCTGGGAGCATTAGCACCTAATAACTCACCTGCTCTGGGAGCAGCACCTAATAACTCACCTGCTCTGGGAGCATTAGCACCTAATAACTCACCTGCTCTGGGAGCATTAGCACCTAATAACTCACCTGCTCTGAGAGCATTAGCACCTAATAACACACCTGCTCTGGGAGCATTAGCACCTAATAACTCACCTGCTCTGGGAGCATTAGCACCTAATAACTCACCTGCTCTGGGAGCATTAGCACCTAATAACTCACCTGCTCTGGGAGCATTAGCACCTAATAACTCACCTGCTCTGGGAGCAGCACCTAATAACTCACCTGCTCTGGGAGCATTAGCACCTAATAACTCACCTGCTCTGGGAGCATTAGCACCTAATAACTCACCTGCTCTGGGAGCATTAGCACCTAATAACTCACCTGCTCTGGGAGCATTAGCACCTAATAACACACCTGCTCTGGGAGCATTAGCACCTAATAACTCACCTGCTCTGGGAGCAGCACCTAATAACTCACCTGCTCTGGGAGCAGCACCTAATAACTCACCTGCTCTGGGAGCATTAGCACCTAATAACTCACCTGCTCTGGGAGCATTAGCACCTAATAACTCACCTGCTCTGGAAGCATTAGCACCTAATAACTCACCTGCTCTGAGAGCAGCACCTAATAACTCACCTGCTCTGGGAGCATTAGCACCTAATAACTCACCTGCTCTGGGAGCAGCACCTAATAACTCACCTGCTCTGGGAGCATTAGCACCTAATAACTCACCTGCTCTGGGAGCAGCACCTAATAACTCACCTGCTCTGGGAGCAGCACCTAATAACTCACCTGCTCTGGGAGCATTAGCACCTAATAACTCACCTGCTCTGGGAGCATTAGCACCTAATAACTCACCTGCTCTGGGAGCATTAGCACCTAATAACTCACCTGCTCTGGGAGCATTAGCACCTAATAACTCACCTGCTCTGAGAGCATTAGCACCTAATAACTCACCTGCTCTGGGAGCATTAGCACCTAATAACTCACCTGCTCTGGGAGCATTAGCACCTAATAACACACCTGCTCTGGGAGCATTAGCACCTAATAACTCACCTGCTCTGGGAGCATTAGCACCTAATAACTCACCTGCTCTGGGAGCATTAGCACCTAATAACTCACCTGCTCTGGGAGCATTAGCACCTAATAACTCACCTGCTCTGGGAGCAGCACCTAATAACTCACCTGCTCTGGGAGCATTAGCACCTAATAACTCACCTGCTCTGGGAGCATTAGCACCTAATAACTCACCTGCTCTGGGAGCATTAGCACCTAATAACTCACCTGCTCTGGGAGCATTAGCACCTAATAACACACCTGCTCTGGGAGCATTAGCACCTAATAACTCACCTGCTCTGGGAGCAGCACCTAATAACTCACCTGCTCTGGGAGCAGCACCTAATAACTCACCTGCTCTGGGAGCATTAGCACCTAATAACTCACCTGCTCTGGGAGCATTAGCACCTAATAACTCACCTGCTCTGGGAGCATTAGCACCTAATAACTCACCTGCTCTGAGAGCAGCACCTAATAACTCACCTGCTCTGGGAGCATTAGCACCTAATAACTCACCTGCTCTGGGAGCAGCACCTAATAACTCACCTGCTCTGGGAGCATTAGCACCTAATAACTCACCTGCTCTGGGAGCATTAGCACCTAATAACTCACCTGCTCTGGGAGCATTAGCACCTAATAACTCACCTGCTCTGGGAGCATTAGCACCTAATAACTCACCTGCTCTGGGAGCATTAGCACCTAATAACTCACCTGCTCTGGGAGCAGCACCTAATAACTCACCTGCTCTGGGAGCATTAGCACCTAATAACTCACCTGCTCTGGGAGCATTAGCACCTAATAACTCACCTGCTCTGGGAGCAGCACCTAATAACTCACCTGCTCTGGGAGCAGCACCTAATAACTCACCTGCTCTGGGAGCATTAGCACCTAATAACTCACCTGCTCTGGGAGCAGCACCTAATAACTCACCTGCTCTGAGAGCATTAGCACCTAATAACTCACCTGCTCTGGGAGCATTAGCACCTAATAACTCACCTGCTCTGGGAGCATTAGCACCTAATAACACACCTGCTCTGGGAGCATTAGCACCTAATAACTCACCTGCTCTGGGAGCATTAGCACCTAATAACTCACCTGCTCTGGGAGCATTAGCACCTAATAACTCACCTGCTCTGGGAGCATTAGCACCTAATAACTCACCTGCTCTGGGAGCATTAGCACCTAATAACTCACCTGCTCTGGGAGCAGCACCTAATAACTCACCTGCTCTGGGAGCATTAGCACCTAATAACTCACCTGCTCTGGGAGCATTAGCACCTAATAACTCACCTGCTCTGGGAGCATTAGCACCTAATAACTCACCTGCTCTGGGAGCATTAGCACCGAATAACTCACCTGCTCTGGGAGCATTAGCACCTAATAACTCACCTGCTCTGGGAGCATTAGCACCTAATAACTCACCTGCTCTGGGAGCAGCACCTAATAACTCACCTGCTCTGGGAGCATTAGCACCTAATAACTCACCTGCTCTGGGAGCAGCACCTAATAACTCACCTGCTCTGGGAGCATTAGCACCTAATAACTCACCTGCTCTGGGAGCATTAGCACCTAATAACTCACCTGCTCTGGGAGCATTAGCACCTAATAACACACCTGCTCTGGGAGCATTAGCACCTAATAACTCACCTGCTCTGGGAGCATTAGCACCTAATAACTCACCTGCTCTGGGAGCATTAGCACCTAATAACTCACCTGCTCTGGGAGCATTAGCACCTAATAACTCACCTGCTCTGGGAGCATTAGCACCTAATAACTCACCTGCTCTAGGAGCATTAGCACCTAATAACTCACCTGCTCTGGGAGCAGCACCTAATAACTCACCTGCTCTGGGAGCATTAGCACCTAATAACTCACCTGCTCTGGGAGCATTAGCACCTAATAACACACCTGCTCTGGGAGCAGCACCTAATAACACACCTGCTCTGGGAGCATTAGCACCTAATAACTCACCTGCTCTGGGAGCATTAGCACCTAATAACTCACCTGCTCTGGGAGCATTAGCACCTAATAACTCACCTGCTCTGGGAGCATTAGCACCTAATAACTCACCTGCTCTGGGAGCAGCACCTAATAAACCAAAATTAAGAGGCTAGATCTATGATGAACTTTGTGCTCAAAACACAAAATCAACTAGACACTAGACATTAGAGCAGACATTTGAGCCATCAAAGAGATTAAGCAAAAGTGGTTACCTGTGTTGAACTATAGTTTATTTTTTAGAAAAAGAAAAAAAAATAGACTGGATTACTATTACGACTACTACCACTGCCAATACTACTGATACACATCCCTATTGGCTAACTTTATATTTAAAAAAATATATATATATTAATCAAAATATTATATAAATAATCAAATTGACGGAAATCCATCTCAAGACGGAACACTTTAATGCCTGCAGAGCAGATAGAGAGAGAGACAGAGACAGACAGAGAGAGACAGAGAGAGAGAGAGAGAGAGAGAGAGAGAGAGAGAGAGAGAGAGAGAGAGAGAGAGAGCGAGAAGAGAGAGAAGAGAGAGAAAGGAGAGAGAGGGATAGGGAGAAAGAGAGAGGGAGAGGGAGGGAGAGGGAGGGAGAGAGGGAGAGGGAGGGATAGAGAGGGAGAGAGAGACAGACAGAGAGACAGAGAGAGAGAGACATAATAATAATAATAATAATAAAATAATAATTTAGGACCTGCTCCGAGGTCATCAATTGGCACACATGCGATGCATGCATGCGATTCGTCTCTGCGATTAACCCATCCCGTCGCCCTTCCCCCCCAAGGGCAGCCGGGAGCAGACAGGCGTCAACGTGAGCCGCGCCAGGGGACCAATCCAAGTGCTCCTGTCCGTCTTCGTCAAGGACGCCACAGCGTTAGCGATCTTGTTGTTGTGCATGTTTTTCCATTGGGTTTATCTTATCGGGGGGGAAACCCTTGCGAGCACAGAGGGGGAGAACATGCAAACTCCACACAGAAAGGCCCGGGAGATACCCCACCTGGGTACCTGGCATCATGGAAACCTGGTCCCCAAGCGGGAATCGAACCCTGGACCTTCTTGCTGTGAGGCGACAGTGTTAACCACTACACCACCGTGCCGCATGAGACGCATGAGACGGAGAGAGAGAGAGAGAGAGAGAGAGACAGAGAGAGAGAGAGAGAGACAGACAGACAGAGAGACAGAGGGAGAGAGAGAGAGACTTACTGAGTAGATCCAGCATCTCCCTGGTCCCCAGCCTCACCAGCTGTTCCTCCAACATCTCCTGAGTGACCTGGCTCTCTTCAAACATCACCATCTCCTCCTCCCCTTCCTCACCACTACACACACACACACCACACACCACACACACACACACACACACACACACACACACACACACACACACACACACAAAAATTACTCGTGACTCAGACTTCAGAACGCACAGCGGTGGATGGCCACGGAGGATTTTTGCGACACAGTTTACTAAAAACCTAGGGCTGACCTTCGAATTTTTTTTGGAATTCAAAGCTTCGGGGTCGATATTCGATTTTAATTCGAAGCTTCGAGATTAAAAAAAACGAATACATTTTTTTAAATTTTTTTTTATGTTGTGGGAATTGTACAGCACTTTGTTCAACTTTGCCAGTGCTGTAAAGTTTAAACCTTTTAAAATCTTAGACAAACAAAACACTTTGCTTTCATGAAATATTGTAAGCCGTCATTTGAGGCTTTATATAAAAGCAGCACAATGAACACAAATCTGTCAGTGCAGAGTCCGACCTTGTCTTAAATAACAAACAGCATTGCTTGTTGTAGTTAACAAAGAGAGGCAGAGTTGATTTTGCAAAAAAATAAATAAAAAAAATCATATATATATATTTTTTAGTTATCGAATTTTATTTTCATATTCGTATCCCATGCCCATCGAACAAAGCTTCGAAGTATTTAAGACAGCCCTACTAAAACCTCTCTCATTTCTGAACAGATTGTTATAGAATTTGGACCTGTACTACATAAGACTTCAGGCTATGGAACCGCAGTGTTTTCCAGCTCATAGCTCTATGCTGGAATAATGGAATCTGGAATCTGGCAACCACTAAAGAGAAATGTGAGTACACAAGTTCAAAGTTCAACTCAAGTTCAAACCTCTGTTATCCTTTTTTTTGCATTAGTAACTTCAGAATGTTATCTTTCAAAAGTAAAGAGACCAGGCTCATGCACGCGCTATAAAGTATAAAGCAAAGCGTTGCAAAAAGAGTATGCAGTCCTCAAGTTCAAGTAAAGAAAATTGCCACTTTTCTGCCTGCCTGTTAAGAGATCGTAAGTTAATATCAAACCGTGTTTAGAACATTTTAGAATTAGTTAAATACATGCTTTCAATTTTTTTAAGTGGCGAGTGACTTTTATTTTAAAAGAAATTGCCACATATGCAGCTCGCCCGCTTAAAGTCGACACAAATGTGTTTTAATATGTCTAGGCCTCTACATTTATTTTTTATTTTTTTTGTATTGATCTTTTTCCCCTTCCTTTTTCCTCCGATTTTCTCCCATCCCAATGTTAGTCGTTATGCCAATTCCCAATCCCCTTCCTGGTCGCTGCGCACTTACCCCCCACAGTCAGATCATCTGGGAGAGTGGAGGCTACCACGTGCTTCCTCCGACACACGTCTAGCCAATCAACCGCTTCTTTTCACCTGGCAGCGCGGACTCTCACTGAGAGGGTGTAACGTGTGGAAGGATCACACTACCCCCCTTAGATCCTATCCTCGCTTAGCAGGCGCCCCGACCGAACTGTAGGAGTCGCTGTTTACAACGACCCGGACCCACCCCGCCAGCTTCTCCCACCCTCTAATACTGCCAATTGTATTCGTGTGAACGGCCAGCCAAGCTGGTGACAACCCCGGAGCTGTGAGCTGGATTCGAACAGGCGAATCCAGCGTCTCCGGGGTTGGTGACGAACACAATCTCCGCTACGCCACCTGACCGCCCTAGGCCTCTACATTTCTATGTTTCATATGCCATGCAATATGTCGCTGCTGCGGAAATAAACCTTTTGATTGGGGAAACAAATACATTTGTTATTGTTTGGTAAATTGGGTATTCTTTGTTACAATTAATCAATGAATTGATCGTTAACATTATCAATGATCGAGTAAGGAACGTGCTTACAATTTGCAACCCTAGTTGACAATGATGCATCCGTTTCTAAGCTCGGGCAAGCGCTACCGGAGTCTCATGGCCGGTACAGAGAGACTCAGAAGGAGCTTCTATCCCCAGGGCCATCAGGATGCTCAACGACTATGTTAACATCAACCCATCCATCTACACTCATTGCACACACATCCACATGCACACACTCACTTTAAACACTCACCTTAACACTCACTTTAGACACTTTAATAAATAGATAAATATGATTTAGTGTTAAAGAGATTTGCACTACATCCATACCTCATTTTGCATCTTGCCTTTTTTTTATAACGGTTGTGTACCTCATTGTCTGCATTTTTACTTCATTGTACTTAGGTTGTATATTGTATAGTGTTAGGACTTATATATCCTCATCTTACTTTTTTTACTGTATGAAGCACATTTTCAGGGGGCTCATACAGAACCAAGCATTTCACTGTAATGTATATGTACTTTATACGTGACAAACAAAAGTAAACTTGAACTTGAAGCTGGCCCCAAGCTTTCATTGCAAAAAACAAATATATATTTATATAAGGTGACTTACTTTATGGCGCTCCTCTGGTTGATGATCTGCCACTTGACGCTGAGTCTCTGAAGAAACAGAAGGAACACAGAGGTTTTTAGTGACTCACGGTTCAGATAAATGTAGTGGAGTAAAAGTATAAAGTTCCCAAAAAAAAAATAAGTACAAGTAGCTAGACAATGTACTTGAGTAAAAATACTTAGTTACTTTCCACCACTGGGGACAGACAGGTATTCATGAATACAAGGTTAAAAGAACACGCCAACATTTTGGAAAATTAGCTTACCGTCTTCTCCAGAGAGAGAGACGAGAAGATAGATACCAGTTTCCTCTCTCTGTGCGTTCAGTAGAAAGCTATCTGGCTGCACGTTAGCCTAGCTTAGCACAATGAATGGAAGCGGACAGTGACGGGTAGCCTTCGGGAGAGGTGTCACTGTCCGCTAATTTCCCAAAATGTTGGTGTGTTCCTTTAACTCATTCAGCGCCAGCCATTAGACGGGCCCGTTGTAGCTAGGCCAATGCTTTAAAAGATAGGAGTGTGTCACCTTGTCTGCAAGGCTATATTATATTCTATATTATAGCTATGGATACAATACTATGGCCCATTTGACATCGACTATCTATCGTTCAATATGTGAAAAAGAATTCATTTTTTCATCCATACGTTCCTGTGTTATACCGTGGTGAATATAAGTATGGTTTTACAGTGGTCTGGGGTAATTCCCGAAAGGCTTAAGAATAGCCTTATACGTGTATTATACTATAACCATTGCCGTTTCTCACCTGGACACGCTACTATTCTTTTTTTTATCCACTTTTTCTCCCATTTTCTATTTTTCTCCCATCCCAATTTCATATTTCCAATTCTCCCCTCCCCGGTCTCGAACGTTGTTAGACCATGCCTCCCACTGGTCGGCTGCAATGTGGACGAAGCGTTGCATCACGTGTCCCCTCCGGTACACGAGGAGGCAGCTGTCGCATCTTTTCACCTGAACAGCACGATCTCTCAGTGGCGAGGAGTAACGCGTGGGAGGCTCACGCTGCCCCCGATACTTCCTGATTCTGCTGTACAGGCAAACCAACCGACCTGTAGGAGTCGCTGTCCACAACGTCCAATCCCCACCCACCGGCTTTCCCACCCTCTAACACTGCCCAATTGTGTTAGTACGACGGCCGGCCAAGCCGGTAGCAACGCAGAGAGCTGGGCTCGATACCAGCATATCCTGCGTTAGTGGCGAGCGCCTTGCCCACTGCGCCACTCAGCCGCCCTGACACACTACTATTCTCAAATCAAATCTATCTAATAGGTATTATGTTTCGGACAATTAGGAACCGGTTGCCAATCGATTCCGATTCTCGATTCCCATCATACTACACTACACGTATGAACTCGACATAGCATTAACGTTACTCCGTTTCCATGAAGTGTTTAATTAGCAGCAATCTGTTCTGTTGTTGAAAATGTAACGTTAAGGTAGGTATCCGACGCACTTCCGGCGAGGACAGGAAGCAGTCATGAAATCATTGTAGTCATTTTGTAGTCTTATTAACTAAAAGATTTTAACAAAATAAAAAGCAGCAGCACTATTGCATAACTGAGTCATGTTTGCTATGTATTTCTTTCTTTAGGGGAGTAGGACATTTGTTTCACAGTTTTAGCATGATGTTTTATAGATGGCCAGGTTAAACACAGGTTTTTGTTTTTTAAGAGGGGTTTGATTTGATTGAAGTTTATTTCAAATATGCAACACAACAAGCAAACATCAAGTACAGATATAGCCTTAAGCCGTTCAAATAATAAATTGTAATTTTTTTTTTAAATATATTTAAATAATAATCTAAAAGAACCGATAAGAGTATCGATAAAGTACTGAACCGTTGGGGCGGCTACGTGGCGTAGTGGGCAAGGCACTCACCACGAAATGCTGGAGACGCTGGGCTTGCCTGTTCGAGCCCAGCGCTCCACATTGCTTTCAGTTTAGCTGGTCGTCCGTACTAATACACATTGGCCGTATTAGGGGGTGGGAAACTGATGGGTGGGGATCGGGCGTTGTGGACAGCGACTCCTACAGGTCGGTTGGTGCGCCTGCGCAGTAGAATCAGGAAGTGTCGGGGGCAGCGTGAGCCTCCCACGAGTTACTCCTCGCCACTGAGAGATCGAGCTGCGCAGGTGAAAAGATGCGACTGCTGTTACCTCAAGTACCGGAGGGGACTTGTGCTATGTATGACTTAGTCCACATTGCAGCCGGCTTGTGGGAGGCAAGAAACAGCGTCCGTGACAGGGGAGGGTTGAATTGGATGATACGAAATTGGGATGGGAGAAAATATAGAAAATGGGAGAAAAAGCGGATTAAAAAAAAAAGTACTGAACCGTTAAGCAGTATCGATAAGAGTAGTAGTATCGATAAAATCCTAACGATACCCATCCCTAGGCACCAGTATCGATTCACAGGAGAAAATAAATGAGATTCGGGCCACTTTCGTCTGCAGTGTGAACGCAGCCTGCAATAAAAACATTTCTATTTCAAAAAGCCTTTGATTGATAGCTATTTCTTGTGATAAAATTTTTTCTTGTGTTGTTTTACTTTTCTGTTTATACTAGTTTTTAACTGTTTATTTAACAAATGTACTATGTTTTAACCGTGTAGCACTCACCGAAAAGTGCACCAGGGTCAGGGTTCCCACAGACATTGCAAAATGAAAATCAAGGACTTTCAAGTACTTTTCTAAGCACCATTTTCCATTTTAAATGGGCATTTAAAATGATACAATTCACTTTTAAATGCTGTTTTTTATAGAAAAAAAAGTCTGATATAATAGTTATGGCTTAAAACGAATTTCCAACAATTAGTTACACTTTAGATAAAAAAAAAATGATTTCTTGATTCAGAACTATTTTATCATAAATGAACAAAACTTTCAATGCGAACGGTTGATTTGAATTTCAAGGACTTTGCACCTTGTTAATTTTTTTTGCTGTTTTCAAGGAATTCCAGGCCTTGAAAATCAAGCACTTCAGGGACCTTGTGCAAACCCTGCTAGTCAACGAAAAGTGCACTACAAATACAATTTATTATTATTATTATTATTATTATTATTACTACAGTATGTGGTGAAAATAAACGCTGCTTGGGAACATCATGAATGGTGCAGAGCAGAGCTCCTTTTAATGAGCGTCATTTCCATCAAGAACAATAGAGAAGGGGCGACCGGGTAGCGCAGCGGACTAAGCGTCTGTCTACCACCGCAGAAACACTGGTCGTTGTAAACAGCGACTCCTACAGGTCGGTCAGGGCGCCTGCACACAGCGAGGGAGGGAACTGGTGAAGGTAGTGTGATCCTCCCACGCGTTACACTTCACCCAGTGAGAGTCCTCGCTGTGCAGGTGAAAAGAGGCTGCTGGCTGTCTCCTATGTATCGGAGGAAGCATGTGATAGACTTCAGGGCTCCCTAGACCGGCAAGTAGGGGGCAAATGCGCGCAACGACCAGGAAGTGGAGGGGGGAATTGGCATAACGACTAACTTGGGATGGGAGGAAAAAACAGAAAAAATAGGAGAAAAAGTAGATAAAAAAAAAATGAACAATAGAGAAGGATTAGGCCGGCGGTCAGGCATGTAGGCGAACAGAGGGCCCAGCAGGGGGCAGCACTGACCTGCAGCATGTAGGCGAACAGAGGGCCCAGCAGGGGGCAGACTAGCTGGTCATAGTACTCCTTAGGACAGAAAATCACCAGCTGCTTCAGAAACACCCGTGCACAGGTTAAGGAGAACACACACACACACACACACAGTCTTTGTCCATTTTAGACAAAGACAGAAAAGTCTATAATAATAATAATAATAATAATAATAATATATTCGATTTGGAAGCCAGGAAGCCGCTAGTCTAGTGTGCCATTGGTCAAAATTCATCATTGGCAATGATTAAAGGGATAGCCCCCGTTTTTTGAGAAGCAAATTTTCGCCTTCCAATATCTCTGAAGACACTGGTGGACTCCATGTGACAAATCAAATGAGGACGACACCTTTAAGGTCACCTTCTTTACAGTTGAACCCTTTCACTGCCACACTACAGAAGGTTAACCCTTTACTATCACACCACCAACGTCTTCCTACTCCTACTGCAGGTTTGTATCTTCTTGTCTAACTCCAGGGTAGATGGCAAAAAAAGATAAGACGATCGCTTTTAAAAGGTCATATTCTTTACAGTTTTAGTCAAAAGAAATTACAAAAGATGTTTCCGGAGTGTTTATCGCCAAACGAGTGGACACATTATGAATATGTTGATCAGCAGATCAAACGGACCAACCGGAAAACAAGGATATGAATCATGGGGCGGAGTCTGTGGTCAGGCACGTGGTCGAGGTTGACGAAGGCGGAGCCAACGATCTGTTCGGCCAATCCCTCGATGGTATAGAAGTCCTGCTGCAGGGACAGACCAGCATTCCCTAGAATATGGTAACTAGAGAGAGAGAGAGAGAGAGAGAGAGAGAGAGAGAGAGAGAGAGAGAGAGAGAGAGAGAGAGAGAGAGAGAGAGAGAGAGAGAGAGAGAGAGAGAGAGGGTGAGAGAGAGAGAGAGACAGAGAGAGAGAGAGGGAGAGAGATACAGAGAGAGAGAGAGAGAGAGAGAGAGAGAGAGAGAGAGATACAGAGAAGAGAGAGAGAGAGAGAGAGAGAGAGAGAGAGAGAGAGAGAGAGAGAGAGAGAGAGATACAGAGAGAGAGAGAGAGAGAGAGAGAGAGAGAGAGAGAGAGAGAGAGAGAGAGAGAGAGAGAGAGAGAGAGAGAGACAGAGAGAGAGAGAGAGAGAGAGAGAGAGATACAGAGAGAGAGAGAGAGAGAGAGAGAGAGAGAGAGAGAGAGAGAGAGATACAGAGAGAGAGAGAGAGAGAGAGAGAGAGAGAGAGAGAGAGAGAGAGAGATACAGAGAGAGAGAGAGAGATACAGAGAGAGACAGAGAGAGACAGAGAGAGAGACAGAGAGATATAGACATAGAGAGACATAGATAGAGACAGAGACAGAGAGAGAGAGAGAGACAGAGAGAGAGAGAGAGACAGAGAGAGAGAGAGAGACAGAGAGAGAGAGAGAGACAGAGAGAGAGAGAGAGAGAGGGAGAGAGAGAGAGAGAGACAGAGAGACAGACAAAGATAGAGAGAGACAGACAGAGACAGAGAGAAAGAGTGAAAGGAGAGAACGAGCAAGAGAGAAAGAGTGAAAGGAGAGAGCGAGAGAGTGAAAAAGAGAGAAGAAAGAGAGCGAGAGTGAAAGGAGAGAGCAAGAGAGAGAGGAGAGAAAGAGCGAAAGGAGAGTGAGAGTGAAAGAGAGAAAGAGAGCGAAAAAGAGAGGGAGAAAGATCTATTAACACTTTGGATGCCAGCCACGACATAACACGTGTTAGCAGCCCGCCCCCTGAATGCCCACCACGCCAATTAGCGTGAATTTTTTTATTAGCGATCTGAATTCATATTTCATCAACCGAGTCTACCGTTGGGAAACCAGCCCCGTCAGGAGCTCAGATGTGAAAAAAGCGCCCCCTATCGTCTCCCAGATGGTAATGCACCCTTTTGGAATGGACTCAATGAAAATGGATGAGAAAATAAAAATCCGGAATCCACATTTTACTTCTCACGCATGTAACCGGAGATGATCCCTGTCATTGTGGAGCCTCAGAACAGCGTGTAATATGTGTTTACAGTATACAGCGTGGATCAATAAAAGGATCGATTTTTGGAATGGCGATCAGGAATTGGAATAATCTTTTTGGATAACATCTGATCTCAGGTAAGGAATCTATTTTACCAGTCTTAGGATAATCAGACCTGTTTTCACGGAGATATAAGCTTTTCCCCTATGTGTGATGTGGCTGTTTTGGCTGTGCGAGCGATCAGGAAATATATCAGATCAGATATCAGATCGCCTATATAGCGTTCATACGTACACATAATACTATCGATAATCTAGCGTTTATTTGAAAACGATTCATAAATAGGCCAAAAAATTAGAACGTTTTTGTGTATTCTAGAATATTCCGTTTATTATGGAATATTTTTATTTCCCTTGAAAACGAGGGCTTTTCAAAATGCTATAAAACGGAAATTAACCGATAAAAAAAACAAATCCGCTTCGACAATGTTGACTGGAAAATGAGTCATTGATAAGCGACGGGCAGATTAGACACATAGCCATAATTTAAAACATAGATTAGGCGATATTAACGCTAACATTGAAGTGGATGAGGAAGTGTCGGGGGCAGCGTGAGCCTCCCACGAGTTACTCCTCGCCACAGAGATCGAGCTGCGCAGGTGAAAAGATGCGACTGCTGTTACCTCAAGTACCGGAGGGGACTTGTGCTATGTATGACTTAGTCCACATTGCAGCCGGCTTGTGGGAGGCAAGAAACAGCGTCCGTGACAGGGGAGGGTTGAATTGGATGATACGAAATTGGGATGGGAGAAAATATAGAAAATGGGAGAAAAAGTGGATCAAAACAAAAAAGAGAGAGCTTTAGGAGGAAGGCCTGGCTCTAGCTGCTCTCACCAGTTGTCATACAGGGTGCAGAAGAACCCCTGCAGCCGCTCCAGGTGGGTTTTGTAGACGGGAGAGTCGTAGACATCCATGAAGGGCTGAGGGAGGCCTGGAGGAACAAGAGCACGTTAACCTCTTAAGCCCGGAGAGCTAGCGATGTTTTCTACAAAATGGCCACAAAAAAAAATAAAACTACAATTCCCATGGTTAAAATTTTCCAAAATGGTCGGCTGTCGCGAAGTAAACAAGACCAAAATGAAAAGGAAAATCTATCTAATAACAGTTTAGCCTATTGGTAAACTAACGTATTGATGATAATATACATTATAACTGCTGTTGTGACATGGTTGTGATGTTTATACTTGAATACGTTTGAAAATTAAAACGATACTTTTGTCAAACAGTCTGGAGAGATTGATTTACGACATGATGGCAGACGGACCACACGGGTGGAAGAGGTTCACTGGTTCGGGGCCAAATTATATATATATATGTGGTCAACTAGTTTTTGCTTTTATTCCATTTTAATATCCCGGATGTTGTCATGGAGCTGTATTTTGGCTGGAAAAGGCATATTGGGACTCCGAAAGTGCAGTACCGGCCAGATCCTGGTATTGGCGCCATCTCGAGAATGCAGTTTCCCCTGTTGCAGACCGGGTGTCACTTTTCTTTCCCGCTCCGGGTGGACTTTTCTGTTAGCCTAAAGCTATGGCTTCACCAGATCGCCTGGAATACTTTATGAGACGCCGAATTCAGTATGCAGTAAAGGAATATAGCATCAGCCAATGGACATATTGATCTACCAGATGGCGATCAAATAACTGGGAAATTATTTTTGGAATCCAACCGGCCACAGGTAAGAGCTTTTTGACGTCAATTTCGGCCTGATCGGGCCTTGTTCTCATAGCCAACCACCCGGTCAGCGTATGTTGTTGCAATAACGAATGCCGTTATTGGTAATCAATAATCAGAAACGACTTCCCCCGCCCCCCCTTCATGCATTCATGGTGGAATGCGATCATATGCATTTAGATTTTTAACTCTAGCTTGTGTATGGCCGAAACGCCAATCGATTTAACGTTATTAGCTTAGCGCCCTATAACTAGCGTTGCAGGAATTATACCAGACCATTCCGATATAACGTTCATATTCACGACGCTATAAAACGGGAACGTATTGATGAAATAATTATTTCTTTATGGCATATTGAAGGGAAGGTTTATACTGTCTGATTTGATTTGATTTGATGTTTTTTTATTTTCATGTCTTACTACAGGTGTATGTCCAGCCCATATGGGCTTACAAGACACATAACAATAAGTATAATAATATACTTGACCAATTACTTGACAAATGACATATAGACCAAGATGGCCACAAGAATAAGAAAATACAAGAAAATACAATAAAACGTAATATAACACAAGCTGTACGCAATGTAAATAAACAAAGAAACAAGAGGAATTCCAATACAGTTATATAGGATAAAGTGTGTTTTGTCTCAAGTGCCATGCTTTCTCCAAAGATCCTGCTAAACTAAAGATGTCCTCCACACAAAAAAAATAAAACACTCAGCATACAACTCTCAGACTGCCAAAACAAATCCGGATTTACAATTTGACAATGACAATGGACACATAGCAATGATATAAAATATAGATTTAGCTCTACAAACAACCTGACGCACAGTGCAGCGTTGTAATGAAAAGCTGGCCTCCTAGAGTGAGTGGGGCTCTGATCCCAATGGCCCCCAATGTGTCAACATGTCAACGGCAGCGCCGTCATCCACTCAAAACAACAGAACGTGTCCAGCGCCTGTGAGGCTCCGACAGGTAGGGGTGGGAATCGCCAGAGACCTCACGATACGATACTGTCGCGATACTTGCGTCGCGATACGATAGTATCGCGACGATACTAAATATATCGCGATACGCTGAGTATTGCGAGAATTATTCAATTTTTTTTTATCAAATTTAAGTTATTACCTTTTTTCAACTGCAAAGTAAAACTTTGTCAACATGTTTTATCTAATCAAATAAAGTTCAGTCTGTTCATCTCACTTCAATCATCAATCAGCAGAACATGGTATTTTCTCAAGCAGACAGATGTAAACACTGTAATCTGTGTTGCATGTACCTGACCAACTGAACTGTTTGTATTACAGTCATATTCAGTATAGTACAGTCTATTACAGGTATTGAAATTAACAATGCAACTTCCTTATACAAAATTAAAAAAAAAAATATTTTGAATAATTAAATATCGATACTTGGCGTCCCTGTATCGATACAGTATCGCCACGCAAAGTATCGCGGTACTACTACGTATCGATTGTTCCCCCCACCCCTACTCAATACCCGTCAAACCAAATGTACGTGTGCAAAACTGTCAAAGGTTTTGGGGACGGGTGTGAGATTTTGAGCAAAATAAATCAGCGTTGTTTTTCCGGTGAAAGGCCCCTTTTCAGCGGCAGGCGGCTGCCGAACGACCGCTCCTCGCGTACAGCGCGTTCCTCTCTGGTTAAATAGAAAAGGCTCCATTTCATTGTATCCGTTTCAGCGGAAAACTTTACAAGGGTCTAAAAAAAAAAAAGTGGAACATTTCCCGGAAGGGAAGGGCTCAGAGAGAACAGAAGTGCAGAATGGCGCGAAGGGAAAAGGTCAAAGGTCATAATCTCACCCAGAACCACGTTCTTCTCCACGTCCATCACATCGTAGACCCTGGCGAAGGTCTCACTCAGACGGGCCGTGTTCTCCGGCGTGAACAGACCGTTGTGGGTCCTGCGGAGGAGAAAGGACGAGGAGGAGGAAGAAGTGATGAATAAGAAGGAAGAGGAAATAGGGTTGGGCACCGAGAGGAACCGGTTCCTAACTTCCGGTTCCGTTAACCCTTTCACTGCCACACGACAGCCGGTTAACCCTTTCACTGTGACAATACACTACTGACGGTTAACCGTCGGTGGTGTGATAGTAAAGGGTTAACCTGCTGTAGTGCGGCAGTGAAAGGGTTAACCTGCTGTCGTGCGGCAGTGAAAGGGTTAACCTTCTGTGTGTTGTCGCAGTGAAAGGGTTAACCGTTTGGTAGTGCAGCAGTGAAAGGGTTAAAGCTGAGACAGACCTAGAGAGGACCAGACCAGGACATAGTGGGTGAAACTATTGCCATTACTAAATGCATTTTCTTTTTTTCTTTTTTTTTGCATTTTTGCACCTCATTGTCTGCATTTTTACTTCATTGTACTTTAGTTTGTAAATTGTATATTTGTATAGTGTTGGGACTTTATTCTTCTTTTAACTTTTTTACTGTATGAAGCACAATCTCAGGGGGCTCATACAGAACCAAGCATTTCACTGTAATGTACCTTATACAACAAATAAAACTAAACTTTAACTAACCTCTCTTGTAATGTACCTTATACGACAAATAAAACGATAGGTTATGACTATAACCAAGTTCTGTTAGTTAGGGGCGATGCTTGGCATCACTACTGCACTATCTCGCGTACGTGCACGCGTACTGAATAAACCACAAATGTACCTCTAATACCAGTATTAGTCTGACCACACCCCTCATCAGCTTACCTTCATAAGCAGGTGTGTGGTCACCTGCTCTCCTCCTTCCCAAGCTTTCACCACAAGGTGAGGACAAGGGCTGCAGCGGCCGTCTGATGCCAAGCATCGCCCCTAACTAACAGAACTTGGTTATAGTCATAACCTATCGTTCTGTATCGTTAGTGGCTTAGCTTGGCATCACTACTGCACAAGGGAGGCCAAGCGGAGCCACTTGGCTGACAAATACACCCCGCTGACAGCCCCCCAAAACCATCAGAACAGGGAGGGCCGAGCCCCCCCGACCCCCCCTAATGGAGGGTATCCCCCCTATTAGAGGCTTCACGGGAAGGCAACGGACCCGACCGTGCGAAGAGGCACTCAAGCAACTTAACGCACAGGGTGAGCAGACCGTGGCTTGACCCCACGACTACACACACGCACAACCCGCATGCCACCCGGGAACGAACGGAGGAACAACCTCGTTACTGCCCCCAGAATCACGGGGCCAAGGGCAAACCCAACCCCGTGGCAAGGCCGTAGCAGCGGAGCGCGAAGGAAGACCCAGACCCACCAAAAGGACTGGACTCCCTGGAACGGGGGCCCGGAGAAGTCCATGATGCCAGCATCAAGACCCCACCAGGTGGGCACGCAGTGCCCCGCCCCCCACATCGCCAGCGTATTCGGACAAAGGCCCCTCAGTTACTGCACCTGGTATTCCCAGGCGGAATCCCATCCAAGTACTAACCAGGCCAGAACCTGCTTAGCTTCCGAGATCGGACGAGATCGGGCGTGTTCAGGTCGGTATGGCCGTAAGCCGAGCGGGCCCCGTCCCCCCAATAGTACACCGCCTGGCACACTGACCCTGCAGAACAGGCAGTCAGCATGGCCGTAAGCACACAAAAAAGGTTAACCAACGGAAGCAGGCAGCGCACCGGGGAAAAACCAGGCAACAGGCTGTTAACCCTAGCCTGGAGACTGCGGACGAGACAGGCGCCAGAGGGGACAGCTGAACACAGCCGCCCCGGCGGAAGGAGCGTAAGCTGGCGGTGTTGCATGACCAAGCCTCCATTTAACAACCCCCACCCAGAGGGGTCGAGGCAGAGAAGGCTGACACGATTGGCAGACGTCATGAACGTGCAGGGGCACCCTCAAACGGTGAACCCGGGAGTTGACACTGCTCCAACACACCAGGGAATCAACCACCTCGGTGTTACCCAATGCGGTGGTTGTTCCTATAACCCCTCAAGAAAAAACTCCAAAACACACCTGCGGGTATACACCGGCTATACCGCAGTACAAGTGTTTCAGTTTCCAAAAAGGGTTAACCCAGGCCTACGGGTCGCAAACATCACTTCGGACCGGGCCTGGCGGTACGGGAAGCACAGGGTCACCAGAGGAGGTCAAAAAACCACCCCCACAGGCCCCTCTTCGCCATGCGTGAGAGAGGAGCGAAAAACAATGGAGAACCAGCCCCTAAGCACACCGTACCTGGTATTCCCCGGCGGTCTCCCAACCAAGTACTAACCAGGACCAACCTGTGTAGCGGCCTAGATCCGACGAGATCGAGCGCGTACAGAATGGCATGGCTGTAAGCCATGACGACAGTGCTGAGTAAAAACATACCCAACCAGGGTCTCCATAGCGCTTAACCCTGTGACACCCAGACCGACCTGGCATTTTTCCCCCTGAAAAAAGCCCAAGTCCCTCAGGGTACCAGAACAGCAGATCTGCATCCCCGGCGGACAACGGGTTCAACTGATCTGGACCAGCGTGACCAGAACCAGTCCCGTGCCCTAACCACGCCGACATGCCTACTCCAGGAGAAGGGCAGATATGCGTGTTGATCTTAACATGAAAAGAAGGCGCCACCCAGACGTTCGGACGAACCGCGCCTGGTGGCCCACCCCAAGGGCGTGAGACCCCACTACATATGTTCAGATCCATCCCGTCATCATCCCCCAGACATGAACGAGAATCCGTCGACAACCCACCCAGGTCATGGGATGTGGTCGTCGGAAGAGGAAAAACCCCCATCTCAGTTGCTTTATAAAAACGCTGTTTCAACCACAAGCAACCAAGGCGTGCCAGTCAATCGCCTGTTTACAGCGAGCTAGCACTATACGTGCGTCGGGACACACCCCCATCAATGAACAGGCTACTTAGACCTGTCATTGAATCCCCAAGGCGCCCAGGGGAACGACAAGAGGGGTGTGACACTCCCTAACTCCAACACTTCTGGAATAGAAAGAAGGAAGCATCAACAGCATGTATCCCAGTCTACACAGCCGGGGTAAAAAATTGTCACATTTTTACATCCCACCACCCTCCCACAGGAAAGAGACGGGGATCCCCAGAGAGACTTCCCACGCGAGCTGTACAGATTGAAAAGAATATATTGCACCTTGAGCCATGTAAAAAACTGGTTTTAGGGCCTCCGGGGAAGAGGCACTGAACCCATACACACTCAATAAACGAATTGAATCGAATATACATACAATAGAAAAGGACCCTTCTAGAGGGTCCACTCACTTTGACAATCTGAGGAGGAAGGCTCTGTACTCTGATGGAGGCTTCCTCACATGGAAGAAGGAGTCCGAACTCACAGAAGGCCTGAATAGGCGCTTGGTGAGGAGGAGCCCTGACCACCCCCCCTGAAAACAGATCCATCACATGGACCTGAACAGCACACGGAAGTCCTACCAACAGAGACGCGCACGGTGACGTACTCTATGGCGGGGGAATTCCTGCGGTGCACACGCCCAATATACCAGGCCGTGGGACCAGGAACTCCCCCCCCCCCCCCTTAACGTGCCGAACCGCCACGTGACGGGAACCTTGAAGGACAGGGGGTGTACCCCTGACCGACAGAACAATGGGGAGAGGAAAGGTTACCAGTTCACCCCTTTACGACCCCACACCCATGATACGACGTAACGACAAAAAGAGAATATGACAGTCATAGTCAGCTCTATGAAGCGTTTGACAGCTCCACACAGCGCATGAGCTAACCTGCTATCTGATTTTTACTAAGGAAAAACACAGAATAGAGAGGGCTCTAAGAACCCCGGTCCAACATACACATGTGCTTCTGTGGCCAGTACAACCCAGTTGTAGGTCACATGACACACACAACCCATCATCACCTACAAAAAATGGCAAAAACACTCAACAGAGGAACGCCGTTTTTTTCACAATGAGAGAATACATCATTCTTGATTAGTATCGACCACAGGCCTTGCTAAGCACACATGACAGCAACCAAACCAATTTCCCTTTAGGAAATAAGTTTCTCCAGCAGATTTAGCACAACCTCAGCAATCAAGCTAAGAGTTACATCGTATCCCTACCACACAAAAGACACAATTAATGCACAACATGTCTGATAGGAGGCGATAAAGTCCCCAGGGAACCGGGGGGGAAAAACACAATCCTCCTATTTTACCCTCAATACGGCCAGTTAAAACAGGAAAACCTGTTAATGTGTGAACACACTGTTCATTGTCATTACAGTCTGAGAAAGAACATTCTTTTACTCACTTGTCACCAAGCATAGCTTCATAGGTTAGTTGCCTTAGTAGTGAGTACACGGTACACATAAACACCATGATGTTTCTCACACAACAACCAGATCAATACATCACGATCTGCACGGAGAAGCTAACTGCCAGTGACAAAAACAGCCCACACATAACCCGCAACGTATCCTAAATGTATTTGCAACAACACACGTTTTGGGAAAAAAACACCGTTATTCACAATACATCTAGCAAAGTAAAACCAGAAGACGTGTTATGAGGTCTGGTCAACCCCGTACCTACCCGGAACGCAGATCAGCGAAGTGCAGTCACAAGACACCGTAGAACACAGCCGTCCTGTGTTGTTCGATCCGGGCAGCGTCGCCGCTCCAACCAGTCGCTACAGTCCTTTTTGTTGACGCAATCCCCGTCCAGGCCCAGGGCAGGGTCGACGAAACATCCCCTGTCAAGGATGACGTCGCGGTCAAGAGTGTAAAACATGTTAAAATCAAAGCACGTTCAACAGAATAGCATCAAGCCAACGGCGATCAGAAGCGAGCTCCCGGCGGCGCGCGAGAAGCTAAGCTACCCCGCGCCAGCCATCTAACCGTAAGCTATGAACATGTAAACAATGACATAACACTCACCCAGACAGGCCGCCGTTCTGAACCCCCCTCACTTTTTAAGAGAAAAGAGAAAACAAGACGTCAACACCGCTTCACAACGGTGACATTACCACGTCCGACGGAAATCAGCACAGTACCAACTGGCCTGTGTAGCCGACTTTAAACATGAATCTGCCGCTATCGCACATTACATGCACATATCCCCTCGTGAAGGAATACTCTCATTTGGATATGAAAGATGGGGCCTTAACACGGTGACAGAGAGAATCCACTCGTCCAGAACACACAGGGATCACCAGTGTCAATGGTCGCGGCCCACTATAGTTAAAACTATAATGGTCTTCAGACCAAGGTCCTCTGTCGCCTAGGTGGCTAAACAAAGGACCCTAGCCTGGGGCCGGTTTCCATAAACTTTGTCAAGTAGCCCCCATAGCACTAACAGACAAGTGGAGCCCGCCAGCAAACACTACTCACCCAACCTGGAACGCACCGCTTCTCACAACAGCGGCATGTCCGACAGTTCAGCTGTGGCCTGACAGGTTTCACCCCAACAAACACAGCAAGGAACTGCAGTTGAGAAGCATGCAGCGGCGTGCTCCCAATACGAAAACCGGTGGAGGGTTTTTAGAATGATCATCATCTTCTAGACACTCCAGTACGAAGACAATATCGCCGTATTTTCTCGAAAAATAGTGAGAGAGAAAATAAAGATATGATGTCAACGTATCCTTGTTTCCCAAGCTGTTCCTAATCCAATTTCCTCCATCATGGTGTCAAGTGTGGGGATCTACCGAGGCACCTCTTCCTTGTGGTGAAAGCGAGAAGGAGGAGAGCAGGTGACCACACACCTGCTTATGAAGGTAAGCTGATGAGGGGTGTGGTCAGACTAATACTGGTATTAGAGGTACATTTGTGGTTTATTCAGTACGCGTGCACGTACGCGAGATAGTGCAGTAGTGATGCCAAGCTAAGCCACTAACGATACAGAACTAAACTTTAACTAACCTCTCTTGTAATGTACCTTATACAACAAATAAAACTAAACTTTAACTAACCTCTCTTGTAATGTACCGTATACGACAAATAAAACTAAACTTTAACTAACCTCTCTTGTAATGTACCGTATACGACAAATAAAACTAAACTTTAACTAACCTCTCTTGTAATGTACCGTATACGACAAATAAAACTAAACTTTAACTAACCTCTCTTGTAATGTACTGTATACGACAAATAAAACTAAACTTTAACTAACCTCTCTTGTAATGTACCTTATACAACAAATAAAACTAAACTTTAACTAACCTCTCTTGTAATGTACCTTATACGACAAATAAAACTAAACTTTAACTAACCTCTCTTGTAATGTACCTTATACGACAAATAAAACTAAACTTTAACTAACCTCTCTTGTAATGTACCGTATACGACAAATAAAACTAAACTTTAACTAACCTCTCTTGTAATGTACCTTATACAACAAATAAAACTAAACTTTAACTAACCTCTCTTGTAATGTACCGTATACGACAAATAAAACTAAACTTTAACTAACCTCTCTTGTAATGTACCTTATACAACAAATAAAACTAAACTTTAACTAACCTCTCTTGTAATGTACCTTATACGACAAATAAAACTAAACTTTAACTAACCTCTCTTGTAATGTACCGTATACGACAAATAAAACTAAACTTTAACTAACCTCTCTTGTAATGTACCGTATACGACAAATAAAACTAAACTTTAACTAACCTCTCTTGTAATGTACCGTATACAACAAATAAAACTAAACTTTAACTAACCTCTCTTGTAATGTACCGTATACGACAAATAAAACTAAACTTTAACTAACCTCTCTTGTAATGTACTGTATACGACAAATAAAACTAAACTTTAACTAACCTCTCTTGTAATGTACCGTATACGACAAATAAAACTAAACTTTAACTAACCTCTCTTGTAATGTACCGTATACGACAAATAAAACTAAACTTTAACTAACCTCTCTTGTATTTCCTGTTCCGTGTTTCTCATGTAGCCCGAGTTGGACATCACTTAGTCTCTCCAATACAATAATTCTCTCGTCGTCATCATATGTACCACTACTTATGTCATAACGTCATAGCATTATTTATAATTATATTATATTCTTTTGTACTTCTATTTTCAAATTTATATTCCATTTTATTTTATTCCACCGTAATTTTCTCTGCGTTAAAGGGGAACTCCACTTTTTTTGGAAATTAGCTTATTTAACATCTTCCCTGGAGTTAGACAAGAAGATGCATACCTTTTTTGTCTCTGTGCGTGCATTTTAGCTTTGGGAATAGACGCTCCGTTAGCATAGCTTAGCTTCATCACTGGAAGTGAGGCAGGACAGTAGCCTTACAGTGCCTTACAGTGTATTGCAAGGTCTGACATTGACCAAACTTGATATGCATGACCTTGGTGGGCTCTAGGTCAACTCCTGAAAAGGGGGTCAATGTCAGACTTTGCAATCAAAAGTTAGGGGGCTAATAACCCTTGCCATAATTTCAGTGCGCCCCCTAACTTTTGATTGCAAGGTCTGACATTGACCCCCTTTTCAGGAGTTGACCTAGAGCCCACCAAGGTCATGCATATCAAGTTTGGTCAATGTCAGACCTTGCAATACACTGTAAGGCACTGTAAGGCTACTGTCCTGCCTCACTTCCAGTGATGAAGCTAAGCTATGCTAACGGAGCGTCTATTCCCAAAGCTAAAATGCACGCACAGAGACAAAAAAGGTATGCATCTTCTTGTCTAACTCCAGGGAAGATGTTAAATAAGCTAATTTCCAAAAAAAGTGGAGTTCCCCTTTAACACATTGAGAGCCACGCCCCTATGCCCAGATAACCCCTTCCGTGCCAGCGCTTTAGTCAATGGGAGGTCGGGGATATTTGCGAACGCTTAAACTATATCTTAAATTATGGCTATGGGTCTAAAACACCCCTTGCTTATCAATGACTTGCTTGCAGTCAACAATTGTCAATCAACGGATTGTTTTTTCATTGGTACATTTCCGTTTTATACCATTTTGAATACGAGTATAGTTTCGGAGAGTTCTAGTAATTTCAGAGAAATTCCGCGATAATAGCCCTTTAGTGGAATACACAAAACACCTTGTAATTTTTTGGCTGATTTATGAATCGTTTTCAAATAAACGCTAGATTATCGATAGTATATGTGTACTTATGCACGCTAGAGAAGCGGGCTGAAAAATCGAGTATCCATGCCGTGCTTAGCGTTAAAAACATCTGATTAACCCAAAACTGGTAACAGAGTCCTTACCTCACGTCAGATGTTCTGCAAAAAGATTAATCCAATTCCTGATCGCCATTCCAAATATCGATCACGTTTATTGATCCAACTTTATACTCCCGAAACAGATAATCAACGCTTCTTCCAGTCCCCTCAGTCAATGCAATAGCATCCAGATGCATGCCCCAGAAGTAAAACGTGGACCGGAGTTATTTTTTCGATGCACTTTTTCAGCCAATCCAATCCAATGATGTGCAATACCATCCGGGAGACTATAGGGGGCGGTATTTGCCCTTTTCGAGCTCAGAGCCATTCCCAATGATAACGTCAGGCTGGATGGATGAAAAATTTATGGATATTGCTAATAAAAGAAATAACGAGAAAATAATGAGAAAACTCGTCATTGGCACTCAACGCATGGCGACTAATCTCGTCGTTGGCACTCAATGTGTTAATGTCGCACCAATGCGACCAAAAATCGAATTTCCTTGTATGTGATGAATACTTGGCAATAAAGACCTTTGGGATGCGAGGTGATTAACCCTTCCACTGCCGCACTACCAAACGGTTAACCCTTTCATAGACGGTCTTCTCCCCACCGTATGTATATATTTTCTCCCACCCACCCCCTCCTAATGTACAGTCCCCCTCCCCATCATATGTATATAATCCCTGTTAGGATCTCTGGGTAACAGTACTGTATATTTGCATATCATATATGTCACAAAGGTAACAGTACTATATACATGTATGTCATGTATGTCCCTATGTCATAAATGTCATGATGTCATGTATGTTGTGTATGTCATAAATGTCACTGAATAATTGAAAATGGGGGGACCCTGATGTAAACAAGACGAAAGTCTTTCTCTGGTCTGCATCCCCTTAACAAGTGTGTGTATTGAGCCGTACTGTATTGTACCCATTCTGCAACCTGTTAAATAAAGTTTTCATTCATTCATTCATAGTAAAGGGTTAACCTTCTGTAGCGTGGCAGTGACGGGTGATTAAATGCAACAGCGCGAGCGCGCGAGGACCGCGGTCTGTTCCGCACGCGTCACTCGCCTGATGAGAGAGAGCAGGTTGGGCAGCGTCTACCTTAATGATAAGCAAGCAGTGCAAAAATGCGGAAGCATTCGTCACCGCACGCCACTACGGTAAAGCGCCTTTCTTTTCAGGCCCGCTTTGGGAGCTGTCGCGCGGAAATAGGCTGTCTATTGCCATTCTCTTTGACAAACTCTAACCTTAACCAGCTCCTTAACAGCGCCTAAACTTAACCGTTCTAACCTTAACCAACTCCGAAACAATGCCTAACCTTAACCTTAACCTTAACCATGCCTAACCTTAACCATAGAAAGAATATTGCCATTCTCTTTGACAAACTCTAACCTTAACCAGCTCCTTAACAGCGCCTAAACTTAACCGTTCTAACCTTAACCAACTCCGAAACAATGCCTAACCTTAACCTTAACCATGCCTAACCTTAACCGGCGAAAGAATACACGTTAAAAAAAAATCACGTTAAAAAATATATATTTTATGGGATTCGAACTCGCCAGCAAACGAGCTGTAGGATCCACAGCCATGCAGTGTTGCCAATTGAGCTATTTCTCGATACTGAATAAGGGGCGGTGACTTATATATATTGAGCTCTGCTCGTGTCGAACCAAGGCGGGATCTCATGCGCATGCGCGGGCACCTCGCGCGAGCACGCCGGCGCACGCACGCACCTGAGCGAGCACGCCGCCGCCGGTGCACGCACCTGGGCGCTGGGCGGCGGAAAATGAAAGGCGCATTACCGCACGCCACTACGGTAGAATGCTTCCGCATTCTTGCACTGCTTGCTTATCATTAAGGAACAGGCGGCCGGGCCTCAGAACGATAACAGATTACAAAGGCACCTCCCTCAAGCTGAACAGTGACATCTCCCTAGCAAATAATCTCAATACCTTCGATGCGAGGTTTGAGGCTGGGAATAACAGCACCAGCCTACAATCCACTGCAATGGAGGGGGGGGACACTGCTGATGGAGACTCAGTGTTCAGGTTAACAGAGCATGAGGTGAGGAGGACCTTCAAGAAAGTGAATATCAGGAAGGCAGCAGGACCGGACGGTATCCCCGGCCGCGTCCTAAAAGTCTGTGCCGACCAACTGGCCCCGGTATTCACTGACATATTTAACCTGTCCTTGGAACAGGCTGTCATCCCCACCTGTCTGAAGAAGTCCACTATTATCCCTGTACCGAAAAAATCCAAGCCTGCTTGCCTCAACGCCTACCACCCTGTAGCTCTCACCTCCATAGCCATGAAGTGCTTTGAGAAGCTAGTGAAGGGCTACATCTGCTCCTCCCTCCCCATCAACCTGGACCACCTGCAATTTGCATACCGCCCCAACAGGTCCACGGAGGACGCCATAGCCAATGTGCTGCACACAGCAGCATCACACCCGGACAAGAGGCAGGGGAACTATGTGAGAATGCTGTTCATCGACTACAGCTCAGCATTCAATACCATAGTCCCCTCCGAATTCATAGCCAAGCTCAGGGACCTGGGCTTGAACTATGACCTCTGCCAGTGAGTCTTGGACTTCCTGACGGGCAGACCCCAGGTGGTGAGAGCAGGCAACTGCACCTCCTCATCCATCACTCTAAACATAGGGGCCCCCCAGGGCTGTGTTCTGAGTCCCCTCCTCTACTCCCTGTACACACATGACTGTGTGGCACAGCGGAACAACAACACAATCATCAAATTTGCTGACGACACAGTAGTGGTGGGCCTGATCTCTGCAAACGACGAGAGGGCCTACCTGGAGGAGGTCAAGGTTCTAGCGGGATGGTGTCAAGAGAACAGCCTCTCCCTGAAAGTCAGCAAAACAAAGGAGATGATTGTGGACTTTAGGAGGTCGGGGTCAGGGAATATAGCCCCCTCAGCATCGACGGGGCACCGGTTGAGAGAGTGAACAGTTTTAAGTACCTCGGAGTCCACATATCCGAGGACTTGACATGGACCACACACATTGACAGTGTTGTGAAGAAGGCACGGCAATGCCTCTACTTCCTCAGGCGCCTAAGGAAGTTCCAAGTCAGTCAGAAGATCCTTAAGAACTTCTACTCATGCACAATAGAGAGCATACTGACTGGCAACATCACCTCCAGGTTTGGGAATAGCACTGCACAAGACCGAAGCAGACTACAGAGAGTGGCCCGCTCAGCCGAACGCACAATTGGAGGGGGGCTTCCCACTCTCCAGGGCATTTACAACAAGCGGTGCATGGGCAAGGCTAAGAGAATGATCAAAGACTCGAGCCACCCAAACAACTGCCTCTTTGAACTGCTGTGGTCAGGCAAGCGATACAGGAGTCTCATGGCAAGCACAGAAAGACTCAGAAGAAGCTTCTATCCCCAGGCCATCAGGATGCTCAACGAACAATAAACACTATGTAACAACCATCAAATGCACTCACAGCACACACATCCACACGCACACACTCACTTTAAACATACAACTCACTGCAGCACCCACTTTAAGCACTTTAGTACACCCAACCTAAATTTAGGGGCAAAAAATATTTTTTAGGGGCAAATTTTTTAATAACAATTTTACCATTATTTATATCGATTGTTTTTGATTTAAAAAAAAATTAAAATTATTTTATATAATTTTTTTTTAATAAAATATATATATTATATAATCATACTTGTAGTTGTATTATCTGCGAGACATCGCCACCACGCAACAAGTCAAAATGCTCGCTATATGCAACCAGCTCCACTGTCTGTGTGTACTCGAGTAGCCTCCAGCTACGGCCAGGATTCTCCGGAGCTGCAGCTGGACCCTATACTGTAGCCTCCAGCTACGGCCAGGATTCCCCGGCGCTGCAGCTGGACCCTATCGACTATATTCAGCGTGCCCTCAGCTCGAATACGCATCGACTCAGTGTTATAAGACATTGATATCAGGAGCTATCTGAACTATTTAGTTTAATGGGACGTTTCGTTTTGAACAGTTAGGGTTGGGTACCGTTCACATTTGAACCAGTACCTGGGGATCGATAATGGTATACGACGACAGGGCTTGAGACTAACACCGTCCCGTCGTCCCGGGGGAAATAAAATATGTATTTAGGATGAAGAAAAATCCTCCACGGGGCCGGGACACAGTCGGGACGAAGAGGATTTATTTTCCCCCACTTGGAAAATGTCAACTGCGCCGACTGTCGGTGCGCATATCACTGTCAAACGGTGCGTGTCTTCCGAGTGCTCGCTTTAGTTGACAGTGGCACGAGACCCGCGGAAATATCAGAATGTTTAATAGAATGTTTAATAAAAGTTCTCGTGGTTCCGGCCATCCTCTAGCCATCCTCTCAGTCAAGGGAGCACTCTCAAACATGCTGCACTATTTGAAGTGTATAACGTTAAACAGAGCAGAAGAAGATGGAATAACAGACACAGACTGACCAACAGGGAACTGCATCCAACCCTAGTACAAAGGCAGGTCTGCGGTGGTGGCTACTGCCACTGCTGGCTCAATGTTCTCGACGGTCACATTTTCATTCGACGGCTCACTAGGAGGTGGAACGCGTCGAAAATATGAAGCAATACTAACTTTACTTTTCTTCATAGGCATAGCTAAATCAGACAGTCAGCCAGTCTATCAGAGTGCTCAATCGATTTCCCCCACTCTCATACCGGAGTGCTCAGCTCGCGTGAGTGGCGTCATCACACGGCTTGGATAATTTAGGAGTGAAATGCGAATGCAAGGCTTGAAATCCCTACTCGCAAGCCCGCCCCCAAATATTATGTACCAATCGCAACAGCCAATTAAAGGGGCAATTTGCGACGAGCTCGTCGCACTGTACAGCCCTGCCTAAGCATACTTTATATTTATCGGTAAAGAATTTGCACTACAACCCATACCTCATTACACCTTACTGTAAATTATATTGTACCTAAATTGTACCTCATCCCACTTCTGCTTTGCACTGTATAGTATATTGTATGGTAACTCAGTTACTTCTACTCTACATAGAGCATTGTATATATGTATATACTGAACATTTGTCTACGTACTTGACTTCTATTTTATACTTGCTATACTTATTTTATTATCCATTTTTGCCTAGCACAGTCTGGAGCCAAACAGAAAGAAGCATTTTGTATAAAAGTATTCTGTACTTCTGTATGACAACTAATAAAGAAACTTGAAACTTGAACTTGTCAATAAAGTATTCAATCAAACACACACACCTACACACACACACACCTACACACCTACACACACCGAAGGCGCTAACCTGCTTGTTGGTTCCGTCTGTCTTTTTCTTTATTAAAACTAGTGATGCACCGATGTGAAAATTGTGGCCGATACCGATAACCGATATTAATATTGCTGTTCTGGCCGATACCGATATTTACCGATGTCGATATCTCTGTATAGAAAAAACTTTTTTATGATAATCAAATAAAGAGCTATTTTCCAAAACGCATAATCTTTTTACTTTTGTAACTTATTTTCAGAAATGACTGATATTTTTTAACTATTTAAGGCCAAAACATGTAAAAAGAAAAAAAAATTATTATTATTATTTTTTTTATTTTATCGGCCCTATCTTGATATCAGACCGATACCGATGTGCAAAAAAACTATTATATCGGCGGCCGATATATCGTGCATCACTAATTAAAACCATTATTTATTATTATTTAGAGTATGTTTTCTTTATGTAGACAGTAAGATGGTGGAGAGGGATGCAGAATAGGGCAGATACAGGAAAGAAGGCTCTGGCAGGATTGGATCGCAGGCTAACAGGGGTACATGTGGTTCCAGAGGCAGGGTCCTAACCACTACACCATCTCTGGGCACATTGGGCCTCATTCACCAATACTCAAATTTTTTTAATTTTTTTTTATTGATCTTTTTCCCCCTCCATTTTCCTCCGATTTTCTCCCATCCCAATGTTAGTCGTTATGCCAATTCCCAATCCCCTTCCTGGTCGCTGCGCACTTACCCCCCACAGTCGGTCTGGGAGAGTGGAGGCTACCACGTGCTTCCTCCGACACACGTCCAGCCAATCAACCGCTTCTTTTCACCTGGCAGCGCGGATTCTCATTGAGAGGGCGTAGCGTGTGGAAGGATCACACTATCCCACTCAGGTCCTATCCGCGCTTAGCAGGCGCCCCGACCAAACTGTAGGAGTCGCTGTTTACAACGACCCGGACCCACCCCGCCAGCTTCTCCCACCCTCTAATACTGCCAATTGTATTAGTGTGAACGGCCAGCCAAGCTGGTGACAACCCCGGAGCTGTGAGCTGGATTCGAACAGGCGAATCCAGCCGCTCCGGGGTTTGGTGACGAACGCAATCTCCGTTACGTCACCTGACCTCCCCACTCTCATTATTTTTCTTATATTTTTGCTTAACCGTCTGTTATCTCAACACACTGGGATTTTAAAGTCGTATTTGGGAGCAATTGACCAATGGTAGGCTTTTCTTTTCTTTTTTGAATCTGGGTAAGAGTTTCTTATTAAGAGTGCTCTCGCAAAACATTGCTGAATCCCAGGTGAGAACAAAATAAGAAGAAATGCTAGTTAAGAACTAAATATGTTCTTATTAGGGCTGACCCCTATTAGTCGAATGCAAAAGAATTATTATTTTTTTTAATTTTTATTTATCATTCTTTCCTAAAGAAAAGAGGCCTAGAAGCGTGGCTAAGGCTAATGGCACGCATACCAGAGGCTAACTGCCTAAGAAAACAGGCACAGAGGCACTGAAAGAGGATTTCACTCATCTAATGAACACACTAGACTAGACACATATCAAGATGTATCCATCAGTGGACCAATTGCATGCTTTTGCAGAGGACAAGAAGCCTTCAGTCGACTCCTTCAGACATTAAGCTTCACCCCCCACAGAGGACAAGAAGCCTTCAGTCGACTCCTTCAGACATTAAGCACCCCCCACAGCCCATTCTGATGACAAACAGCAGAGAGGGTAGGATCTTTTAACTGAATAATACTGTGTACATCATTTTGAAGTGTGTGACTAAATTGTGTTGTGGAAATTGTTTGTAAAAACATGTGGCCTTTTGCTGCAGGTGTCACTCATCAGTAATTAGTGATCCTCCCCCCTGACCGACCTTTCCATCACAGTCGAGAATGCAGCTGTGACCGCGTCCCCGACAGCCAAGAACCTTGGTGTCGTCCTCGACGACCAGTTGAACTTATCTGCTCACATCGCAGCGACAACCAGAACCTGCAGATTCCTCCTGAGCAACGTCAGAAGGATCCGCCCCTTCCTGACAAAAGAAGCCACCCAACTCCTCGTCCAATCAACAGTCATCTCCTGCCTCGACTACTGCAACGCACTGCTCGCTGGCCTCCCGGCCGCGTGAATATTAAAGGCAACCAACTTGTGTTCAGCTTTTCGTTCAGCGTTTCTCTGATTGGCCACACGGCCACGTGACCGCCCTAGCACACGCCCTTATCCGCGCTGAGAGACGCGGCTGACGCGGCATGCTTTTCTGCTGCCAGTAAGAAGACCATTGTACAATAATCCACAATTATGTCTGTATTTGATTATGGTGAAATTATGTACATGCATGCCTCTCCCTCTGAAAGCCCATCCACGCTGTGTATCATAGAGCACTGAGTTTTATCACTGGAGATACATTTCTCACTCACCATTGTATTTTATATGAAAATAATTGTAAGTAGGTGAATTCTACACATCCGACAACGCCATGTGACAATATCATAATGATGTGTTTTCTATATTATATCCACAATCATTCATCTAAAAAAATTTATGGGCGTAAATACATGTTAAGATATTCAAAATCGTCACAGCAGTATAGTTTGTTTATACTTCAGAAGTGATGTACAGTGACGAGTGAATCTGGTAGTTGGTTGTTAAAAACGCGAAATAACATAATAACGTTACAGCGTACAGTTTCTAGTTCAGTCAGCAGCCTCCACTGATGTTATGACGTTACGAAATAACATTATACATTATGCTCCGCGGCGCGCTTCAATTATACATTATGCTCCGCGCTTCATTCATTCATTTCATAATCAGTCAGCAGCCTGCGTCCTCCACTGATGTTATGACGTTACAAACGCCGCGAAATAACATTATACATTATGCTCCGTGCTTCATTCATTCATTTCATAATCAGTCAGCAGCCTGCGTCCTCCACTGATGCAGCCTCCACTGATGGATTTCATTTTGCCGCTTCCTCCACTGATGGATTTCATTTGGGACCGCTGCCGTTTGCCTGCCGCGTTCGCGGCAAAAGGGGGCGGGGGGTCGTGGCCAATCAGAGAAAAGCTGAACACAAGTTGGTTGCCTTTAATATTCACGCGTCCCCGACTAAGGAATTGGATAGTCGACTTTTATCGGCCGAAATTAGTCGACAATGAAAATATTTTTTTTGGGAAAAAAAGTAATTTTTATCATTACATTTAGTCATTTAGCTGACGCTTTTATCCAAAGCGACTTACAAGTTCTGTACGACAAGTCATCAGGAAGGGTACAACTCTTATCAGCTGAGTAACAATGTTCATCAAAGTGTTGCGTGTTACAGTGTAGGTTAGTTTATTAGGACAAGTGCATGACAGTAAGGTTAGTTAGGGTTAGTTTTTTATTTATTTATTTATTTTATTTCAGATAATGGTTGAAGAAGTGAGTCTTTAGTCGACGGCGAAAGATTGGACGGGATTCAGCTGTCCTAACTGGGGTGGGTAGTTCATTCCACCATTGTGGGGCAAGGACTGAGAATAGGCGGCTTCTCTTTGATGACCCTCCCGGAGCTCGGATAGGAGTAGGTCTGAGGCGGCCAGAAGATGCAGAGCGTAGGGGTCTTGAGGGTGTGTAGTTAGTAGGGATGGGTACCTTTCACATTTGAACCGGTACCTGTGAATCGATACCGGTACCCAACGGTACCTTTTTTCGGTACTTTAGTCTCAAGAAATGTAATTTACCTACCTCGGTCTAAAAAAAAATCCAAACTTCAAATAACTACAATTTCGACAGTTTTTGGCTTGTCATTGCTCCGACTGCTTTGTTGTTGAATCAAGTCAAATCCTAGGTAAGCATATATTGTGCGTGTGAACGTTGACATGAAAGAAAAAAAAGTAAAAAGAAAAAAGTAATTTTTATTTATTTTTTTTTGGTTTCTCACTTGATTCGATACTCGGTAGTACCGAATTCGGTACCCATCCCTAGTAGTTAGAGACCATTGACCGGAGGTAGGCGGGAGCGGTTCCCTTTGCCGCACGGTATGCCAGGTCGAGGGCCTTGAAGCGGATACGTGCAGCAATGGGGAGCCAGTGCAGGTCCCTAAGAAGTGGGGTGACATGGGCCGACTTCGGTAGGTTTGAGATCAGGCGGGCCGCTGCATTCTGAATGAGTTGAAGAGGCTTGGTGGCAGTGGCCGGGAGGCGTGAATATTAAATATTCACGCGGCCAGGCCAGTGTTTCTAGTTGCAGAAGCGCAATAGTTAGATAACCTAGGTGGGGAACAACGAGGAGATCACTGCAACTCACACAAATTGGAGAACTATCTCTCGCTCTCTTGCTCTCACACACACACAAAGGGAGCCGCATGTGATTGGTGGAGGCGGGACCCTTACAAAAAACTGTTGTTGCTAATCATTGACACATGCTAGCCTGTAATAATCCCCCCCAGAAAAATCTACTTTGCATTTGATATATTGCAAATAATATATGCCATCACACACACTGGCATTTAACACATTGGCGCCCGACCACGTATTTCTCCGTGTTTCAAATCCATGCTTAGTGGACAGAAGGACGGAGATATCCGTGGCAAGTTGTTTTGGCGTTTATTCCATTTTAATAACCTATTCAAGGTCGCCGAGCGGCACTGCAGATGTACCCTACTCTTTGAGTTCGCTAAAGTGCAATACCGGCCAGATCCTCTTAGGGGCACTATCGCGATAATAGAGTGTTCCCTGTGGCAGAGGTTGTCTTCTTCTTTTTGGATCTCTAATGTAGTTTTCTACTCCCCTGAAGCGATCTCTATATCCTGTACCTTGGAACACGTTTTAGATCGCATATTTCAGTGTGCAATCAGAGGATTTATCATCAGCCAATGGACATATCGATCTACCAGATGGCGATCGATAATGGGGAAATGCTTTGGGGGATCCAACCGGCCACAGGTAAGATCCTTTTCACGTAAACTACAGCCCAATCGGGCCCCGTTTTGATACTCAACAGGCGATCGGGCGATGTGGCTAGTTAGACGAACACGGCTATTGGCAGAAACAACGTCCCCCCCCCCCCTCCAATTGACAATGAGAATGGACAGATAGCAATACTATAAAGTATAGATTTAGCTCTACAAACAGCCCCACGTCTGTTTACATTTGCTGGTCCTCTACCATTATATTAGACGGCCCAGAATGGCCCCCATTGTGTTAAAGGGTTAGAATTATAAAATGAATGTGGTGTTATGATCAGGGCTGAAGTTGAATAAAAGATTGTATTTTTTTCAATCTGACATTACAAAAAAACTGAAAATCCATCAAAATCAGTGTTGTTGCTAATCATACATTATGCTAGCCTGTTTTTTAACAATAATTTGTGATGCCATCACAAACACTGGCATTTAACCGTTTCGGGGCCAACCACGGATAAATCCGTGTTTCGAATCCAACGGTTGAGGACCAAGCACAGACATGTCCGTGGCAAGGTTGTTTTGGCTTTTATTCCATTGTAATAATCTACCAGATGTCACCGAGCTGCACTGCAGATCTACCCTCCTCTTCGAATTCTGAAAAGTGAATTACCGGCCAGATCCTCTTAGGGGCGCTGTCTCGATAATGCAGTGTGCCCAGAACGGTGCACTCTTTTTTTTTTTACTCAATGGAGTTTCCAGTTAGCTGGATTCTGGATGTGCAGCCTGTAGCTTGGAATACCTTTTGCGACGCCGAATTCACTATGCAGTAAAGGAATATATCATCAGCCAATGGACATATGGATCTACCAGATGGCGATCGATAACTGGGAAATGCTTTGGGGGATCCAACCGGCCCACGGTAAGATCTTTTTCACGTAAATTACATGCTGATCAGGGCTTGTTATGATAGCCATCCACCCGATCAGCGAATGAGGCTAACGCGGTTATTGGTAATCAATAATCAGAAACGACCTCCCCTGCCCCCCCCCCCCCCCCCTTTCATGCATTCGTGGTGGACCATCATACCGATCATATACAGTTTGAGTTTTAACTGTAGCTTCTGTATATCCGAAATGCCATTGGATTTAACGTTAGTAGCTATTAGCCCTGTATCTCGCGTTCCAGGAAATATCCCAGACGAAATCCCTTATAACGATTATATTCAAGACGCTATAAAATGAGAACGTATTGATGAAAAAAGTATTTCTTTAAGCCATTTTGAAGGGACGCTTTATGGTCTCAATTGACAATGAGAATGGACAGATAGCAATACTATAAAGTATAGATTTAGCTCTACAAACAGCCCCACGGACTATGCAAGTCTGTTTAGAAATGGTGGCCGTCTACAGTGATAAAAAAAATAAAAAATTATAATCTTTTTTTTTATTACCTCCTATAATAGTGGGGGTCGCGGCTCTCTGACACCGTTATTTGGAGGTCGCGGCCTGAAAGGTTTGGGAACCCCTGTCCTACAGGATGTGTCACCCATCTCGCATGTGTGTGTTCGCTGCATGACGATGTAGCAATGTGCTACAAATAAAGACTTCTTCTTCAAAGTCCAGTTTCATATGACCTCACCTTCAGTGTCTCCACAGCCAGTCTGAGTGCTTTCAGCTGCTTCTCTCTCTCCTGGACTCTCTCCTGGACTTTGAAAAGACTCCCCCCCAGCTGTTTCTGTAACAAATCAACGTAGGAAGAAGAGTTTTAGTTTGTAGCTAAGCTACACTAGCGACAGCTTTATCTAGTGTAAGATTTGCACCCTGTGGCCATGAGAGGTAATTGCATCTTGTTTAAACATGGCGGATGAGAGAAAACAGTAACAAACTAGAATGTCCGCGACATGCTATATAATTGGGAATAAATATGTCCCCCCAATGAGTGAAGGAGGTATGGCATGTATACATATGTTTTATATCGTCTCTTGTGGTCTGTTCAGGAGGTGTGTGAGTCACAAGTGCTTTCTTGCAGTTTGTGGTTTTCATTGGGATTGATGTGCCTTTAGCTACACAAGTTGCTTCCAATAGAAAACGCTAGCGTTTACTCTGACTGCCCAACCAGTCATGTCATGATTTCTCAAAACACAACTGAGTAACACTAGCTGGTTACTGGAAAACAAGAGACGTGCTGGCGGCCTTTGGCCACGCTGTTCACATCACAAAATGAACTCCTCACTCCCTCACACTAACCTTCTGTTTTTAAAGAATCAAACTTTGAAATTCACTGACCTGGTTAAATTCAAAACAGCGCAAATTATGTTTAAAGTAATCAATAATACAGTGCCTAGTAACATTCAGTACATGTTCACAGGCAGAGATGGTATCTACGGGTTAAGAGGGAAACTGCTCCTAAAACACCCTAGGGTCCGTACGACCTTGAAGCAAATGGGCATCTCGGTCTGTGGGGTGTCACTTTGGAGCAGCCTGCATGAGACGTTAAAAATGTGTAAAAATATTAGAACATTTAAAAGCCGTTATAAACAAACATTCTTAAACAAATACATGGAAGAGGAAAATCTAGAGTAGTACTGTTACTTACGATTATGACATTCTATTCCTTGCAAATACTGCTTTCTTTTCTTCTCAGTTTTTTCTGTTTTTTTTATCATTTACTATATGTTCACACCGAAACGTCATGATATGATATGATTTATTTCAGGCTGCCAATAAATTTGAAAAACCTGGAGTGCGTGCCTGGACATTGTTTCCCTATTGTTATGTATGATATCAGAGGTTACAGCACCCAGTGTCAAGTCTAGTGAGGTGAGCGCGTTCTACAACTTTTTTCACTATAGATAGAGAGCAAGAATCTGTCAATTGTGTGACGTAAGGAAGGGGCAGGACTAGATAAGCACTAATTCTTTCTACCCTTCTCGAACCAAATTCTATGTTTTGGTTTCTTTCTTTTTATTTGTATGTGTGGGTGTGTTTGTGTGTATATGTATGTGTTTGTATGTATGTGTGTAATGTATGTAGATATATGTATGTATGTATATTGTTTTTGCTTTCATCAAATTTGTTGTGATAGTTATGTGTGTTGGTTCGAGATAAATAAAAATCAATCAATCAAAATGTCTAATTTATATTATATATACATTTTCTAAATGATAATCATTGCCCAAAGCTGTTGCCAAGTAAAATAATTGGGCTGTTGATGAGATCGCACTGGGTGAGGCTTGGCCATTGCACTTTGTTTGTGCCGACTCCTGTGAATGCCGAGCAAAAGGGAATGTTTTATTGTATAACTCCGTTAGAAGTAGGTCAACATGAAGGCTGATCTTTGGACCGGAAGGGAGGAGGCCTGCACTGAGAGCATATTGCAACATCCTGCATCTCTTGTTAGGTTATGCAGTATGATTATTATTATTATTATTAGTCAGGTTGTGGAAGTGCTGTTTCTGTGTGTCTGTGCATCACACACTTTGATTATATGCACTTTTACTGTAAATTGTGCCTCTATGCATTATGCACTTTTAGGGGATGTTGATATCAACCTTAGCATGTCCTTTTATACTGTCTATGTTTTTTTATTTTTTTTTCTGTACCGTTTCTACTCTGCTCCTGTATTGGATTAGTCGTAGACACAGTGTTTGCTCTGTACCTGTATTCCAATGTGGATTTGTCCAGACATGGCAAATAAAATCTCCGACTCTGATGTTCTTTAGTCTATTTTCCTCAGTAATCATTACCTTGTTTCACTTGTGTTTTGTGATGATCTAATTAAACACCTTTGTTCATTGTGGACCTTCCTCATTCTTTAAATGTGATCTTCGTCATGAAGTAGATGTTCTGGTCCTACCTGTTTCTCAGTCCTCTCTGCTGCAGCCGACACCGTGTCGTGGCCTTTATGTTCCTCCATGGTGCACAGATAACAGATACACTGCTGGTCCGTACGACAGTAGACCTCCAGCAGCTTGTTGTGACTAGAACACATCTTGTCCTGCAGTCTGGCCGTGGCTTTGACCAGCTTGTGCTTCTTCAACACGGGGATACTGTGGTGAGGTTGGAGGTGGGTCTCGCAGAAAGAAGCCAGACACACCAGGCAAGACATGAGGGCCTTGTGGCGTCTGGTTCCAGTGCAGAAATCACAGGCCACGTCTCCTGGTCCGGCGTAGGTCAGAGCAGCAGAGGCAGAAGCCTGCTGGCCCCCTGTCCTCTTCAGCTGCTCCACCACCTAGGAGGACAGAAGGAGGACGGCTCAGTCACTGATGAGCACAAAACAAGGAAAACAATACATCTGCAATGAGAAATTACACGTGTTTCTGTCTCTCCATGTACATGGGGGGAGGGGGGCTTCAGTACCGATACGCAAAACTGACCATCAGAGATATTTGTTAATGAGTCGACTATTAGCATAAGTTACTTCATATTGCACACGGACCAAACACTTTAAATTCAATCAAAGAAATGTAGGCCTGGAAAAAAGTTCTGAAGTGTAGGAACACTGTATGTATACAGGGGCATAGCAAGACCTTTCTGTGCCTTGTTAATTAATTCATTGATGATTGACACATTCATAGTAGAAATGAGGATTCGTATGGTTAGCATTGTTATTATCGCACATTCAAAAATGCCCTTATGTTTAAAATGTTCATAGAACAGGCGGTTAGGTGGCCGAGCGGAGATTGCGTTCGTCACCAACCCCGGAGCTGTGAGCTGGATTCGCCTGTTCGAATCCAGCTCACAGCTCCGGGGTTGTCACCAGCTTGGCTGGCCGTCTGCACTAATACAATTGGCAGTATTAGAGGGTGGGAGAAGCTGGCGGGGTGGGTCCGGGTCGTTGTAAACAGCGACTCCTACAGTTCGGTCGGGGCGCCTGCTAAGCGCGGATAGGACTTGAGGGGGATAGTGTGGTCCTCCCACACGCTACGCCCTCTCGATGAGAATCCGCGCTGCCAGGTGAAAAGAAGCGGTGATTGGCTGGACGTGTGTCGGAGGAAGCACGTGGTAGCCTCCACTCTCCCAGATGATCTGACTGTGGGGGTTAAGTGCGCAGCGACCAGGAAGGGACTGGGAATTGGCATACGACTAACATTGGGATGGGAGAAAATCTGAGGAAAATGGAGGGGGAAAAAGATCAATAAAAAAAAAGAAAAAAAAATTTCATAGAACAAAAAGCTCAATATCCTGCACAGGAAGAAAACACCTTTTTTGAACTTTTAAAAAACCATTTTAAAACAAACCTTTTAGTAAAGACACTGAGACCCCTCCCCCAGTTTTGGGCCATAGGTCATCTGTTCCGCTCTTAAACTGGTAAATGGTGCATTTATATAGTGCTTTTATCCAAAGCGCTTTACAATTTGTTCCTCACATTTTACCATTCACTCACACATTCACACACCGACGGCAGAGCCATGCAAGGTGCCAACCTGCTCATCAAGCCACCCACCTCCGCCAGCATGGTGTTTTTGTTCAGTGCGGGCCTTGGATTGAAGCGCTGTCTGCACTGGGGACAGCTGTAGACTCCCTTCTTCTCATCCTGGTCCCAGCTATCTCCAATACAGCTGCTGCAGTAACTGTGTCCACAGGGGACCGTGACTGGTTCCGTCAGAAGGTCCAGACAGATAGAACAGCAGAACTGGTCCTTGTCCAACACAACACCCTCCTGCTGTTCAGCCATTTTACCCACGTGTAACGGTTCTCAATTGGTCAGAGATTGAAGAGACTGCTGTCGACTATTTACTTCCTACAGAAGACACATCAAATACAATAACTGTAGTTTTCTGGTCACTGCACATCTTGCATACCTCAGGAGATAGCTACAAGACTGCTCTTTTTATAATGTCTCAATGACACAGTATTTATTAAAAATACATGTACTATTTTACAATCTCTACTTGCCAACACAATGTACCAGAACACAGTAGCCTATAACATACATTTGTAGGTCTATAAACCAAATTGGTAAACTTGCACAACCTGCTGGACATAGCAGGAAATGCAACAGGTACAATATATAACGTTGAAAATTGATTGAAAACTTTAATAACAGATTGCAGAATGGGTACAATACAGTACAGCTCAATACACACAATTGTTAAGGGGATGCAGACCAGAGAAATACTTTCATCTTGTTTACATCAGGGTCCCCCATTTTCAATTCATAACATATATGACATACACGACATACAGTGTGTATTGAGCCGTACTGTATTGTACCCATTCTGCAATGTTAAATAAAGTTTTCATTCATTCATTCACAGATACAGTACTGCTACATCTATACATTTATGACATACCAGATTTACAAATACAGTACAGTTTGTGATACAAAAATAGTCTAAAAAAAGAGAGTATATACATTTGACGTAGAAACTGTACATTTGGAGGTGGTTGGGTGGGCGGGTGGGGGAAACTGTACATTGGAATATCGACTAAACCTTACTTGGTCCCAAGAAGAGGGTCTCGTGTATTACTGGGTTAGGTAATTTACTGTACATTTACAGGGGCCAGTTTCGAATTGCAGTCAGTCTCCCGTAGGTGAGAGTGGTTTTGAAAGTGGGTAGTGATTCACATTGATGTGGCATAATTGCGAAACGTGTTTAGTCCCATGTTTGAGCCGAATCTGAGTTTAACATGATTTGTTGAGCTCCCTCTGGTGTAGTGATCGTGGTATTCACTGACCTTTGGGAAGTATTTTGACATGTACATGGGTACCTTAGTCGTGTAGTGTATCTTGTAGACAAGGCCCATTGCAAGTTGCTGTACTCTGTCGTCTACTCTAAGCCATCCTAGGTTGTCAAAGTGGGCAGGGGTGAGGTGGGTTCTAGGAGTAAGGTCAAGCAGTAGTCTGACCAGTTTGTTTTGTGATGTTTGTATTAATTTAGTTTTTAACGCCTTTGAGGTGCTTTGGTACCATGAGGTGCAAGCATAGTCGTAGTACCCTTGAATGAGTGAATGAAAATAACATGTTTGCATTATGTATGGTGCCACATACCTACAGAGGACATCAAATACAATAACTGTAGTTTTCTGGTCACTGCACATATTGCATACCTGCATGTTGTACAACATAAAATAATAGTAGTATAGTATTTAATACTTGACAAAGATGAAGACACCCTGAAACAGAACAAGATAGCAAACTCGGCTGACAACATATAACATAAATACATAATAACACTATGGTAACACATATATATATATATATATATATATAATGCATATAATATGTATACAGTAATAGTGAATGAGTGAAAACAAAGATGGCCGCTCAGCATGGTTGGTAAGACGCTGCCCTCTAGTGGCCGGCAATAAACGCTTCACATTTAAACTTCCTTCCCCAAAAAAACTAACTCCACGTTTCGCAATTATGCCACATCAATGTGGAACGCACAGCTGTAAAGGAATGTGAATCACTACCCACCTTCAAAAACACTCTCAAAGAACACCTACAGAAGACTGCAATTCGAAACTGGCCCCTGAATGTCCAACCCCCCCCCCCTAAGCAGTGACCGTGTCCACTCCACAGCTGTGTGTATTCTCTGTAATGTTGTTTTATTCACTCTGTAATACATCTCTGATGGCTAAACCCTCTTCTTACCGTCTCTTCCAGGTGAAATGAAGTGAACCCGACACTCTGTTCCACACGTCGCACTCAGACAAGAGGCAACAACAACTTACTGAACAGTTTCGTTTTCTCTGAAAAGGGAGAGAAGGGGCGGCACTTCCTGCTTTCTGCTGCTTCTTCTTCTTCTGGCATTTATTAGCTGTTGGCACAAACTTTTTGGTGCATTACCGCCACCTTCTGAAATGGAGTGTGGATCTAGATGAGTGAATGAATGAATGAAAACTTTATTTAACAGATTGCAGAATGGGTACAATACAGTACGGCTCAATACATACAATTGTTAAGGGGATGCAGACCTGAGAAAGACGTTTGTCTTGTTTCCATCAGGGTCCCCCATTTTCAATTCATATAGACATTTATGACATACACAACATACATGACATTTATGGCATAGGGACATATAGGTATTTAGTACTGATACATTTGTGACATAACGGTATTCAAATATACAGTACTGTTACCCCTAGATCCTGACAGAGTATATACATATGATGGGAAGGGGACTGTACATTAGGAGGGGGTGGGTGGGTGGGAGGGAAATATACATACGGCGGGGAGGGAATATATACATGCGGTGGTGAGGAGACTGTCTATTAGGAGGTGGTGGGGGTTTTGGGCATTTACGGTGGCCAGTTTCGAATTGCAGCCTCCCGTAGGTGCTCTTTAAGAGCGGTTTTAGTCCCTTGTTTGAGCCGAATCTGGGTTTAACATGATTTGTTGAGCTTCCTCTGGTGTAGTGGTTGTGGTATTCACTGACCTTTGGGAAGTATTTTGACATGTACATGGGCACCCCGGTTGTATAGTGTATCTTGTAGACCAGGCCCATTGCAAGTTGCTGTACTCTGTCGTCTACTCTAAGCCATCCTAGGTTGGCAAAGTGGGCAGGGGTGAGGTGGGTTCTGGGGTTCAGGTCAAGTAGTAGTCTGATGCACATGATGCTAATGACTAGTGACTACTCTATATCCTTCCACTCAAACCTGTCTCATTTAGAAAAAGTAAATGGCCCTGTACCCCACATTCCGAGCTCAGTCGTAACAATTCTCTCACCTCCAGCTTGATGTGGTCTCTCTCCAACCCGTCTTTGAGGATCTGTCTCTCCTGTTGGTATTTGATACAATCCAGCAACCAGTGGTGTAAAGTACTTGAGTAATTGTACTTTGTTACAATACTTAAGTACTGTTTTTGGGGATTTGTACTTTACTCGAGTATTATTAGGTTTGTATACTTGTAATTTTACTCAATTACATTTCAGAGGAAAAAAACATACTTTTTACTCCTTACATTTAAAATGCAGACCTACAAAGTACAAAGTACAAATCTCGCAGGTCCAACAATTTTAATTAGTATATTTGTTTCTCTGGCCGAGTGGCCGAACTAACGTTAACGTTATTAATCTGCACTTTATTTAAAAACAGCCAATCAAATCCCCATATATGGAAAATTAACCCGCCCACACCAACGCTGATTGGTCCTTGTGCAAGACTAAAAAGCAGGGATCTTTAAACAATCATCCTTAAACACCTGCTATATCAGAAGAATAGACAGTCAGAAAAAAAGTTTTTACTTTTTAGTACATAGGCTAAGTACATTTAAAAGTAGAAACTTTTTTACTTTTACTCAACTGTGTTTTTAGCCAGATACGCTAACTTTTACTTGAGTAAGATATTGAGACAGTACCCATATTTTCACTTAAGTATCATTTCTGGGTACTTTTTACACCCCTGCCAGCAACACATGCTCCACTGTTTCCTGCCTATTACAGTACTGGCACATACCAGGCTACTTCCTGGTTTCTTCTTCTTCTATTACAGTACTGGCACATACCAGGCTACTTCCTGGTTTCTTCTTCTTCTATTACAGTACTGGCACATACCAGGCTACTTCCTGGTTTTCTCCCAGGGGGTGGAATTTAAGTCAGCATAGAAAGTTAAGAATGTCTTTGGGGTCGTTTTAAATAATATAGGATGCAGACAGTAAAGACTAAACTTAATTGTTCCATTATTTATATTATTTATTTGGTTTCTTACACCTCCAAGCACGACATTTAGTGTAATATATACCAATAACAAAACAGAAGTGATTGTTACATAATAGGCATGTTTATAGCCTGTGTTACAGTGACACCTAGGGGTGCTCTTAAGATGTTGCATGTAATAATAATGCAGGACTTAACTCAGAAGTCTTTATTCAGCATGCAACGACATGCAGCGATGGGCGGCACACACAGTCACACACACACACACGCACTGTTTTTAGGGTCGCCGATGCGATTGAGCTCTGCGCTTGACCCATCCCGTCGTCCTTCCCCCCAAGGGCAGCGAGGTACCTCCTGCCCGTCTTCGTCAGGGACCTGTTGGGCATGTTTTTCCATTGGGGGATGGCACCTCAGTTAAGGACTCTATCACAGAGTTGTTTACACACATCTGCAACTGTCACCCAGCGCTTTAACTGTAATTCATCTGGTCTGCTTCATGTATTACAATTATCAAATGTATCTTCATGTATTATAATAATACAAATGTTATTATTATCTTAAACAAACACTCACCTAACACTCACTTTAACACTACATTGTATTTATCTATTATTAAAGACATTTGCACTACATTCATAGCTCATTTGCATTTGCACCTTACCCTAAACTTTGTACCTCATTTTCTGCATTGTACCTCACTGTTTACTCATTTTACTCACTGTACTGAGATTGTACCTAGGTTGTACTTTAGATTGTATATTGCATTGTATATTGTATATATGTATGTAACCCTAACCCTAATCCTCTTTACTTACTTTTCTTTATATTGTATGAAGCACACTCTCAGGGGCTCATACACAACCAAGCATTTCATCGTAAAGTACCTGTATTTTATTGTGATACTTAATAAACAAACTTGAAACGACATTGTAATTGTATTTGGTTGTTTGTTTGATGTGTGTTTTAATTAGATCCCTTACCTCTGTCTCTTTTCTATTTTATTTTATTTGTTTTATTTTATTTATCCGTCATTGTAAATAAGAATTTGATCTTAATTGACCTGCCTGGTTAAATAAAGGTTAAATAAAATAGGCTACATGAAGAATGTGCAGACCTAAGTGTCAAGGCTGCACCAGCATAAAGTGGGATATATATTAATCATATCAGAACCTCACGTTCCTATAGGCTTCTGTAATCTGTTACAAAACATGATAAAGGTCAGAGTATGCACCCAGCGGATAGTGCGTGGCATGATTGGCATCCCGTCCAATCTTTCGCCGTCGACTAAAGACGCACTTCTTCAACCATTATCTGAATTAAAAAGAAAAAAATATCTAACCCTAACTAACCGTACTGTCTGTCATCATGCACTTGTCCTAATAAACTAACCTACACTGTAGCACTCAACACTTTGATGAACATTGTTGCTCAGCTGATAGAGTTGTGCCCTTCCTGATGACTTGTCGTACAGAACCTTCCTGATGACTTGTCGTACAGAACCTGTAAGTCGCTTTGGATAAAAGCGTTCAGCTAAATGACTAAATGTAAATGTATGGCATAGATATGAAAATAAATAATAAGTAAAATAAAAATGTTTGGGGGTGAAAGTATGTGTGTGCGTGCGCATGTGTATGCAAACAGACGCATGTGTATGTGCGAGTATGAAGATGAATGAGTGCTTGTCAGTTGTGTGTGAGAGGGTGTATACTGTAAACTGGGGTTTCAGCAAGAGCAGGAGGGATCTACTGAGAGCGTGTTGAGCAGGAGGGATCTACTGAGAGCGTGTTGAGCAGGAGGGATCTACTGAGAGCGTGTTGAGCAGGAGGGATCTACTGAGAGCACGTTGAGCAGGAGGGATCTACTGAGAGCGTGTTGAGCAGGAGGGATCTACTGAGAGCGTGTTGAGCAGGAGGGATCTACTGAGAGCGTGTTGAGCAGGAGGGATCTACTGAGAGCGTGTTGAGCAGGAGGGATCTACTGAGAGCATGTTGAGCAGGAGGGATCTACTGAGAGCGTGTTGAGCAGGAGGGATCTACTGAGAGCGCGTTGAGCAGGAGGGATCTACTGAGAGCGTGTTGAGCAGGAGGGATCTACTGAGAGCGTGTTGAGCAGGAGGGATCTACTGAGAGCGTGTTGAGCAGGAGGGATCTACTGAGAGCATGTTGAGCAGGAGGGATCTACTGAGAGCACGTTGAGCAGGAGGGATCTACTGAGAGCGTGTTGAGCAGGAGGGATCTACTGAGAGCGTGTTGAGCAGGAGGGATCTACTGAGAGCGTGTTGAGCAGGAGGGATCTACTGAGAGCGTGTTGAGCAGGAGGGATCTACTGAGAGCGTGTTGAGCAGGAGGGATCTACTGAGAGCGTGTTGAGCAGGAGGGATCTACTGAGAGCATGTTGAGCAGGAGGGATCTACTGAGAGCGTGTTGAGCAGGAGGGATCTACTGAGAGCGTGTTGAGCAGGAGGGATCTACTGAGAGCGTGTTGAGCAGGAGGGATCTACTGAGAGCGTGTTGAGCAGGAGGGATCTACTGAGAGCATGTTGAGCAGGAGGGATCTACTGAGAGCACGTTGAGCAGGAGGGATCTACTGAGAGCGTGTTGAGCAGGAGGGATCTACTGAGAGCATGTTGAGTATATTCCTGAAGGCAGTCAGTGCAGTAAGAGCTGTAAGTTTAAGGGCGTCTTGAATAGCGTTCGAGTCATAAGCTGCTGCAAAGTGAAAGGCGTTTCGTCCGAATTGATTGATAGAATGAAAACTTTATTAACAGATTGCAGAATGGGTACAATACACAGTACGGCTCAACACACACAACTGTTAAGGGGATGCAGACCAGAGAAAGACTTTCGTCTTGTTTACATCAGGGTCCCCCATTTTCAATTCATAATGACTTGTAAGTAAGGGTGCCACTTGCTCCGTGCAATCCATTCTTTGTGGATCTAGCCCCCGGTGTTCCCGGGTTGTATTCCAGCTCCTCCCGGCAGCGCGTCTTCTTCACCCTAACTGACCCCTAACTGACCCCGTGAGCTGGTTGGCACTTTGCACGGTTGCCTCCGCCGTCGCCGGTGTGTGAATGTGAGGCATAACGTCTTTAACCTGAATTGGTTTAACGGCTCATCTGACTACCTTTTTGAATGGATGAAAGATTTTTTTTTATGTTCGAACAAGTATAAAAACCAAAATATATCTGTTCATTTCACATATACAAAAGATAATAAAAAAAAAAGACAACAAAAAAGAAACCGATAAACAAATCATAGTTTACCTCGTTTGAAAAAGGAGTAGGAAGTATACTTTAAAAAAATCCCTACCCCTTTTTAACCATCACAAATGATAATTGAATCTATTGTTAATTATATGTATAAACTCTATCTCTATACAATCCAATACATTTATATATAAATATGTAAATAAATATGTAATGATATGTATAATGTATATATACTAAATAAATACCATATGATATACATTTCTTCTATTTTTTATTTACATCTTACACATATTCCCAATCAACACACTTCCTCTTCCAGATACCCATTTAAGAAAGATTTTTGTACATCTTTTGAAACTGATTTATGTTTGTACTCTGTTTTATCTCTAACTGCAGACTGTTCCACAAGTCCACCCCACAGACTGACATGCACATACTCTTCATTTGGGTTCCGACGCACCTTAAGGAGGTTGGTGGTTGCCTCAATTTAGCTCAATTAATTACAGAATCTACGAGGCCACATTTGAAAGACTGAGCTACTCTTATATCGATTTGCTATCCTTTTAACCAGGTTGACAGAATTATAGCCGGTGGTGTTTTTGAGCGTGGAATCAGTGACCACTGCCTGATTGCATGTTAGAAATGTGTTAGAAGTGAAATACGCCCCCTAGCTGTGATATAATAACCATATCCTCCCCCAGGCCATCAGAGCCTTGAACACTGAACTCTCCACACACAAGCACACATGAGCACACACACAACACACACACTGTACACGCGCACACACTAGCAGTCACTTTAACATGAGCACACACACACTCATGCTGTACACGCTCACACTTATGGTCACTTTACAAAAGGAAAGGTCACTTTAAGAATAGTATAGTATAGCTTGAGATCGTATAATATAGCATTGTATAGCAGTGTACATAAAGACCCAGTGCCTCATCCGTAGCTAACAGTGTACTGCACTGCCACAGGACCTAGCATGTCCTACCATGCTCTGTAAATAACTCATGTACAGATACCGATATGCCCTACTTTGATTATTTGTATTATTGCACAATGTCGTTCTATTGGATTCTTATTATATTTTATATTATTATTGGGCGGCTAGGTGGTGTAGTGGGCAAGGCACTCGCCACCAATGTGGAGACGCTGGGTTCGCATGTTCGAATCCAGCTCTCCACATTGTTTTCAGTTTGGCTGGTCGTCCGTACTAATACAATTGGCAGTATTAGAGGGTGGGAAACTGATGGGTGGGGATCGGGCGTTGTGGACAGCGACTCCTACAGGTCGGTTGGTGCGCCTGCGCAGTAGAATCAGGAAGTGTCGGGGGCAGCGTGAGCCTCCCACGCGTTACTCCTCGCCACTGAGAGATCGAGCTGCGCAGGTGAAAAGATGCGACTGCTGTTACCTCAAGTACCGGAGGGGACTTGTGCTATGTATGACTTAGTCCACATTGCAGCCGGCTTGTGGGAGGCAAGAAACAGCGTCCGTGACAGGGGAGGGGTTGAATTGGATGATACGAAATTGGGATGGGAGAAAATATAGAAAAATGGGAGAAAAAGTGGATAAAAAAAAAACCAAAAAAAAATATTTTATATTATTATTATTGTATTATTGCACAATCGCTGCGGGCAAGACCCCCCGCATTTCATTGTATACTTGTATGCCGTGACAATTAAAACTCTTGACTCGACTTGACTTGACTATACCACGGCCTGTCGTGAACTATTGCTTAATTAACCAATAGCCTACATACCTCGTTATCCAGCTGCTAATACCTGCTTAGTTAAAGGAAGAAGAAGAAGAAGAAGAAGAAGAAGAAGAAGAAGAAGAAGAAGAAGAAGAAGAAGAAGAAGAAGAAGAAGAAGAAGAAGAAGAAGAAGAAGAAGAAGAAGAAGAAGAAGAAGAAGAAGAAGAAGAAGAAGAAGAAGAAGAAGAAGAAGAAGAAGAAGAAGAAGAAGAAGAAGAAGAAGAAGAAGAAGAAGAAGAAGAAGAAGAAGAAGAAGAAGAAGAAGAAGAAGAAGAAGAAGAAGAAGAAGAAGAAGAAGAAGAAGAAGAAGAAGAAGAAGAAGAAGAAGACGACGACACTGGATGACATTTCAATCACTTCCTTTATTCTATTGCTCTCGGTAAATACATTTGAGTGTAACGTATAACAACATCGTCCAACCGTACAAAATAGAGAAAAATAAAAGTATCCTGTGCACCGAATACTGACAGAAGTACATGGATATAACATGGATATAATAACATGGATACAACACGCTGATGTTAAATCATCAAAACCCTTCATGGAGTGTCGCTGTCACAAAGATTGTCTACATATTATTACATCATTTCTTCTACATATTCTTGCCTTCGGAGCAAAGATGGGACCGTTTCCCGTTAGAAGCACAAAAAGCTACAGGTCAGCGGTTCTCCACCGGGTTGCCGTGGTAACAACACACCGTGAGCTCGGGCGTTGCCAAAACAAGAAGAGCCTCTTAACTTTTAACCTCATTATTAAAACCAGCTCATTGTAATTATTAATTTCCTAGCAATTAAATACATTGTACGCAGATTCTTTATTTGGTGCCCCTTCTTGTCCGCTCATCACAAGATTTCAAACAATAATTTGGTGAGCCGCGTATTTACATGGTTCTGAAGTGTTGAGAACCACTGCAATAGAACCCTAAGATGTTCTTGATCAGGACTTCCCCTAGAGAACCCTAAGATGTTCTTGCACGAGGACTTCCCCTAGAGAACCCTAAGATGTTCTTGCACGAGGACTTCCCCTAGAGAACCCTAAGATGTTCTTGCACGAGGACTTCCCCTAGAGAACCCTAAGATGTTCTTGACGAGGACTTCCCCTAGAGAACCCTAAGATGTTCTTGCACGAGGACTTCCCCTAGAGAACCCTAAGATGTTCTTGATGAGGGCTTCCCCTAGAGAACCCTAAGATGTTCTTGCACGAGGGCTTCCCCTAGAGAACCCCAACATGTTCTTGCACGAGGGCTTCCCCTAGAGAACCCTAAGATGTTCTTGATCAGGACTTCCCCTAGAGAACCCTAAGATGTTCTTGCACGAGGACTTCCCCTAGAGAACCCTAAGATGTTCTTGCACGAGGACTTCCCGGCTGAGGTCCATACAAATAAAGCTGAAGCAAACAGTTGAAGAAGCCAACATCTCTCCCACCCGGTACACACACCACACCTCTCCCACCCGGTACACACACCACACCTCTCCCACCCGGTACACACACCACACCTCTCCCACCCGGTACACACACCACACCTCTCCCACCCGGTACACACACCACACCTCTCCCACCCGGTACACACACCACACCTCTCCACACCCGGTACACACACCACACCTCTCCCACCCGGTACACACACCACACCTCTCCCACCCGGTACACACACCACACCGTTTAGTCCCAAGTGTCCAGCCCTCCGGGTCGGTTCTGGACGTCCAACCCCTCCGGGTCGGTTCTGGACGTTTCGGACGCACCAGCGCCAGAGCGGCGGGGAAAACATCAAAGGAAAACTAAGGTAAAAGGCAGTAAATAAGATAAGCTACCAGCGGCTAAATGAACTAATAAGAAGCAGGTTTACCACATTAAACATTACAGTTGAGCTTGTGGGACTAGATGGTACAATCCCGTAGATAATCAGCCCTTGGTATTGAATGGGGTTAAAAGGGTAAAAGCTTCACAAAGCACAATAAACAAAGATTATACACTGGACATGTTTTCAGTACATATTTCAAATGGCCGTCCGTAACAACCGCACTTTTACACAGCGACACGTTATCCTAGTAGCTCCACAGCAGCACAGCAAAGGATATATAGTGCAATTTCACCCACGACAAGAGAGACCCCAGAAGCACAATATACATAACAATAACCAGGGCCACACGCACAGACACGAGGGAATACCTCATGAGATCGACGTAGAGGACGAGGGAGGGAGATTCATTTGGTCTACCGTTCGCCGATCATCGCTAATCACCTGAGCTTTAGTCAAAAGCGGGGGGGGGGGGTCGTGTCGATTCACGTTCAGTGCAATAAACTCGGGAGTGATCGCTCTTATCGTTAGCAAAATAAATGGCAATTTCAGTTTCCGTTTTGAATTCACTGAAAGCGAACCGACTCCAAATCAAGCAAGTCGAGCCGCCTGTTGCAACTGAACTGAACCTGAAGGAACCGTTCATACACAAGCTCTGTTGCACTGAACTGAACCTGAAGGAACCGTTCATACACAAGCTCTGTTGCACTGAACTGAACCTGAAGGAACCGTTCATACACAAGCTCTGTTGCACTGAACTGAACCTGAAGGAACCGTTCATACACAAGCTCTGTTGCACTGAACTGAACCTGAAGGAACCGTTCATACACAAGCTCTGTTGCACTGAACTGAACCTGAAGGAACCGTTCATACACAAGCTCTGTTGCACTGAACTGAACCTGAAGGAACCGTTCATACACAAGCTCTGTTGCACTGAACTGAACCTGAAGGAACCGTTCATACACAAGCTCTGTTGCACTGAACTGAACCTGAAGGAACCGTTCATACACAAGCTCTGTTGCAACTGAACTGAACCTGAAGGAACCGTTCATACACAAGCTCTGTTGCACTGAACTGAACCTGAAGGAACCGTTCATACACAAGCTCTGTTGCACTGAACTGAACCTGAAGGAACCGTTCATACACAAGCTCTGTTGCACTGAACTGAACCTGAATTGTGCTTAAAGATATTGCACACCTTCTGTGCAGTGTGTATGTATGTCTATAACATGTGTATGTATGTCTATAACATGTGTATGTATGTCTATAACATGTGTATGTATGTCTATAACATGTGTATGTATGTCTATAACATAATAGGCAGCTGAAGAGGCTTTTTATGATGCATATGTGGCGCCATCTGGTGGCCACACAAACACACGGCATAACACCCCGAAGAGAATCTCTACAAGAATATCTCAAGCATTCATGTTAAATATATTGTGCATGATATATATATATAGTACATCTCCCAGAAAAATTGTTAAATATACTTATTTTTACATATTCTTATGTAAACGCATAATGCGTTAGGTTAAGGGTGCTGTAAGTGGTGTGTATTTGTTAAAATAAGTGGTCTACGTGTTAAAATAATTTGACAGCCATCCATTTTCTGGTATCCCGTTCCCACTTTATCCAATCAGGAGAGAGAACTCCACGCTGAAAAAAATGTTGCGACAAAAATAAGAAATAAAAACTAGTTTTAAGCAAATAATGTGCTTGAAACAAGTAAAACTATTTTGGATATTCTTGGATAAAGTGGGAAAGGGATACTGTTTAGGGACTGGGAGACCCATGTTACTGACCAGACACTCTGTATCAGTGATGGCTGTCAGACCCATGTTACTGACCAGACACTCTGTATCAGTGATGGCTGTCAGACCCATGTTACTGACCAGACACTCTGTATCAGTGATGGCTGTCAGACCCATGTTACTGACCAGACACTCTATATCAGTGATGGCTGTCGGAGTGTAGAGCTACTTAACACATATTTTAACAAACAAAAACACCACTTATCAGTTGATACTTCTACTTAAAACACACCGTCATCACTTGACCACACTGAACATCCACACTTCGACAACTCTGCGTCGACGACCACCGTCAGCGAACACGGACAGAACAGACGTCATCAGAGACGTTCAAACTAAGCCAAACCCTTATTTGCATAAAGAACTAGAATCCACAAGCATCTTGTGTTTTGCTCAAGCCGTGCGCTCAGGCTTCGCTAGCGGTGACACTTCGGGTCCGGGATGTTAAGTGGCTCGTCTTTTTGCAGACATCGTCATCTCACATCTGCATATTATCACTACAGTTCATTTATATACTGTATATATATATATTATATATATATTTATTTATAACGTGTTCAGCGGATGGGAACATTCTCTTCTGACATTTAGACACGACATTACATTATTCTCCACCAGGGGGCGCCACCACCACAGCACGACCACCGACGACAATCAAAGAATCCAGAACACCTGTTCCACAAAGTGACCTCCAATTAAGAAAGGCCTTTATACGTGGCGTTAGACAGCGTGTGAACCGCCACTGCTACTGTATATACAGTATATATATATATATACACACACTGGCTTTTCTGTCCGCTGTCGGTCCGTACTGTGGTTTGTGCTTCCTGTGCCAGGAGGAGTGTGCTTCCTGTGCCAGGAGGAGTGTGCTTCCTGTGCCAGGAGGAGTGTGCTTCCTGTGCCAGGAGGAGTGTGCTTCCTGTGCCAGGAGGAGTGTGTTCCTGTGCCAGGAGGAGTGTGCTTCCTGTGCCAGGAGGAGTGTGCTTCCTGTGCCAGGAGGAGTGTGCTTCCTGTGCCAGGAGGAGTGTGCTTCCCGTGCCAGGAGGAGTGTGCTTCCTGTGCCAGGAGGAGTGTGCTTCCTGTGCCAGGAGGAGTGTGTTCCTACACTGCATTTATCTATTTGTCTTCCTCGCCACGTGTGTCTAGCACCTTGTCACCCTGTGAAAGGGGGGTAACCCTGTGAAAGGGGGGTAACCCTGTGAAAGGGGGGTAACCCTGTGAAAGGGGGGTAACCCTGTGAAGGGGGGGTAAGTACACTTTAAAAAGGGGGCAGTGAGGTGACGTGAAACCCAGAGGCGTGTGCACGTTAAACCCAGAGGCGTGTGCACGTTAAACCCAGAGGCGTGTGCACGTTAAACCCAGAGGCGTGTGCACGTTAAACCCAGAGGCGTGTGCACGTTAAACCCAGAGGCGTGTGCACGTTAAACCCAGAGGCGTGTGCACGTTAAACCCAGAGTGCGTGTGCACGTTAAACCCAGAGGCGTGTGCACGTTAAACCCAGAGGCGTGTGCACGTTAAACCCAGAGGCGTGTGCACGTTAAACCCAGAGGCGTGTGCACGTTAAACGTTGGTCTATTTCGCGCTCGTTAGTATTCCGGTGAGTCTTTGCAGCTACGTCCGATGTCACCGCGGCCCGAGTAAGAACCGACACGCGGCTCGTGACGTTCTCGAGTTAAAAGGACAATAATAATAATAATAATAACAATAATAATAATAATAATAATAATAATAATAATAATAATAATAATAATAATAATAATAATAATAAAGAAAAAAGCAGCAATAAACACACAAAGCCAGGGCTGGGGGGGGGGGGGGACGAGGGTCCGCGGGCGCTTTGCAAAATACGAGGCAAAAGATGATGTTGCGTTCGCGTGCCATTCGTCTCCATCACCGGGCGCGTTCGATTTATCGGTTAAAAACGTATTTCTTTTCCACCCTGGAGTGTATAGGTCGCCTGAACGCAACATGGTGGCGCTGGTTAGCATGCGGCGCATTCTCAGTAACGGAGCAGTCGTTAAACACGGGGCAGGTCTGACTCGAGCCTGGGGAGAAACACAAACGGAATAAACACGGGGCAGGTCTGACTCGAGCCTGGGGAGAACACAAACGGAATAAACACACAGGTCTGACTCGAGCCTGGGGAGAAACACAAACGGAATAAACACACAGGTCTGACTCGAGCCTGGGGAGAACACAAACGGAATAAACACGCAGGTCTGACTCGAGCCTGGGGAGAACACAAACGGAATAAACACGCAGGTCTGACTCGAGCCTGGGGAGAACACAAACAGAATAAACACACAGGTCTGACTCGAGCCTGGGGAGAACACAAACGGAATAAACACGAGGCAGGTCTGACTCGAGCCTGGGGAGAACACAAACGGAATAAACACACAGGTCTGACTCGAGCCTGGGGAGAAACACAAACGGAATAAACACACAGGTCTGACTCGAGCCTGGGGAGAACACAAACGGAATAAACACACAGGTCTGACTCGAGCCTGGGGAGAACACAAACAGAATAAACACGGGGCAGGTCTGACTCGAGCCTGGGGAGAACACAAACGGAATAAACACGCAGGTCTGACTCGAGCCTGGGGAGAAACACAAACGGAATAAACACGCAGGTCTGACTCGAGCCTGGGGAGAACACAAACGGAATAAACACACGGGGCAGGTCTGACTCGAGCCTGGGGAGAACACAAACGGAATAAACACACAGGTCTGACTCGAGCCTGGGGAGAACACAAACGGAATAAACACACAGGTCTGACTCGAGCCTGGGGAGAACACAAACGGAATAAACACGCAGGTCTGACTCGAGCCTGGGGAGAACACAAACAGAATAAACACACAGGTCTGACTCGAGCCTGGGGAGAACACAAACGGAATAAACACACAGGTCTGACTCGAGCCTGGGGAGAACACAAACGGAATAAACACACAGGTCTGACTCGAGCCTGGGGAGAACACAAACGGAATAAACACACAGGTCTGACTCGAGCCTGGGGAGAACACAAACGGAATAAACACACAGGTCTGACTCGAGCCTGGGGAGAACACAAACGGAATAAACACGAGGCAGGTCTGACTAGAGCCTGGGGAGAACACAAACGGAATAAACACGCAGGTCTGACTCGAGCCTGGGGAGAACACAAACGGAATAAACACGAGGCAGGTCTGACTCGAGCCTGGGGAGAACACAAACACAAAGTTGTCTCTAGTATTGTACAGGCAGAACTGTCCCCTCAATAAACCTTCTTCAAATTCAAGGACTGCTCTCTCTCCTTCACATGGTCGTCGACTCCTCCCCTTTTCAGTCAAGCAAGGGGATAGAAAGGAGACGGCGGGGTGCGCTCGTTTAGGGCTCCTGGACCGGTGGGGGGCGGGGGGGGGGGGGGGTACGGAGTTTACACCATTTAAAAATAGGCTTTAATTAATGGCGGCAGGCAAAACTATTTAGGTGTTCACAATTAGGCCTAATGGAAGCGGCTAAGTGGCGCAGTGGGCAAGGCGCTCGCCACTAACGCAGGAGACGCTGGGTTCGAGCCCAGCTCTCGGCGTTGCTACCGGCTTGGCTGGTCGTTCATACTAACGCAACATGCAGTGTTAGAGGGCGGGAAAGCCGGTGGGTGTTCAGCCTAGATGGAACGACCTTCAGCGACAGCTCACCGTCGACGAGCGAAGGAGCCTCTTTTCACACGAGAGAGGCGGGACCACTGGCTACTCTGAATTAAAGCCCCCTCCGCCCTCCCACGTCTGTCACGTGACCGGGAGGCTACCACCGAGCATCCCGAAACGAGTGCACCCAAAAAGAAAGAAGGACCTCGACTATGAGGTCCTCCCTCCCACGTCGCCTCTTCCTCTGATCGGAGCGAGACCCCAGCGCCCCGATCAGACTGTAAAGCAGGTATATAACGATACACAGGTGGATAATAAAAAAGAAATAAAAATGATAATATATATGCATAAATATATGGTATTTTGTTTTGCTTCGGTTTCCTTTCGGTTGTGCCAGCCAGCAACGGTGCCGGTGTGTGTGCGTGTGAGTGTGAGTGAGAGTGTGTGTGTGTGTGTGTGTGTGTGTGCGTGCGTGTGTGTGTGTGTGTATTGTCTGGTCCTACAGGCCCTTGTTAAAGTAGACAGTTGTGACGGTAGGGTTGCTCTGTCGTATTCTCTCCTGCAGGTCTGCCTCCAGACTGCTCACAGCCATGGAACTACGGAGAGGAGGAGGAGAGGGAGAGGGAGGAGAGGGAGGAGAGGGAGGAGAGGAGAGGGAGAGGGAGGGGGAGAGGGAGAGGGAGGGGGAGGAGAGGGAGGAGAGGGAGGAGAGGGAGGAGAGGAGAGGGAGGGGGAGAGGGAGAGGGAGAGGGAGAGGGAGAGGGAGGGGGAGGAGAGGGAGAGGGAGAGGGAGGAGAGGGAGAGGGAGAAGAGGGAGAGGGAGAGGGAGGAGGAGGAGAGGGAGGAGAGGGAGGAGAGGGAGAGGGAGAGGGAGGGGGAGGAGAGGGAGGAGAGGGAGAGGGAGGAGGGGGAGGAGAGGGGGGAGAGGGAGGAGAGGAGAGGGAGAGGGAGAGGGAGGAGAGGGAGGAGGAGGAGAGGGAGGAGAGGGAGTGGGAGAGGATAGAGGGAGAGGGAGGCGGAGAAGAGGGAGGAGAGGGAGGGGGAGGAGAGGGAGAGGGAGAGGGAGGAGAGGGAGGAGGAGGAGAGGGAGGAGAGGGAGAGGGAGAGGGAGATGGAGAGGGAGAGGGAGAGGGAGAGGGAGAGGGAGAGGGAGGAGAGGGAGACATTAGAAACACTGCTTTGGGTTTAGCGATGATAACTAGGGATGTTCGATATTGGCTTTTTTACCGATACACCGATATTGTCCAACTCTTAATTTCCGATACCGATATCAACCGATACCGATATATGCAGGGTGAATAATTTCAGGTAATTAACATTACATATCTCTTGTCGTGGAAGTAACACAACATTATGCATACTTTTGACAATAAATAAAATCATAATTTGTTCTTACTTGCTTGCCTGGGTAAATAAAGGTTAAATAAATGTTAAAAAATTAATTTCGTTTGAAAACCGACAGATAATTTCCGATATCACATTTTTATGCCAATATCGGACATCCCTAATGATAACTCTTTAGGACTCCAGCCTCCCAAACAACTGCCTCTGTGCACT
>NC_140173.1:152605906-152635906 GCF_963971535.1 Notolepis coatsorum | reverse complement strand
ATACCTTTTTTGTCTCTGTGCGTGCATTTTAGCTTTGGGAATAGACGCTCCGTTAGCATAGCTTAGCTTCATCACTGGAAGTGGGGGAGGGTTAGAGCCTTACAGTGCCTTACAGTGTATTGCAAGGTCTGACATTGACCAAACTTGATATGCATGACCTTGGTGGGCTCTAGGTCAACTCCTGAAAAGGGGGTCAATGTCAGACCTTGCAATCAAAAGTTAGGGGGCGCACTGAAATTATAAAGGGTTATTAGCCCCCTAACTTTTGATTGCAAGGTCTGACATTGACCCCCTTTTCAGGAGTTGACCTAGAGCCCACCAAGGTCATGCATATCAAGTTTGGTCAATGTCAGACCTTGCAATACACTGTAAGGCACTGTAAGGCTCTAACCCCACGAGTTATGTTGTATGTTCCAAGATACTTTTAAGTTCAAGTCAAGCACTTTCATATATGTTTTTTTTTCTCTCTTCCTTTTTCTGTGATTTTTCTCCACATCCCAATTTTCCTCTTGTGTCAATTCTCCCCTCCTGATCGTTGCTCGACTATGCCCCCCACTGGCCGGTCGTAGGGAGGATAGAAGCCTTGCATCACGTGTCCCCTCCTCCGGTACACGAGGAGGGAGGCAGCCTGTCGCATCTTTTCACCTGCCAGCGCGGACTCTCAGTGGCGAGGAGTAACGTGTGGGAGGCTCACGCTGCCCCCCCGCCGTTTCCTGTCTCTGCTGTGCAGGCGTCCCCCAACCGACCTGTAGGAGTCGCTGTCCACAACGACCAGATTACCACCCATCGACTTCCACCCGCTGACTCTGCCAATTGAGTCAGTATGACGGCCGGCCCAAGCCGGAGGCAACGCCGACAGCCGGATTCGAGACCGGTGTCTCTTGCGTTGGTGACGAGCGCAATGTCCGCTGCGCCACCCAGCCGCCGCACTTTGATATATGTTATGTTTATGTTTAAGTCAAGCACTTTGATATATGTTATATTTAAGTTTAAGTCAAGCACTTTGATATATGTTATGTTTAAGTTTAAGTCAAGCACTTTGATATATGTTATGTTTAAGTCAAGCACTTTGATATATGTTATGTTTAAGTTTAAGTCAAGCACTTTGATATATGTTATGTTTAAGTTTAAGTCAAGCACTTTGATATATGTTATGTTTAAGTCAAGCACTTTGATATATGTTATGTTTAAGTTTAAGTCAAGCACTTTGATATATGTTATGTTTAAGTTTAAGTCAAGCACTTTGATATATGTTATGTTTAAGTTTAAGTCAAGCACGTTGATATATGTTATGTTTAAGTTTAAGTCAAGCACTTTGATATATGTTATGTTTAAGTTTAAGTCAAGCACTTTGATATATGTTATGTTTAAGTTTAAGTCAAGCACTTTGATATATGTTATGTTTAAGTTTAAGTCAAGCACTTTGATATATGTTATGTTTAAGTTTAAGTCAAGCACTTTGATATATGTTATGTTTAAGTTTAAGTCAAGCACTTTGATATATGTTATGTTTAAGTTTAAGTCAAGCACTTTGACATATGTTATGTTGTCTAAGAGTGCAATAAATGATTTGATTGAAAAAACAAGAATCGTGTGAGAGAATCGTGATCTCAATTCTTAGAGAGAGAAACATCGTGATTCACATTTGAGCAAGAATGGTGCTGCAGCCCCATCACCTCGTCTCCACATGCAGAGCAAACACACGATGCCCGCGCTGCGATCACAAGAGGAGGTGGAATGCGGCGACGCCCCCCCCCCCCCCCCCCCCCCTCGGTTAATCCCCCGGTTTGAAAAGACAGACACGTTTGTTTACCTTCATGAATGCTTTCTTTTCCAGTGCGTTCATAATGACAGGAGGGATGGCTGTGGAGAGAGAACAGAAGAGAGATGCATTTGGTTATGTGGGTGGTTATGTATTATGTACACAGTATATATGCATGTATGTACTGTGTGTATGTATGTTTGTGTTAACACATATCTTTTGAATGTATTATGTATTACATAATACGTCGTCGACTAAAGACGCACTTCTTAAACCAAAAAACTAAAAAAATTCTAACCCTAACTAACCTTACTGTCAGCACTTGTCCTAATAAACTAACCTACACTGTAGCACTCAACACTCTGATGAACATTGTTACTCAGCTGATAGAGTTGTGCCCTTCCTGATGACTTGTCGTACAGAACATGTAAGTCGCTTTGGATAAAAGCGTCAGCTAAATGACTAAATGTAAATGTATTACTGGTATTTTTAAATAATATGTATATTTTTTAGTGCTGTCAATCGATTACAATATTTAATCGCGATTAATCGCATGATTGTCCATAGTTAACTCGCGATTTATCGCAAATTAATCGCATTTAAAAAAAAAAAATGTATCTACCTTAAACGGATCTTTTTCAAGTTCCAAGTTTTAATACTCTTATCAACATGCGAGTCAACAAATGCTTGCTTTGTGCAGCCATTTAACACAAAAGGATGACCCTCATGCATTGCAAATTTGCATCAAATTCAAAACAGAGTGATGCACAAAATAACTTAAAAGAAAATAATAATTTAAAACAATGAATAAAGTGTGCATGAAATAATAGGGGAAAGAAAACGTTAGGAACGTGTTACATTCACCCACACAAGGGCTGAGGACTCATACACCCCCCCCCCCCCTCTCTCTCTCACCCCCCCCCCCCCTCTCTCTCACACACACCCCCCCCCCTCTCTCTCACCCCCCCCCCCCCCTCTCTCTCTCACACACCCCCCCCCCTCTCTCTCACACCCCCCCCCCCCTCTCTCTCTCACACACACACTCTCCCAACTCTCTTTCTCTCTTGCCCCTTCCTCATCTCTCTCACCCCCCTCTCTCTCTCTATATCTCACACACACACACACACACACGCACACGCACACACACACACACAGTAAAACAAATAAATAAAGAAAAGTCTTAAAAGTTAATCGTGAGTAAAAAAAAAAATAGTGGCGTTAATAGAATCCGGCGAACTTTGACAGCCTTAGTATTTTTGTATGTTTGATTTTACAAAACAGGGGAAGTTCTCGATAAGCCTCTAGGCTTCTAAACGTCTCCTACGTATGGTTATGTATTTCTTATTTTTCTTTATTACTTTTGTTTAACTCTTTGTGTTAATAAATAAATACAAAAAATACAAATCCCAGAGGGAGCGGAGGAGGTGTCAGGGGTGGGTTAGGGTTAGGGTCAGGGGTCACAGCAGGAGGCAGCAGGTTGTTACACAGGAGGAGGAGGCAGCAGGTTGTTACACAGCAGGAGGCAGCAGGTTGTTACACAGGAGGAGGCAGCAGGTTGTTACACAGGAGGAGGAGGCAGGTTGTTACACAGGAGGAGGCAGCAGCTTGTTACACAGGAGGAGGAGGCAGGTTGTTACACAGGAGGAGGAGGCAGCAGGTTGTTACACAGGAGGAGGAGGCAGCAGGTTGTTACACAGGAGGAGGCAGCAGGTTGTTACACAGCAGGAGGCAGCAGGTTGTTACACAGGAGGAGGAGGCAGCAGGTTGTTACACAGGAGGAGGCAGGTTGTTACACAGGAGGAGGAGGCAGCAGGTTGTTACACAGGAGGAGGAGGCAGCAGGTTGTTACACAGGAGGAGGCAGCAGGTTGTTACACAGGAGGAGGAGGCAGCAGGTTGTTACACAGGAGGAGGAGGCAGCAGGTTGTTACACAGGAGGAGGCAGCAGGTTGTTACACAGCAGGAGGCAGCAGGTTGTTACACAGGAGGAGGCAGCAGGTTGTTACACAGCAGGAGGCAGCAGGTTGTTACACAGGAGGAGGCAGCAGGTTGTTGCACAGCAGGAGGCAGCAGGTTGTTACACAGGAGGCAGCAGGTTGTTACACAGCAGGAGGCAGCAGGTTGTTACACAGGAGGAGGCAGCAGGTTGTTACACAGCAGGAGGCAGCAGGTTGTTACACAGGAGGAGGAGGCAGCAGGTTGTTACACAGGAGGAGGAGGCAGCAGGTTGTTACACAGGAGGAGGAGGCAGGTTGTTACACAGCAGGAGGCAGCAGGTTGTTACACAGGAGGAGGCAGCAGGTTGTTACACAGGAGGAGGCAGCAGGTTGTTACACAGCAGGAGGCAGCAGGTTGTTACACAGCAGGAGGCAGCAGGTTGTTACACAGGAGGAGGCAGCAGGTTGTTACACAGGAGGAGGCAGCAGGTTGTTACACAGGAGGAGGCAGCAGGTTGTTACACAGGAGGAGGAGGCAGCAGGTTGTTACACAGGAGGAGGCAGCAGGTTGTTACACAGGAGGAGGCAGCAGGTTGTTACACAGGAGGAGGCAGCAGGTTGTTACACAGCAGGAGGCAGCAGGTTGTTACACAGCAGGAGGCAGCAGGTTGTTACACAGGAGGAGGCAGCAGGTTGTTACACAGGAGGAGGAGGCAGCAGGTTGTTACACAGGAGGAGGAGGCAGCAGGTTGTTACACAGGAGGAGGCAGCAGGTTGTTACACAGGAGGAGGAGGCAGGTTGTTACACAGGAGGAGGAGGCAGCAGGTTGTTACACAGGAGGAGGAGGCAGCAGGTTGTTACACAGGAGGAGGCAGCAGGTTGTTACACAGGAGGAGGCAGCAGGTTGTTACACAGCAGGAGGCAGCAGGTTGTTACACAGGAGGAGGCAGCAGGTTGTTACACAGGAGGAGGCAGCAGGTTGTTACACAGGAGGAGGCAGCAGGTTGTTACACAGCAGGAGGAGGCAGCAGGTTGTTACACAGCAGGAGGCAGCAGGTTGTTACACAGGAGGAGGCAGCAGGTTGTTACACAGGAGGAGGAGGCAGCAGGTTGTTACACAGCAGGAGGAGGCAGGTTGTTACACAGCAGGAGGAGGCAGCAGGTTGTTACACAGCAGGAGGCAGCAGGTTGTTACACAGCAGGAGGCAGCAGGTTGTTACACAGGAGGAGGCAGCAGGTTGTTACACAGGAGGAGGCAGCAGGTTGTTACACAGCAGGAGGCAGCAGGTTGTTACACAGCAGGAGGAGGCAGGTTGTTACACAGGAGGAGGCAGCAGGTTGTTACACAGGAGGAGGCAGCAGGTTGTTACACAGGAGGAGGCAGCAGGTTGTTACACAGGAGGAGGCAGCAGGTTGTTACACAGCAGGAGGCAGCAGGTTGTTACACAGGAGGAGGAGGCAGCAGGTTGTTACACAGGAGGCAGCAGGTTGTTACACAGGAGGAGGAGGCAGCAGGTTGTTACACAGGAGGAGGAGGCAGGTTGTTACACAGGAGGAGGAGGCAGCAGGTTGTTACACAGCAGGAGGCAGCAGGTTGTTACACAGGAGGAGGAGGCAGGTTGTTACACAGGAGGAGGAGGCAGCAGGTTGTTACACAGGAGGAGGCAGCAGGTTGTTACACAGCAGGAGGAGGCAGCAGGTTGTTACACAGCAGGAGGCAGCAGGTTGTTACACAGGAGGAGGCAGCAGGTTGTTACACAGCAGGAGGCAGCAGGTTGTTACACAGGAGGAGGCAGCAGGTTGTTACACAGGAGGAGGCAGCAGGTTGTTACACAGCAGGAGGCAGCAGGTTGTTACACAGGAGGAGGAGGCAGCAGGTTGTTACACAGGAGGAGGCAGCAGGTTGTTACACAGGAGGAGGCAGCAGGTTGTTACACAGGAGGAGGCAGCAGGTTGTTACACAGCAGGAGGCAGCAGGTTGTTACACAGCAGGAGGCAGCAGGTTGTTACACAGGAGGAGGCAGCAGGTTGTTACACAGCAGGAGGCAGCAGGTTGTTACACAGCAGGAGGCAGCAGGTTGTTACACAGGAGGAGGCAGCAGGTTGTTACACAGGAGGAGGAGGCAGCAGGTTGTTACACAGGAGGAGGAGGCAGCAGGTTGTTACACAGGAGGAGGCAGCAGGTTGTTACACAGCAGGAGGCAGCAGGTTGTTACACAGGAGGAGGCAGCAGGTTGTTACACAGGAGGAGGAGGCAGCAGGTTGTTACACAGCAGGAGGCAGCAGGTTGTTACACAGGAGGAGGCAGCAGGTTGTTACACAGCAGGAGGAGGCAGCAGGTTGTTACACAGGAGGAGGAGGCAGGTTGTTACACAGGAGGAGGCAGCAGGTTGTTACACAGCAGGAGGCAGCAGGTTGTTACACAGGAGGAGGAGGCAGGTTGTTACACAGGAGGAGGCAGCAGGTTGTTACACAGGAGGAGGAGGAGGCAGGTTGTTACACAGGAGGAGGCAGCAGGTTGTTACACAGGAGGAGGAGGCAGGTTGTTACACAGGAGGAGGCAGCAGGTTGTTACACAGGAGGAGGAGGCAGCAGGTTGTTACACAGGAGGAGGAGGCAGCAGGTTGTTACACAGGAGGAGGCAGCAGGTTGTTACACAGCAGGAGGCAGCAGGTTGTTACACAGGAGGAGGCAGCAGGTTGTTACACAGCAGGAGGCAGCAGGTTGTTACACAGGAGGAGGCAGCAGGTTGTTACACAGCAGGAGGCAGCAGGTTGTTACACAGGAGGCAGCAGGTTGTTACACAGCAGGAGGCAGCAGGTTGTTACACAGGAGGAGGCAGCAGGTTGTTACACAGCAGGAGGCAGCAGGTTGTTACACAGGAGGAGGAGGCAGCAGGTTGTTACACAGGAGGAGGCAGCAGGTTGTTACACAGGAGGAGGAGGCAGGTTGTTACACAGGAGGAGGAGGCAGCAGGTTGTTACACAGGAGGAGGCAGCAGGTTGTTACACAGGAGGAGGAGGCAGCAGGTTGTTACACAGGAGGAGGCAGCAGGTTGTTACACAGGAGGAGGCAGCAGGTTGTTACACAGGAGGAGGCAGCAGGTTGTTACACAGCAGGAGGCAGCAGGTTGTTACACAGCAGGAGGAGGCAGCAGGTTGTTACACAGGAGGAGGAGGCAGGTTGTTACACAGGAGGAGGAGGCAGCAGGTTGTTACACAGGAGGAGGCAGCAGGTTGTTACACAGCAGGAGGCAGCAGGTTGTTACACAGGAGGCAGCAGGTTGTTACACAGCAGGAGGCAGCAGGTTGTTACACAGGAGGAGGCAGCAGGTTGTTACACAGCAGGAGGCAGCAGGTTGTTACACAGGAGGAGGAGGCAGCAGGTTGTTACACAGGAGGAGGCAGCAGGTTGTTACACAGGAGGAGGCAGCAGGTTGTTACACAGGAGGAGGCAGCAGGTTGTTACACAGGAGGAGGCAGCAGGTTGTTACACAGCAGGAGGAGGCAGCAGGTTGTTACACAGGAGGAGGCAGCAGGTTGTTACACAGGAGGAGGCAGCAGGTTGTTACACAGCAGGAGGCAGCAGGTTGTTACACAGGAGGAGGAGGCAGCAGGTTGTTACACAGGAGGAGGCAGCAGGTTGTTACACAGGAGGAGGCAGCAGGTTGTTACACAGGAGGAGGCAGCAGGTTGTTACACAGCAGGAGGCAGCAGGTTGTTACACAGCAGGAGGCAGCAGGTTGTTACACAGGAGGAGGCAGCAGGTTGTTACACAGGAGGAGGAGGCAGCAGGTTGTTACACAGGAGGAGGAGGCAGCAGGTTGTTACACAGGAGGAGGCAGCAGGTTGTTACACAGGAGGAGGCAGCAGGTTGTTACACAGCAGGAGGCAGCAGGTTGTTACACAGGAGGAGGCAGCAGGTTGTTACACAGGAGGAGGCAGCAGGTTGTTACACAGGAGGAGGCAGCAGGTTGTTACACAGCAGGAGGAGGCAGCAGGTTGTTACACAGCAGGAGGCAGCAGGTTGTTACACAGGAGGAGGCAGCAGGTTGTTACACAGGAGGAGGAGGCAGCAGGTTGTTACACAGCAGGAGGAGGCAGGTTGTTACACAGCAGGAGGAGGCAGCAGGTTGTTACACAGCAGGAGGCAGCAGGTTGTTACACAGCAGGAGGCAGCAGGTTGTTACACAGGAGGAGGCAGCAGGTTGTTACACAGGAGGAGGCAGCAGGTTGTTACACAGGAGGCAGCAGGTTGTTACACAGCAGGAGGCAGCAGGTTGTTACACAGGAGGAGGAGGCAGCAGGTTGTTACACAGGAGGAGGCAGCAGGTTGTTACACAGCAGGAGGCAGCAGGTTGTTACACAGGAGGAGGCAGCAGGTTGTTACACAGCAGGAGGCAGCAGGTTGTTACACAGGAGGAGGAGGCAGCAGGTTGTTACACAGGAGGAGGCAGCAGGTTGTTACACAGGAGGAGGCAGCAGGTTGTTACACAGGAGGAGGCAGCAGGTTGTTACACAGCAGGAGGCAGCAGGTTGTTACACAGGAGGCAGCAGGTTGTTACACAGCAGGAGGCAGCAGGTTGTTACACAGGAGGAGGCAGCAGGTTGTTACACAGCAGGAGGCAGCAGGTTGTTACACAGGAGGAGGCAGCAGGTTGTTACACAGGAGGAGGCAGCAGGTTGTTACACAGGAGGAGGCAGCAGGTTGTTACACAGGAGGAGGAGGCAGCAGGTTGTTACACAGGAGGAGGCAGCAGGTTGTTACACAGGAGGAGGCAGCAGGTTGTTACACAGGAGGAGGCAGCAGGTTGTTACACAGGAGGAGGAGGCAGCAGGTTGTTACACAGGAGGCAGCAGGTTGTTACACAGCAGGAGGCAGCAGGTTGTTACACAGGAGGAGGCAGCAGGTTGTTACACAGCAGGAGGAGGCAGCAGGTTGTTACACAGGAGGAGGAGGCAGCAGGTTGTTACACAGGAGGAGGCAGCAGGTTGTTACACAGGAGGAGGCAGCAGGTTGTTACACAGCAGGAGGAGGCAGCAGGTTGTTACACAGGAGGAGGAGGCAGCAGGTTGTTACACAGCAGGAGGCAGCAGGTTGTTACACAGCAGGAGGCAGCAGGTTGTTACACAGGAGGAGGCAGCAGGTTGTTACACAGGAGGAGGAGGCAGCAGGTTGTTACACAGCAGGAGGAGGCAGCAGGTTGTTACACAGGAGGAGGAGGCAGCAGGTTGTTACACAGCAGGAGGCAGCAGGTTGTTACACAGCAGGAGGCAGCAGGTTGTTACACAGGAGGAGGCAGCAGGTTGTTACACAGGAGGAGGAGGCAGCAGGTTGTTACACAGGAGGAGGCAGCAGGTTGTTACACAGGAGGAGGCAGCAGGTTGTTACACAGCAGGAGGCAGCAGGTTGTTACACAGCAGGAGGCAGCAGGTTGTTACACAGCAGGAGGCAGCAGGTTGTTACACAGGAGGAGGAGGCAGCAGGTTGTTACACAGCAGGAGGCAGCAGGTTGTTACACAGGAGGAGGCAGCAGGTTGTTACACAGGAGGAGGCAGCAGGTTGTTACACAGCAGGAGGAGGCAGCAGGTTGTTACACAGGAGGAGGCAGCAGGTTGTTACACAGGAGGAGGCAGCAGGTTGTTACACAGGAGGAGGCAGCAGGTTGTTACACAGGAGGAGGAGGCAGCAGGTTGTTACACAGGAGGAGGAGGCAGCAGGTTGTTACACAGGAGGAGGCAGCAGGTTGTTACACAGGAGGAGGCAGCAGGTTGTTACACAGGAGGAGGAGGCAGCAGGTTGTTACACAGGAGGAGGCAGCAGGTTGTTACACAGGAGGAGGCAGCAGGTTGTTACACAGGAGGAGGCAGGTTGTTACACAGCAGGAGGCAGCAGGTTGTTACACAGGAGGAGGCAGCAGGTTGTTACACAGGAGGAGGAGGCAGGTTGTTACACAGGAGGAGGAGGCAGGTTGTTACACAGGAGGAGGAGGCAGCAGGTTGTTACACAGGAGGAGGAGGCAGGTTGTTACACAGGAGGAGGCAGCAGGTTGTTACACAGCAGGAGGCAGCAGGTTGTTACACAGCAGGAGGCAGCAGGTTGTTACACAGGAGGAGGAGGCAGGTTGTTACACAGGAGGAGGAGGCAGGTTGTTACACAGGAGGAGGAGGCAGCAGGTTGTTACACAGGAGGAGGAGGCAGGTTGTTACACAGGAGGAGGCAGCAGGTTGTTACACAGCAGGAGGCAGCAGGTTGTTACACAGGAGGAGGAGGCAGCAGGTTGTTACACAGGAGGAGGAGGCAGCAGGTTGTTACACAGGAGGAGGCAGCAGGTTGTTACACAGCAGGAGGCAGCAGGTTGTTACACAGCAGGAGGAGGCAGGTTGTTACACAGGAGGAGGCAGCAGGTTGTTACACAGCAGGAGGCAGCAGGTTGTTACACAGCAGGAGGCAGCAGGTTGTTACACAGGAGGAGGAGGCAGCAGGTTGTTACACAGGAGGAGGAGGCAGCAGGTTGTTACACAGCAGGAGGCAGCAGGTTGTTACACAGCAGGAGGCAGCAGGTTGTTACACAGGAGGAGGCAGCAGGTTGTTACACAGCAGGAGGAGGCAGCAGGTTGTTACACAGCAGGAGGCAGCAGGTTGTTACACAGCAGGAGGCAGCAGGTTGTTACACAGGAGGAGGAGGCAGGTTGTTACACAGGAGGAGGAGGCAGGTTGTTACACAGGAGGAGGAGGCAGCAGGTTGTTACACAGGAGGAGGAGGCAGGTTGTTACACAGGAGGAGGCAGCAGGTTGTTACACAGGAGGAGGCAGCAGGTTGTTACACAGGAGGAGGAGGCAGCAGGTTGTTACACAGGAGGAGGAGGCAGCAGGTTGTTACACAGCAGGAGGCAGCAGGTTGTTACACAGGAGGAGGAGGCAGCAGGTTGTTACACAGGAGGAGGAGGCAGCAGGTTGTTACACAGGAGGAGGCAGCAGGTTGTTACACAGCAGGAGGCAGCAGGTTGTTACACAGCAGGAGGCAGCAGGTTGTTACACAGCAGGAGGCAGCAGGTTGTTACACAGGAGGAGGCAGCAGGTTGTTACACAGCAGGAGGAGGCAGCAGGTTGTTACACAGCAGGAGGCAGCAGGTTGTTACACAGCAGGAGGAGGCAGCAGGTTGTTACACAGCAGGAGGCAGCAGGTTGTTACAGTTTGATTTCAGAGCAGAACACATTCAGCTTCATGACCGACACGCCAGAGGAAAATAACATGTCCTCATACTAGATATATATATATATATATATATATATATATATATATATATATATATATATATATATATATATATATATATATATACTGTAGTATACTGTCTATACTGTGGCAGATACCATCCCCCGTTCCCATGGCTACGTGGAGGAAGGGAGATACCACTGCCACGGGGGAGCAGAGTTCATTAACACTTTGATTACCACTGGTGAACATGGTCAAACGTGGTTAAATGCCACCGCCCACTTCAATGATAGCGTTGTGAACGCATAATCTCTGTCTTAAATTATGTGTCTAATCTGCCCGTCGTTTATCAATGACTTGTTTGCAGTCAACATTGTCGAGACGGATTATTATTAGGGATGCTCGATATTGACTTTTTTACCGATACCGATATTGTCCAACTCTTAATTTCCGATACCGATATCAACCGATACCGATATATGCAGGGTTTCCCCCCAAAAAAACTGAATAATTTCAGGTAACTAATAATTTCACTGGATGCATTCAAAAGGCTTTCTAAATGTAAGCATTATCTGTGCAAAATATGATAATTAAAAAAGTAAAAATTAACATTACATATCTCTTGTTGAATTAAACCAACATGCATACTTTTGACAATAAATAAAATAAGAATTGGTTCTTACTTGCTTGCCTGGGTAAATAAAGGTTAAATAAATGTAAACAAATATTGTTATTGTTTTTGTGTTTTTTTTTACCGATACCGATATTTTCCGATATCACATTTTACTGCCGATATCGGCCGATAATATCGGACATCCCTAATTATTATTATTATTATTATTTTTTTATCGGTTAATTTCCATTTTATAGCATTTTGAAAATACCTCGTTTTTCAGGAAAATATAAAGATTCCGTGATAAACGGCATTTACTGGAATATTCTGGCATACACAAAAACGTTGTCATTTTTCGGCCTATTTATGAATCGTTTTCAAATAAACGCTAGATTATCGATAGTATATGTGTACTTATGCACGCTATAGAAGCGGGCTGAAATATCGATTCTCTCATTTCCTGATCAGCGAGCACACACACACGTTAACACGAACCTAAACTAACGTTACAACTAACCTAAAGTTAGTTTAGGTTCGTGTTAACGTTAGATAATGTACAAACTAAACGTATTCCGCTGCTATAGACGTCGCTCTTTTATTTTGAAACCCCCCAGAAAGGAAGTCATTGCTCTCGTTATTTGCTTTAGTGTCCGCCCGGTTCTGTGTTTGTTGGTTAGCTCCGTTAGCTAGCAGCCTATGAAGACCAGCCATTGGAATACTGTTTTCTAAATTGGGGAGGCTTTTAATCGTCAAGGTAAGAGGATTTTAAGTAGGGATGTCCGATATTATCGGCCGACCGATATTATCGGCCGATATCGGCAGTAAAATGTGATATCGGAAAATATCGGTATCGGTTTAAAAACAAAAAAAAACAATAACAATATTTGTTATATATATATCCAGTGAAATTATTAGTTACCTGCAATTATTCAGTTTTTTGGACGGGGAAACCCTGCAAATATCGGTATCGGTTGATATCGGTTGATATCGGTATCGGAAATTAAGAGTTGGACAATATCGTAATATCGGTATCGGTAAAAAAGCCAATATCGAGCATCCCTAATTTTAAGTCATGGTATCCATAAACTTCAATCGGTTCGGATGGATCCTTTGAAATCACTGACTGCGCCCAGAGGAGTGGTTAAAAAAAAATTCAGAGTATATTTGCTTAGAAAACGTAATTGTCATATGTCCGGATGGTGTGTCTATGGAACGGTCACTGTCTCTACCACACTCACATGTGCGCAGGTATAGCCGCATACAAGTATCTAGGATACACATATTCATATGTGTACATAATAGGTTTACACACACTCATATGCACAAGGATAAGGTATACACGTCAGGGGCACACATACATGCACATACTCATTTATAGGAAATAGGCATACACATACCTACATATACACATAGTTGAAATATAAGCTTTCACTGACACATAAGGGGGATACACATGTATATAGGAGACACACACATACGTAGCTGAGACGCACATATATATACACATCTGAGATATACACTCACATAGGGGGCAGAGGCACACATGGATACGAAACACACACAAGAGATAGGAGTACAGTCACATACCAGGAAGATGCACACACACACATATGAGGCATGTACACATGCTTACGTGATACACGTACCCACATACATGTGTCGGAGACATGCGTGCATGTATGTTATCATGCACAACTGCATATGTCTGGGGCGCTTTCTCTCACATGCAATATGGAGAAGGGTGGCATCCCGATAGAGGATGCAGCACATACCTGCTCGAAGGTAGTTCGGTCTACATGCAAGGTATATATATCAGGGATGTATACGCATAATGTATAGTATAGTATGTTTCTTTTTTCGTAAGTCTTTTTTTATTTTCCATGTCAGTTATTAATGTATTTGTATGAGTCCTTTACATGTTTTGTATGTTCTCACAAAAAAGAAAAAGACAAATCCTGGAAATTGAATATGATGATGTAGAAAGAGATGTTTGGAATGTTGGAGAGATTTGTGCAAAAAAAAAAAATATAAAAAAAAAGAAAACGTAATTGTCAAATTCAATTATTTTTTATTTCTCCACGTGGTAAATACACAGGTCACAACATGTTTACAGGAACGTTTTGGAGTTGTATTTGGAGTGTATTTCGTGACTGTAGGGAACGTCAGGGTACAAGTCTGACCCACTTCCAGTGATGAAGCTAAGCTACGCTAACGGAGCGGCTGTTCCCAAAGCCTAATGCACGCACAGAGAAGAAAAAGGTATGTATCTTCTTGTCTAACTCCAGGGAAGATGTTAAATAAGCTAATTTCCCAAAATGTTGGAGTTTTCCTTTAAGATATTGAATATATGAAGAGTTATATCAATAGTCTACTGTCTATAGTATGTCTTAAGATAAGATATTGAATATATGAAGAGTTATATCAATAGTCTACTGTCTATAGTATGTCTTAAGATAAGATATTGAATATATGAAGAGTTATATCAATAGTCTACTGTCTATAGTATGTCTTAAGATAAGATATTGAATATATGAAGAGTTATATCAATAGTCTACTGTCTATAGTATGTCTTAACACTTTCACTGCCACAGAAGGTTAACCCTTTACTATCACACTACAGACGGTTAACCTGGGGGGGGCGACAGTGGCTCAGGAGGTAGAGCAGTCGTCTGGCAATCCGGAGGTTCCCGGTTCGATTCCCGCTCCTCCCCGGCAGCGTGTCGACGTGTCCTTGAGCAAGACACTTAACCCCCTAATTGCTCCCGATGAGCAGGTCGGCACCTTGCATGGTCGCCTCCGCCGTCGGTGAGTGAATGTGTGAGTGAATGAGTGAGTGAATGTGTGAGTGAATGTGTGAGAATGTGTGAGTGAATGTGTGAGTGAGTGAATGTGTGAGTGAGTGAATGTGTGAGTGAATGTGTGAGTGAATGTGTGAGTGAGTGAGTGAATGTGTGAGTGAGTGACTGTGTGAATGGGGGTAAAAATGTGAGGAACAAATTGTAAAGCGCTTTGGATAAAAGCTGCTATATAAAAAAGCGGCCATATAACCGTCTGTAGTGTGATAGTAAAGGGTTAACCCTCTGTAGTGCGGCAGTGAAAGGGTTAAACGGTGGGGGTGGGGGGGTCTGCTCACCCATGGCCGGCACCGCCATGCCGATACGCGACACCACCACCTGCACGATGGCCTGCTTGGCGGCGACGGGCGACTCTCCCAGCCGGTTGCCCTCCTCGTCGGTCACGGGGATGCCGTGCTTCAGCTCCCTGGAGAACAGAGGTTGGGGTTAGGGTTGGGGTTAGGGTTGGGGTTGCCCTCCTCGTCCCTGGAGAACAGAGGTTGGGGTTGGGGTTAGGGTTAGGGTTGGGGTTGCCCTCCTCGTCCCTGGAGAACAGACGTTGGGGTTGGGGTTAGGGCTGACAGGTCTCCGGGGAAGGGGGCGGGGTCTCCCGGGGAAGGGGTCTCCAGAAAAGGGGGCGGGTCTCCAGGGAAGGGGGTGGGGTCTCTAAGGAAGGGGGCGGGTCTCCGGGGAAGGGGTCTCTAAGGAAAGGGGCGGGGTCTCCGGGGGAAGGGGGTGTGATCTCTGGGGGAAGGGTATCCGGGGGAAGGGGGCGTGGTATCCGGGGGAAGGGGGCGTGGTATCACATCTGTCTCATGAAGGGGTGTGGTCTCCGGGGGAAGGGGGCAGGGTCTCACCTCTGTCTCATGAAGGGGTGGGGTCTCTGGGGGAAGGGGGCGTGGTCTCTGGGAGAAGGGGGCAGGGTCTCACCTCTGTCTCATGAAGGGGGCGTGGTCTCTGGGGGAATGGGGCATGGTCTCTGGGGGAAGGTCTCACCTGTCTCATGAAGGGGGCGTGGTCTCTGGGGAGGGGGCGTGGTCTCTGGGGGAAGGTCTCACCTGTCTCATGAAGGGGTGGGGTCTCTGGGGGAAGGGGGCATGGTCTCTGGGGGAAGGTCTCACCTGTCTCATGAAGGGGTGGGGTCTCACCTCTGTCTCATGCAGGGGGCGTGGTCTCTCTGGGGGAAGGGGGCGTGTCTCACCTCTGTCTCATGAAGGGGATGTTGATGCAGTTGGCCGCGGCGACGGCTGCGAACGGGACGAAGCGACTCACGATTGGTGGAAGACGCTGCGGAGACAAAACAGATGTAAATACAACCAAACATATATAACATATCGTACTGTATGTATACAAATATATATATATATATATATATAAACAATAGAATACCATGGCTTGGATATACAGTGATCGCTGTACACACTGCTGCTAATGTGTACTTTGTATTGTATACATTTGTATAGATAGAATATAAGTTGTGTATTATGTTTAGTCTATAGTTTTAGTTTATTCATAGCTTATTTAGTTTATATTTATAGTTATAGTTTATAGTTATAGTTTGTATAGATAGAATATACGTTGTGTATTTTTTTGTGTGTATTGTGTACATTTGAAAACGCTGTGACAATAAAATAATCTGGATCTGAATCTGAAAGTATCTAGACGGCATGCGAACCCATGAACGTGAAAATATTTATAATATAAAATATGTGTTAAGTAGCTCTACATTCCGACAGCCATCACTGATACAGAGTGTCTGGTCAGTAACATGGGTCTGACAGCCATCACTGATACAGAGTGTCTGGTCAGTAACATGGGTCTGACAGCCATCACTGATACAGAGTGTCTGGTCAGTAACATGGGTCTGACAGCCATCACTGATACAGAGTGTCTGGTCAGTAACATGGGTCTGACAGCCATCACTGATACAGAGTGTCTGGTCAGTAACATGGGTCTGACAGTCATCACTGATACAGAGTGTCTGGTCAGTAACATGGGTCTGACAGCCATCACTGATACAGAGTGTCTGGTCAGTAACATGGGTCTGACAGCCATCACTGATACAGAGTGTCTGGTCAGTAACATGGGTCTGACAGCCATCACTGATACAGAGTGTCTGGTCAGTAACATGGGTCTGACAGCCATCACTGATATAGAGTGTCTGGTCAGTAACATGGGTCTGACAGCCATCACTGATACAGAGTGTCTGGTCAGTAACATGGGTCTGACAGCCATCACTGATACAGAGTGTCTGGTCAGTAACATGGGTCTGACAGCCATCACTGATATAGAGTGTCTGGTCAGTAACATGGGTCTGACAGCCATCACTGATACAGAGTGTCTGGTCAGTAACATGGGTCTGACAGCCATCACTGATATAGAGTGTCTGGTCAGTAACATGGGTCTGACAGCCATCACTGATACAGAGTGTCTGGTCAGTAACATGGGTCTGACAGTCATCACTGATACAGAGTGTCTGGTCAGTAACATGGGTCTGACAGCCATCACTGATACAGAGTGTCTGGTCAGTAACATGGGTCTGACAGCCATCACTGATACAGAGTGTCTGGTCAGTAACATGGGTCTGACAGCCATCACTGATACAGAGTGTCTGGTCAGTAACATGGGTCTGACAGCCATCACTGATACAGAGTGTCTGGTCAGTAACATGGGTCTGACAGCCATCACTGATACAGAGTGTCTGGTCAGTAACATGGGTCTGACAGCCATCACTGATACAGAGTGTCTGGTCAGTAACATGGGTCTGACAGCCATCACTGATATAGAGTGTCTGGTCAGTAACATGGGTCTGACAGCCATCACTGATACAGAGTGTCTGGTCAGTAACATGGGTCTGACAGTCATCACTGATACAGAGTGTCTGGTCAGTAACATGGGTCTGACAGCCATCACTGATACAGAGTGTCTGGTCAGTAACATGGGTCTGACAGCCATCACTGATGCAGAGTGTCTGGTCAGTAACATGGGTCTGACAGCCATCACTGATACAGAGTGTCTGGTCAGTAACATGGGTCTGACAGCCATCACTGATACAGAGTGTCTGGTCAGTAACATGGGTCTGACAGCCATCACTGATACAGAGTGTCTGGTCAGTAACATGGGTCTGACAGCCATCACTGATACAGAGTGTCTGGTCAGTAACATGGGTCTGACAGCCATCACTGATACAGAGTGTCTGGTCAGTAACATGGGTCTGACAGCCATCACTGATACAGAGTGTCTGGTCAGTAACATGGGTCTGACAGCCATCACTGATACAGAGTGTCTGGTCAGTAACATGGGTCTGACAGCCATCACTGATACAGAGTGTCTGGTCAGTAACATGGGTCTGACAGCCATCACTGATACAGAGTGTCTGGTCAGTAACATGGGTCTGACAGCCATCACTGATACAGAGTGTCTGGTCAGTAACATGGGTCTGACAGCCATCACTGATACAGAGTGTCTGGTCAGTAACATGGGTCTGACAGCCATCACTGATGCAGAGTGTCTGGTCAGTAACATGGGTCTGACAGCCATCACTGATACAGAGTGTCTGGTCAGTAACATGGGTCTGACAGCCATCACTGATACAGAGTGTCTGGTCAGTAACATGGGTCTGACAGCCATCACTGATACAGAGTGTCTGGTCAGTAACATGGGTCTGACAGCCATCACTGATACAGAGTGTTTATTTGAGGTGGGTGGGGGGATGGGTTGTAGTTGCTTGTTTGACGGTTATGATCTGATCCTGTATTTGTACATGTCTGTCTCTGTGTTCTTCTTGTCATGTATGTTTGCTGTGTTTTTTTTGGAGCTCCTATTTATCTGCTGTAAACATGAATTGCCCAGTTTGGGACGCGTGAATATTTTAGGCAACCAACTTGTGTTTAGCGTTTCTCTGATTGGCCAATACGCCCATGTGACCACGGCAGCGCGAGAGAGCGGCAGTGCGGAAATAGGCTGTCTATTGCCATTCTCTAAGTCAAACTCTAACCTTAACCAGCTCCTTAACAGCGCCTAAACTTAACCCTTCTAACCTTAAGCAACTCCGAAACAATGCCTAACCTTAACCAACTCCGAAACAATGCCTAACCTTAACCAACTCCGAAACAATGCCTAACCTTAACCAACTCCGAAACAATGCCTAACCTTAACCGGCGAAATGAATGCACGTTAAAAAATATTGCCATTCTCTAAGTCAAACTCTAACCTTAACCAGCTCCTTAACAGCGCCTAAACTTAACCCTTCTAACCTTAAGCAACTCCGAAACAATGCCTAACCTTAACCAACTCCGAAACAATGCTTAAAGTTATGCCTAAACTTAACGGCGAAAGAATGCGAATGCACGTTAAAAAAAAAAAAAAAAAAAAAAAAAAATTGAAGGGAATCGAACTCGCCAGCAACGAGCCGTAGGATCCACAGCCATGCAGCCTTGCCAATTGAGCTAGTTCTGGATACTGAATAAGGGGCGGTTACTGGCATATAATGCTGCCGCTCCGCTCTGCTGCTGCCGCGTCGCCGCGGGGGCGTGGCTAGACGCAAGTTGGCCGTGGTTAGACACAAGTTGGTTGCCTTTAATATTTAGGCGTTTGGGACACAAACTAATACACTTGACTAAGGATGCACAGAAATTTCGGCACCGAAAAATGGCCTTTCGGCCGAAAGAGTTTTTTCACCGAAAATATGTCACCGAAACAGAAACAACCTGTAACCTAACGCGTGTTGTTGTGATGATGTCGCGCTGTCGGGAGTCGCGCTGTTTCTATGTAAACTCTGCGCGCAACGCGTCCAATAAATGCGTCTTTAACATGCTTTATATCCTTATTTACTATATGCCGCGGTTAATCACTGAGTGATCTAATATGCATATTATTCAGAGCGAGAGGGGGGGGGATTGTGTTTCTCACATTGACGCTGTCTGTCTGTCGCGCGTCTACTGTGCCGAGTCAAGCGAGCACATTCAGCTGGGGACTAGAAAGGTGCGCTCAGTAGAGCACAGATGTCTGCTGCGGCAGCCAGAGAAAAGATGGAATTAATGTACTGTATGCATTCAGAAGTGCTGAATAAATGTTTTATGGACCCATAATAGTGATTATTTATTATTTAAGTTAAGTTTAGCCATAATCTTATATTTTTCCATAATCATAATGTTCCACAACATTGGTAAAAAAAAATCTATTCTATGAATCATTTTCGGCCTTTCGGCTTTCGGTTTTCGGCCAACTGTTTTCTATTTTCGGTATCGGTTTCGGCCAAGAATTTCCCATTCGGTGCATCCCTACACTTGACCTTTGACCTTGTGCGTCAGGACCGTCTTACCGCAGCGAGGGCCTTGAGTCCCAGGGCCGTGACCACCGCTCCGGTGGTGGCGCTGACGTAGGCGGCCGCCAGCTGACTGAGAGAGGAGGAGGAGGAGGAGGAGGAGGAGGCGGAGTTAACAACAACAACACACTGGGGGGGGGGGGGGGGGGGGGCCACCAGCTGACTGAGAGGAGGAGGAGGAGGAGGAGGAGGAGGAGGAGTTAACAACAACAACACGCTGGGGGGGGGGGGGGGGGGGCCGCCAGCTGACTGAGAGGAGGAGGAGGAGGAGGAGGACAGAGGAGTTAACAACAACAACACGCTGGGGGGGGGGGGGGGGGGGGGCAGCTGACTGAGAGGAGGAGGAGGAGGAGGAGGACAGAGAGACGGAGTCAACAACAACAACACGCTGGGGGGGGGGGGGGGGGCACCCACATATATACCAGCAGTCAACAACAACACGCTGGGGGGGGGGGGGGGGGGGCACCCACATATATACCAGCAGTCAACAACAACACGCTGGGGGGGGGGGGGGGGGGGGGGGGCACCCACATATATACCAGCAGTCAACAACAACACGCTGGGGGGGGGGGGGGCACCCACATATATACCAGCAGTCAACAACAACACGCTGGGGGGGGGGGGGGGGGGGGGGCACCCACATATATACCAGCAGTCAACAACAACACGCTGGGGGGGGGGGGGGGGGGGGCACCCACATATATACCAGCAGTCAACAACAACACGCTGGGGGGGGGCACCCACATATATACCAGCAGTCAACAACAACACGCTGGGGGGGGGCACCCACATATATACCAGCACATTTGGACGGTTTGGGACGGTATGAGCCTTAAAAGGAAAACTCCAACATTTTGGGAAATGTGCTTAATACCGTCTTCTCCAGAGAGAGAGACGAGGAGATAGAGACCAGTCTCCTCCTCTCTGTGTGCGTTCAGTAGAAAGCTATCTGGCCGCACGGGTCGAATGTGAGGAACAAAATTCTAAAGCGCTTTGGATAAAAAGAGAAATATAAATGCACCATTTACCATTTATTATTTACAATTATTTATTTTTTTTAAGATTTATTTTTTGGCGTTTTATCGCTTTATTTCTACTGGGCAGTCCAGTAGAGAGAGACAGAGGAGGAACGGGAGACAGAGTGGGGGGAAGACATTCGGCAAATAACGACGGGTTCGGGAGTCGAACCCGGGTCGGCCGTGTCGCGGCTGAGCGCGCTATGTGGTTCGCCACTGGGGGGCGCCCTATTATTTACAGTTTTACCACTGGCCAAAAACACTTCTCCTGAAGTTCTAAGCTAGGCTAGCAGTGATCCGTATCCACTTCCATTTATTCGTGCTAAGCTAGGCTAGCTTTCGACTGAACACACAGAGAGGACATTGGTACGTGAGTAGGGATGGGTACCTTTCACATTTGAACCGATACCGGTACCTGTGAATCGATACCGGTACCCAACGGTACCTTTTTTTCGGTACTTTAGTCTCAAGATTTTTTTTTTACCTACCTCAGTCGCGAAAAAAAATATCCAAACTTCAAATAACTACAATTTCGACAGTTTTCGGCTTGTCATTGCTCCGACTGCTTTGTTGTTGAATCAAGTCAAATCCTAGGTAAGCATATATTGTGCGTGTGAACGTTGACATGAAAGAAAAAAAGAGTAAAAAAAAAAGAAAAAAAAAAAAAAGATTGTTTTGGTATCTCACTTGATTCGATACTCGGTAGTACCGACGTGTTTCGGTTCGGTACCTCAAAAGTACCGAATTCGGTACCCATCCCTATACGTGAGTACACGCATTTCCCCATCTTCATATAAAGTTATATTTGGAGGGGGGGGGGGGGGTGGGGGGGGGGGGGGTAGGCGTCAGTCTCAGAAGAACATACCGATGTTACGTGGTGATAACATGTGATCACACATAGTTAATAATGGGTAATCGCATCCTACGATGACCTTCTACCAGGTCATGTGCAATGCAAATGGAGGATGTGTTTAATAATTACAAACCATGAATATGCAAAAGCCATAATACATAGTTGTGTTGTCTGAGCGACGGATAGACTAATGGTCGTGCAAAAAAATGCATGATGAGGTTAGGCCCCCCCCCCGCTGGCATGCGTGCCCCACGATCATGAGGGTGGGGGAGAGAGGTCCTACTTCAGGGGGAGAGGGTGGGGGAGAGAGGTCCTACTTCAGGGGGAGAGGGTGGGGGAGAGGGTGGGGGAGAGAGGTCCTACTTCAGGGGGAGAGGGTGGGGGAGAGAGGTCCTACTTCAGGGGGAGAGGGTGGGGGAGAGAGGGGGTGGGGGAGAGAGGTCCTACTTCAGGGGGAGAGGGTGGGGGAGAGAGGTCCTACTTCAGGGGGAGAGGGTGGGGGAGAGGGTGGGGGAGAGAGGTCCTACTTCAGGGGGAGAGGGTGGGGGAGAGAGGTCCTACTTCAGGGGGAGAGGGTGGGGGAGAGAGGTCCTACTTCAGGGGGAGAGGGTGGGGGAGAGGGTGGGGGAGAGAGGTCCTACTTCAGGGGGAGAGGGTGGGGGAGAGAGGTCCTACTTCAGGGGGAGAGGGTGGGGGAGAGGGTGGGGGAGAGAGGTCCTACTTCAGGGGGAGAGGGTGGGGGAGAGGGTGGGGGAGAGGGTGGGGGAGAGAGGTCCTACTTCAGGGGGAGAGGGTGGGGGAGAGGGTGGGGGAGAGAGGTCCTACTTCAGGGGGAGAGGGTGGGGGAGAGGGTGGGGGAGAGAGGTCCTACTTCAGGGGGAGAGGGTGGGGGAGAGGGTGGGGGAGAGAGGTCCTACTTCAGGGGGAGAGGGTGGGGGAGAGAGGTCCTACTTCAGGGGGAGAGGGTGGGGGAGAGGGTGGGGGAGAGAGGTCCTACTTCAGGGGGAGAGGGTGGGGGAGAGGGTGGGGGAGAGGGTGGGGGAGAGAGGTCCTACTTCAGGGGGAGAGGGTGGGGGAGAGGGTGGGGGAGAGAGGTCCTACTTCAGGGGGAGAGGGTGGGGGAGAGGGTGGGGGAGAGAGGTCCTACTTCAGGGGGAGAGGGTGGGGGAGAGAGGTCCTACTTCAGGGGGAGAGGGTGGGGGAGAGGGTGGGGGAGAGAGGTCCTACTTCAGGGGGAGAGGGACAGGGTGGGGGAGAGGGTGGGGGAGAGGGTGGGGGAGAGAGGTCCTACTTCAGGGGGAGAGGGTGGGGGAGAGAGGTCCTACTTCAGGGGGAGAGGGTGGGGGAGAGGGTGGGGGAGAGAGGTCCTACTTCAGGGGGAGAGGGTGGGGGAGAGGGTGGGGGAGAGAGGTCCTACTTCAGGGGGAGAGGGTGGGGGAGAGGGGTCCTACTTCAGGGGGAGAGGGTGGGGGAGAGAGGTCCTACTTCAGGGGGAGAGGGTGGGGGAGAGGGTGGGGGAGAGAGGTCCTACTTCAGGGGGAGAGGGTGGGGGAGAGGGTGGGGGAGAGGGTGGGGGAGAGAGGTCCTACTTCAGGGGGAGAGGGTGGGGGAGAGGGTGGGGGAGAGGGTGGGGGAGAGAGGTCCTACTTCAGGGGGAGAGGGTGGGGGAGAGGGTGGGGGAGAGAGGTCCTACTTCAGGGGGAGAGGGTGGGGGAGAGGGTGGGGGAGAGGGTGGGGGAGAGAGGTCCTACTTCAGGGGGAGAGGGTGGGGGAGAGGGTGGGGGAGAGGGTGGGGGAGAGAGGTCCTACTTCAGGGGGAGAGGGTGGGGGAGAGAGGTCCTACTTCAGGGGGAGAGGGTGGGGGAGAGAGGTCCTACTTCAGGGGGAGAGGGTGGGGGAGAGAGGTCCTACTTCAGGGGGAGAGGGTGGGGGAGAGGGTGGGGTGAGAGGGTGGGGTGGGGGAGAGGGGTCCTACTTCAGGGGGAGAGGGTGGGGGAGAGGGTGGGGTCAGAGGTCGTCCCTACTTCGGGGGGACAGGGTGGGGGAGAGGGTGGGGTCAGAGGTCGTCCCCACTTCAGGGGGACAGGGTGGGGGAGAGGGTGGGGTCAGAGGTCGTCCCTACTTCAGGGGGATGGGGGCGTCTCCACTGCGGTTGGTGTAGTTCACCACGGCGTTGAAGGACTGGTTCACCCACTGCCAGAACACCACCGCCGGGGTCGTCCTAGAGGGGGGGGGGGGGGGGGGGTAGAGAGAGAACCAAATTATAAGAAAACAAAAACATTTTTAAACAATATCCACGGGTGATTTCCAATGTCGTAATGCAATTCTACATCCTGATATCATGGCCATTCTATACCACATTCCCTGGTATTTAGGCAGTTTAATCCCTTTCGGCACCACACCCAAAACACATGCCAATGGGGAGTTATTTATCTTCACATTCAGAACCTTACTTAGGAATATTACAATTTGATCCCACATTTTTCGGACCTTCTCACATTCGTACAGCATATGTAGTAAAGTGCCTGTCTCCTTCTCACATCTCCAGCAGATGTCACTGTCCCTTAATTTCAGTCTGGCCAGTTTACTAGGCGTCCAATAGCTTCTGTTCAACACTTTGTAAAAAATAAGTTGTGATTGCGCCTCCCGAGAGAATTTACTCCATTTGGACACCAGCTTCTCCCACATTTCCTCAGTAATATCCTCACGTACATCGTTCTCCCAGCTCAACCTCAGACCCGCCAATTTGGGTGCATTGTATTCTCTTATAACATCATAAAATCTTGACGCACCGCCTTTCCTACGCCATCCTTTATAGAATATTTCTTGAATTGCAGTAATCGGGCCACACTTTGGCCCTCCTATTGATGACGATATACAATGTCTAATCTGTAGGAATTTATAAAAGTTTTTATTATCTATATCAAAATCCTCTTTAATATCCTCAAAAGGCAAAACCCCATCTTCCCCGGCTATATCACCTAGTACATGTATCCCCCTTTTAATCCAATCGTCCCATATGACTGATTTCTTACCAATCTTTAGTTTTTTATTATACCATATAGAGGCTCTTGTAGTTAAATATGGGCTATCACCAGTCATTCTGTGCGATTGATTCCAAGTTTCCCTGATAAATGCCATTAAAGGGTTTTTAAAAGGTATAGGTCTGTCTGATTGTGTCAGGAAGGATTCCAGAGATGAGGGATATATCATTTCCTCCTCCATCCTGACCCAAGCAGGTACAGAGCTCCACTTCTTAACAACCTGCCCACTATACCAAGACATCAGAGACATATACTTCAACCTGCCCACTATACCAAGACATCAGAGACATATACTTCAACCTGCCCACTATACCAAGACATCAGAGACATATACTTCAACCTGCCCACTATACCAAGACATCAGAGACATATACTTCAACCTGCCCACTATACCAAGACATCAGAGACATATACTTCAACCTGCCCACTATACCAAGACATCAGAGACATATACTTCAACCTGCCCACTATACCAAGACATCAGAGACATATACTTCAACCTGCCCACTATACCAAGACATCAGAGACATATACTTCAACCTGCCCACTATACCAAGACATCAGAGACATATACTTCAACCTGCCCACTATACCAAGACATCAGAGACATATACTTCAACCTGCCCACTATACCAAGACATCAGAGACATATACTTCAACCTGCCCACTGTACCAAGACATCAGAGACATATACTTCAACCTGCCCACTATACCAAGACATCAGAGACATATACTTCAACCTGCCCACTATACCAAGACATCAGAGACATATACTTCAACCTGCCCACTATACCAAGACATCAGAGACATATACTTCAACCTGCCCACTATACCAAGACATCAGAGACATATACTTCAACCTGCCCACTATACCAAGACATCAGAGACATATACTTCAACCTGCCCACTATACCAAGACATCAGAGACATATACTTCAACCTGCCCACTATACCAAGACATCAGAGACATATACTTCAACCTGCCCACTATACCAAGACATCAGAGACATATACTTCAACCTGCCCACTATACCAAGACATCAGAGACATATACTTCAACCTGCCCACTATACCAAGACATCAGAGACATATACTTCAACCTGCCCACTGTACCAAGACATCAGAGACATATACTTCAACCTGCCCACTATACCAAGACATCAGAGACATATACTTCAACCTGCCCACTATACCAAGACATCAGAGACATATACTTCAACCTGCCCACTATACCAAGACATCAGAGACATATACTTCAACCTGCCCACTATACCAAGACATCAGAGACATATACTTCAACCTGCCCACTATACCAAGACATCAGAGACATATACTTCAACCTGCCCACTATACCAAGACATCAGACATAAACTTCAACCTGCCCACTATACCAAGACATCAAAGACATATACTTCAACCTGCCCACTATACCAAGACATCAGAGACATATACTTCAACCTGCCCACTATACCAAGACATCAGAGACATATACTTCAACCTGCCCACTATACCAAGACATCAGAGACATATACTTCAACCTGCCCACTATACCAAGACATCAGAGACATATACTTCAACCTGCCCACTATACCAAGACATCAGAGACATATACTTCAACCTGCCCACTATACCAAGACATCAGAGACATATACTTCAACCTGCCCACTATACCAAGACATCAGAGACATATAATTCAACCTGCCCACTATACCAAGACATCAGAGACATATACTTCAACCTGCCCACTATACCAAGACATCAGAGACATATACTTCAACCTGCCCCCTATACCAAGACATCAGAGACATATACTTCAACCTGCCCACTATACCAAGACATCAGAGACATATACTTCAACCTGCCCACTATACCAAGACATCAGAGACATATACTTCAACCTGCCCACTATACCAAGACATCAGAGACATATACTTCCCACAAAATGCAAACACCCACAGAGACTTTGAAAACATTATGGCAAATAACTCAAAGCTAAGTCAAGTTAGACCGCGCTCACAATAGTTGACACTGGGTGCTGCAATCCCGAAGATATATGTAGAAAAAAGCAGGAAGCTGGACCAGCACTCTCAGGTTTCGAAAATTTTAATCGCAGCCGGATACAACAGACATGTTTCAGAACAAGTGTTCCTTCTTCAGTGTTGATGGCAGCAGCAGTAACAGATAGGAAATATGGTGGTTATATACAAGGTGGGCAGGAAGTGACATCAAACACAGGTGTGCCTGGGATTACTGGTCAACTTTGACCCTAGGAAGGACATTATAATATGAAGTCAATTCCTAAATACAAAAATGACCAGAAACAAAATACATCTTACCCATAGCTAATGGGGCTAAATAAATGAGCCCATTGCAATATTTGCAAAACGAAAATTCTCTTAAGAGCAGCATAAACGGAAGAAAACATTTCCTCATTCGTAAAAACAATAATAATAATAATAATAATAATAATAATAATAATAATAATAATAATAATAATAATAATAATAATAATAATAATAATAATAATAATGAAATCATAATGATGGTAAAAGTCACTTATAGGAAACAGGTTAACACGTTCTCTCTTCATTCATTCCCCTTGGTTCAATGCAATTGAACAAATGGATATAATAACATTCGCGTTGCAATAGCAGCTTATGCCTGTCACCCCCTCTAGAGGGCCTGTGGACTAACTCGAGTCCCATGTATTTCAGATCGTTGACGGCATGTTTGCATTTAGAAAAACGTAGAGCTACAGATGACTTGACATCTGAATTTCTCACTGAACATTTATGTTCACTGATTCTCGATTTAAAGGCTCTAGTTGTTTTACCCACATAAGAAAAATTGCATGGACATTTCAGCAGATACACCAGATTTGAGGAATTACAAGTAATACGCCCTTTAACAGGTATGCGCTTGCCCGTTTTTGGGTGTGTATAGAATCTATCTTTAATCATGCCGTGGCGTTGTACACAGGCCTGACAGGGGAAATTACCATCAGGGATGTTGGACATAAAATGTGTGGGTTTCCTTATGGGAAGATCAGTTTTGACTAGAAGATTAGAAAGGTTCGCTTGTCGCTTGTAAAAATAATTAGGCGAGTGCTGAAACGCTGCCCCAGTAAGGGGATCGGACTGAAGAATGTGCCAATATTTATTGACAATGCTACGTATGTCTCTCGTGATGGGACTATAAGTAGAAACAAACGATACTTTGTCCGAGTTTTCATTTTTCTTTTTGTGGGAAAACAACGAGGTTCTGTCGATCGGTTTTGTTTTGTTCAGGGCTTTAAGTGTCAATGCATCACTATAGCCTCTGTCGTGGAAACTGCCACGGAGGACTTCTGCTTGGGCAATAAATCTGTCGTCCGTGTTACAAATTCTCCTATAACGTATGATTTGGCTGAAGGGGAGACTATTCTTTAATGCAGGAGCGTGATATAAACCCTGATGTAAACAAGATTCATAGCTAGAATAATGTAGGAACGAGTTGCGGTCTGTCTCCTTTCTGAAGACCTCTGTGTGAAATGAGATACCATCTGGGGCTTTGTTGATTAGAACATCAAGAAAGGATAGAGTGTACATATCAAAATTAAGAGTAAACTTTATCGTTTCTCTGCGAGTGTTAAGGAACTCAAGGAAGGCCTGAAGATCTATCGATGAACCAGACCAAATAAAGAACAAGTCATCAATGTAGCGCATATAGGATTTGACATCTTTTTCAAACGGGTTATTATAAAAAATTTGGTCCTTTTCGAACTTGGACATATACAGGTTAGCTAGGTTCACAGCGGCGGGCGAGCCCATGCTGAGACCTTTGCAAGAAATAATTATCTTGGAATCTGAAATAATTCTTTGTTAGAACTAGATCGGCTAGGCTAACTAGCGCTTCTGTGGAGGGGTGTGGTTCCTCCCTTGAGTTTAAATAAAAACTGAGTGCTTCTAACGCGTCAGCGTGTGGAATGCTGGGGTATAGACTGACCACATCCATGGTGACTAATAAGTCTGAAGGACAAATGTTGCAGGCCGTTAACCCGCTCAAAAAGGTAGTAGTGTCTTTTAAATAACCCGGTTGAGAAGAGGCCAAATCTCTGATATGCGCGTCAATAAATTGGGAAATTTTTTCTGTGGCAGAACCAATGCCAGAGACTATCGGTCGACCCGGAGGATTCTGGAGATCCTTATGGATCTTAGGTAAGGTGTAAATAATAGGAGTAATAGGGAACTCTACAAACATAAACTTAAATTCATTTTCTGAGATTACGTCCGCCAATCTAAGGCTTTTGAGGACTGTTTTGATTTCAGTGGAAAATCTAAACACTGGGTCTGAATTAAAAAGGGTATAAATACCTCAATGTCGTTCAATTGTCTATTGATCTCAGAAACATACGCACTCTTATTTTGGAGAACGATTCCCGAACCTTTGTCTGCTTTTCTAAAAATTAAATCCTCATTCTTCATGAGTTCCTTAAGCGCGCTCCAGACTCTGATTCAAGTAAATTAGGGTAAAGCTGGGTTTTGTGACTGGTCTCACATAAATTGAGGACATCATTTTGTACTAGTCTGCAAAAGGTCTCCACCGAAGGAGGATTGAGATGAGGGGTAAACAAGCTACGTGGTTTGAATACTTTTCTTTTAGGTCTAGAATGGGTATCGAGTTCTGCTTCAGACATTACATCATCATCATCAATTGTGGGAACTGTTACTGTGGGCACATTTTCATTAGAAACATATTGAGTTCTCTTATCAAAACCTCTAGCGTAAAAGGCTTTTAATTTAATATTTCTAAAAAACGTAAAGAGTTCTACCTTGGTAGTGAAAGAGAACAAACGATAACCCTTTAGAAAGGACATTATGGTGCGAGTCACTCAATTGTTAACATCTGAAATGTTAACACTGTTAGAGATGGTGCTCGTCTCCGGGACCGCTGAGCGTTTCTTTCTCTTACTCCTCCTCGTCTCCCTGTGGCCTCTCTCGCCGGCCGACTGACTTTTACCATCATTATTATGATTTCATTATTATTATTATCATTGTTTTTACGAATGAGGAAATGTTTTCTTCCGTTTATGCTGCTCTTAAGATAATTTTCGTTGAGATCTACAAATAACTCAAAACTCCCATAACCCACTGGGAGAAATACAAGAATGTGCAAACACAGCAGCAAGATTTGTGAGCTGCTGTGACAAGAAAAGGACATCCAACGGAATACAACCACCATAAAGACTGTACAAGAAATTCCTTCTGTACTGTACTGATTTCTACTGATTTCTACTGATTTATCTGTTTGATTGTTTTGTTTTGTTTGGCTTTGACAATGTAAACGTATGTTAGAAAAAAAAGCCCATTTGAATTGAATTGAGAGAGATAGAGAGGAGAGAGAGGGAGAGAGGGAGA